>NW_026948508.1:0-300000 GCF_035770615.1 Melospiza melodia melodia
TCGTATTTACGACAGTCGCGATTTACGGCCGTATTTACGACAGTCGCGCTTTACGGCCGTATTTACGACAGTCGCGCTTTAACGGCCGTATTTACGGCAGTCGCGCTTTACGGCCGTATTTACGACAGTCGCGCTTTACGGCCGTATTACGGCAGTCGCGCTTTACGGCCGTATTTACGGCAGTCGCGCTTACGGCCGTATTTACGGCAGTCGCGCTTTACGGCCGTATTACGCAGTCCGCTTTACGGCCGTATTTACGACAGTCGCGCTTTACGGCCGTATTTACGACAGTCGCTATTTACGGCCGTATTTACGACAGTCGCGCTTTACGGCCGTATTTACGGCAGTCGCGCTTTACGGCCGTATTTACGGCAGTCGCGCTTTACGGCCGTATTTACGGCAGTCGCGCTTTACGGCCGTATTTACGCAGTCGCGCTTTACGGCCGTATTTACGGCAGTCGCGCTTTACGGCCGTATTTACGACAGTCGCGCTTTACGGCCGTATTTACGCAGTCGCGCTTTACGGCCGTATTTACGGCAGTCGCGCTTTACGGCCGTATTTACGGCAGTCGCGCTTTACGGCCGTATTTACGACAGTCGCTATTTACGGCCGTATTTACGACAGTCGCGCTTTACGGCCGTATTTACGGCAGTCGCGCTTTACGGCCGTATTTACGGCAGTCGCGCTTTACGGCCGTATTTACGGCAGTCGCGCTTTACGGCCGTATTTACGGCAGTCGCGCTTTACGGCCGTATTTACGGCAGTCGCGCTTTACGGCCGTATTTACGGCAGTCGCGCTTTACGGCCGTATTTACGACAGTCGCTATTTACGGCCGTATTTACGACAGTCGCGCTTTACGGCCGTATTTACGGCAGTCGCGCTTTACGGCCGTATTTACGACAGTCGCGCTTTACGGCCGTATTTACGACAGTCGCGCTTTACGGCCGTATTTACGGCAGTCGCGCTTTACGGCCGTATTTACGGCAGTCGCGCTTTACGCCGATTTACGGCAGTCGCGCTTTACGGCCGTATTTACGGCAGTCGCGCTTTACGGCCGTATTTACGGCAGTCGCGCTTTACGGCCGTATTTACGGCAGTCGCGCTTTACGGCCGTATTTACGGCAGTCGCGCTTTACGGCCGTATTTACGGCAGTCGCGCTTTACGGCCGTATTTACGGCAGTCGCGCTTTACGGCCGTATTTACGGCAGTCGCGATTTACGGCCGTATTTACGGCAGTCGCGCTTTACGGCCGTATTTACGACAGTCGCGCTTTACGGCCGTATTTACGGCTAGTCGCGCTTTACGGCCGTATTTACGGCAGTCGCGCTTTACGGCCGTATTTACGGCAGTCGCGCTTTACGGCCGTATTTACGACAGTCGCTATTTACGCCGTATTTACGACAGTCGCGCTTTACGGCCGTATTTACGGCAGTCGCGCTTTACGGCCGTATTTACGACAGTCGCGCTTTACGGCCGTATTTACGGCAGTCGCGCTTTACGGCCGTATTTACGGCAGTCGCGCTTTACGGCCGTATTTACGGCAGTCGCTATTTACGGCCGTATTTACGGCAGTCGCGCTTTACGCCGTATTTACGGCAGTCGCGCTTTACGGCCGTATTTACGGCAGTCGCGCTTTACGGCCGTATTTACGGCAGTCGCGCTTTACGGCCGTATTTACGGCAGTCGCGCTTTACGGCCGTATTTACGACAGTCGCGCTTTACGGCCGTATTTACGACAGTCGCGCTTTACGGCCGTATTTACGGCAGTCGCGCTTTACGGCCGTATTTACGGCAGTCGCGCTTTACGGCCGTATTTACGGCAGTCGCGCTTTACGGCCGTATTTACGACAGTCGCGCTTTACGGCCGTATTTACGGCAGTCGCGCTTTACGGCCGTATTTACGGCAGTCGCGCTTTACGGCCGTATTTACGGCAGTCGCGCTTTACGGCCGTATTTACGGCAGTCGCGCTTTACGGCCGTATTTACGGCAGTCGCGCTTTACGGCCGTATTTACGGCAGTCGCGCTTTACGGCCGTATTTACGGCAGTCGCGCTTTACGGCCGTATTTACGGCAGTCGCGCTTTACGGCCGTATTTACGGCAGTCGCGCTTTACGGCCGTTTTACGGCAGTCGCTATTTACGGCCGTATTTACGGCAGTCGCGCTTTACGGCCGTATTTACGGCAGTCGCGCTTTACGGCCGTATTTACGACAGTCGCGCTTTACGGCCGTATTTACGGCAGTCGCGCTTTACGGCCGTATTTACGGCAGTCGCGCTTTACGGCCGTATTTACGGCAGTCGCGCTTTACGGCCGTATTTACGGCAGTCGCGCTTTACGGCCGTATTTACGGCAGTCGCGCTTTACGGCGTATTTACGGCAGTCGCGCTTTACGGCCGTATTTACGGCAGTCGCGCTTTACGGCGTATTTACGGCAGTCGCGCTTACGGCCGTATTTACGACAGTCGCGCTTTACGGCCGTATTTACGGCAGTCGCGCTTTACGGCCGTATTTACGGCAGTCGCGCTTTACGGCCGTATTTACGGCAGTCGCGCTTTACGGCCGTATTTACGGCAGTCGCGCTTTACGGCCGTATTTACGACAGTCGCGCTTTACGGCCGTATTTACGACAGTCGCGCTTTACGGCCGTATTTACGGCAGTCGCGCTTTACGGCCGTATTTACGGCAGTCGCGCTTTACGCCGTATTTACGGCAGTCGCGCTTTTACGGCCGTATTTACGGCAGTCGCGCTTTACGGCCGTATTTACGGCAGTCGCGCTTTACGGCCGTATTTACGGCAGTCGCGCTTTACGGCCGTATTTACGACAGTCGCGCTTTACGGCCGTATTTACGACAGTCGCGCTTTACGGCCGTATTTACGACAGTCGCGCTTTACGGCCGTATTTACGGCAGTCGCGCTTTACGGCCGTATTTACGGCAGTCGCGCTTTACGGCCGTATTTACGGCAGTCGCGCTTTACGGCCGTATTTACGGCAGTCGCGCTTTACGGCCGTATTTACGGCAGTCGCGCTTTACGGCCGTATTTACGGCAGTCGCGCTTTACGGCCGTATTTACGGCAGTCGCGCTTTAACGGCCGTATTTACGGCAGTCGCGCTTTACGGCCGTATTTACGGCAGTCGCGCTTTACGGCCGTATTTACGGCAGTCGCGCTTTACGCCGTATTTACGGCAGTCGCGCTTTACGGCCGTATTTACGGCAGTCGCGCTTTACGGCCGTATTTACGACAGTCGCTATTTACGGCCGTATTTACGGCAGTCGCGCTTTACGGCCGTATTTACGACAGTCGCGCTTTACGGCCGTATTTACGGCAGTCGCGCTTTACGGCCGTATTTACGACAGTCGCGCTTTACGGCCGTATTTACGACAGTCGCGCTTTACGGCCGTATTTACGACAGTCGCTATTTACGGCCGTATTTACGGCAGTCGCGCTTTACGGCCGTATTTACGACATTTGCGCTTTACGGCCGTATTTACGACAGTCGCGCTTTACGGCCGTATTTACGACAGTCGCGCTTTACGGCCGTATTTACGGCAGTCGCGCTTTACGGCCGTATTTACGGCAGTCGCGCTTTACGGCCGTATTTACGGCAGTCGCGCTTACTGCCGTATTTACGACAGTCGCTATTTACGGCCGTATTTACGGCAGTCGCGCTTTACGGCCGTATTTACGGCAGTCGCGCTTTACGGCCGTATTTACGGCAGTCGCGCTTTACGGCCGTATTTACGGCAGTCGCGCTTTACGGCCGTATTTACGGCAGTCGCGCTTTACGGCCGTATTTACGCAGTCGCGCTTTACGGCCGTATTTACGGCAGTCGCGCTTTACGGCCGTATTTACGGCAGTCGCGCTTTACGGCCGTATTTACGGCAGTCGCGCTTTACGGCCGTATTTACGACAGTCGCGCTTTACGGCCGTATTTACGGCAGTCGCGCTTTACGGCCGTATTTACGACAGTCGCGCTTTACGGCCGTATTTACGACAGTCGCGCTTTACGGCCGTATTTACGGCAGTCGCGCTTTACGGCCGTATTTACGACAGTCGCGCTTTACGGCCGTATTTACGGCAGTCGCGATTTACGGCCGTATTTACGGCAGTCGCGCTTTACGGCCGTATTTACGACAGTCGCGCTTTACGGCGTATTTACGGCAGTCGCGCTTTACGGCCGTATTTACGGCAGTCGCGCTTTACGGCCGTATTTACGACAGTCGCGATTTACGGCCGTATTTACGACAGTCGCGCTTTACGGCCGTATTTACGGCAGTCGCGCTTTACGGCCGTATTTACGACAGTCGCGCTTTACGGCCGTATTTACGGCAGTCGCGCTTTACGCCGTATTTACGGCAGTCGCGCTTTACGGCCGTATTTACGGCAGTCGCGCTTTACGGCCGTATTTACGGCAGTCGCGCTTTACGGCCGTATTTACGGCAGTCGCGCTTTACGGCCGTATTTACGCAGTCGCGCTTTACGGCCGTATTTACGACAGTCGCGCTTTACGGCCGTATTTACGGCAGTCGCGCTTTACGGCCGTATTTACGACAGTCGCGCTTTACGGCCGTATTTACGGCAGTCGCGCTTTACGGCCGTATTTACGGCAGTCGCGCTTTACGGCCGTATTTACGACAGTCGCGCTTTACGGCCGTATTTACGGCAGTCGCGCTTTACGGCCGTATTTACGACAGTCGCGCTTTACGGCCGTATTTACGGCAGTCGCGCTTTACGGCCGTATTTACGGCAGTCGCGCTTTACGGCCGTATTTACGGCAGTCGCGCTTTACGGCCGTATTTACGGCAGTCGCGCTTTACGGCCGTATTTACGGCAGTCGCGCTTTACGGCCGTATTTACGGCAGTCGCGCTTTACGGCCGTATTTACGGCAGTCGCTATTTACGGCCGTATTTACGGACAGTCGCGCTTTAACGGCCGTATTTACGGCAGTCGCGCTTTACGGCCGTATTTACGGACAGTCGCGCTTTACGGCCGTATTTACGGCAGTCGCGCTTTACGGCCGTATTTACGGCTAGTCGCGCTTTACGGCCGTATTTACGGCAGTCGCGCTTTACGGCCGTATTTACGGCAGTCGCGCTTTACGGCCGTATTTACGGCAGTCGCGCTTTACGGCCGTATTTACGGCAGTCGCGCTTTACGGCCGTATTTACGGCAGTCGCGCTTTACGCCGTATTTACGGCAGTCGCGCTTTACGGCCGTATTTACGGCAGTCGCGCTTTACGGCCGTATTTACGACAGTCGCGCTTTAACGGCCGTATTTACGGCAGTCGCGCTTTACGGCCGTATTTACGGCAGTCGCGCTTTACGGCCGTATTTACGCAGTCGCTATTTACGGCCGTATTTACGACAGTCGCGCTTTACGGCCGTATTTACGGCAGTCGCGCTTTACGGCCGTATTTACGACAGTCGCGCTTTACGGCCGTATTTACGGCAGTCGCGCTTTACGGCCGTATTTACGACAGTCGCGCTTTACGGCCGTATTTACGGCAGTCGCGCTTTACGGCCGTATTTACGGCAGTCGCGCTTTACGGCCGTATTTACGACAGTCGCGCTTTACGGCCGTATTTACGACAGTCGCGCTTTACGGCCGTATTTACGGCAGTCGCGCTTTACGGCGTATTTACGGCAGTCGCGCTTTACGGCCGTATTTACGGCAGTCGCGATTTACGGCCGTATTTACGGCAGTCGCGCTTTACGGCCGTATTTACGACAGTCGCGCTTTACGGCCGTATTTACGGCAGTCGCGCTTTACGGCCGTATTTACGGCAGTCGCGCTTTACGGCCGTATTTACGACAGTCGCGCTTTACGGCCGTATTTACGGCAGTCGCGCTTTACGGCCGTATTTACGGCAGTCGCGCTTTACGGCCGTATTTACGGCAGTCGCGCTTTACGGCCGTATTTACGGCAGTCGCGCTTTACGGCCGTATTTACGGCAGTCGCGCTTTACGGCCGTATTACGGCAGTCGCGCTTTTACGGCCGTATTTACGGCAGTCGCGCTTTACGGCCGTATTTACGACAGTCGCGCTTTACGGCCGTATTTACGGCAGTCGCGCTTTACGGCGTATTTACGGCAGTCGCGCTTTACGGCCGTATTTACGGCAGTCGCGCTTTACGGCCGTATTTACGGCAGTCGCGCTTTACGGCCGTATTTACGGCAGTCGCGCTTTCTGGCCGTATTTACGACAGTCGCTATTTACGGCCGTATTTACGGCAGTCGCGCTTTACGGCCGTATTTACGGCAGTCGCGCTTTACGGCCGTATTTACGGCAGTCGCGCTTTACGGCCGTATTTACGGCAGTCGCGCTTTACGGCCGTATTTACGGCAGTCGGGATTTACGGCCGTATTTACGACAGTCGCGCTTTACGGCCGTATTTACGACAGTCGCGATTTACGGCCGTATTTACGGCAGTCGCGCTTTACGGCCGTATTTACGGCAGTCGCGCTTTACGGCCGTATTTACGGCAGTCGCGCTTTACGGCCGTATTTACGACAGTCGCTATTTACGGCCGTATTTACGGCAGTCGCGCTTTACGGCCGTATTTACGACAGTCGCGCTTTACGGCCGTATTTACGGCAGTCGCGCTTTACGGCCGTATTTACGACAGTCGCGCTTTACGGCCGTATTTACGACAGTCGCGCTTTACGGCCGTATTTACGGCAGTCGCGCTTTACTGCCGTATTTACGACAGTCGCTATTTACGGCCGTATTTACGGCAGTCGCGCTTTACGGCGTATTTACGGCAGTCGCGCTTTACGGCCGTATTTACGGCAGTCGCGCTTTACGGCCGTATTTACGGCAGTCGCGCTTTACGGCCGTATTTACGGCAGTCGCGCTTTACGGCCGTATTTACGGCAGTCGCGCTTTACGGCCGTATTTACGGCAGTCGCGCTTTACGGCCGTATTTACGGCAGTCGCGCTTTACGGCCGTATTTACGACAGTCGCGCTTTACGGCCGTATTTACGGCAGTCGCGCTTTACGGCCGTATTTACGACAGTCGCGCTTTACGGCCGTATTTACGACAGTCGCGCTTTACGGCCGTATTTACGGCAGTCGCGCTTTACGGCCGTATTTACGGCAGTCGCGCTTTACGGCCGTATTTACGACAGTCGCGCTTTACGGCCGTATTTACGGCAGTCGCGATTTACGGCCGTATTTACGGCAGTCGCGCTTTACGGCCGTATTTACGACAGTCGCGCTTTACGGCCGTATTTACGGCAGTCGCGCTTTACGGCCGTATTTACGGCAGTCGCGCTTTACGGCCGTATTTACGACAGTCGCGATTTACGGCCGTATTTACGACAGTCGCGCTTTACGGCCGTATTTACGGCAGTCGCGCTTTACGGCCGTATTTACGACAGTCGCGCTTTACGGCCGTATTTACGGCAGTCGCGCTTTACGGCCGTATTTACGGCAGTCGCGCTTTACGGCCGTATTTACGGCAGTCGCGCTTTACGGCCGTATTTACGGCAGTCGCGCTTTACGGCCGTATTTACGTCAGTCGCGCTTTACGGCCGTATTTACGCAGTCGCGCTTTACGGCCGTATTTACGACAAGTCGCGCTTTACGGCCGTATTTACGACAGTCGCTATTTACGGCCGTATTTACGACAGTCGCGCTTTACGGCCGTATTTACGGCAGTCGCGCTTTACGGCCGTATTTACGGCAGTCGCGCTTTACGGCCGTATTTACGACAGTCGCGCTTTACGGCCGTATTTACGACAGTCGCGATTTACGGCCGTATTTACGGCAGTCGCGCTTTACGGCCGTATTTACGACAGTCGCGCTTTACGGCCGTATTTACGACAGTCGCGCTTTACGGCCGTATTTACGGCAGTCGCGCTTTACGGCCGGATTTACGACAGTCGCGCTTTACGGCCGTATTTACGGCAGTCGCGATTTACGGCCGTATTTACGACAGTCGCGCTTTACGGCCGTATTTACGACAGTCGCGCTTTACGGCCGTATTTACGGCAGTCGCGCTTTACGCCGTATTTACGACAGTCGCGCTTTACGGCCGTATTTACGACAGTCGCGATTTACGGCCGTATTTACGACAGTCGCGCTTTACGGCCGTATTTACGGCAGTCGCGCTTTACGGCCGTATTTACGACAGTCGCGCTTTACGGCCGTATTTACGGCAGTCGCGCTTTACGGCCGTATTTACGGCAGTCGCGCTTTACGGCCGTATTTACGGCAGTCGCGCTTTACGCCGTATTTACGGCAGTCTCGCTTTACGGCCGTATTTACGACAGTCGCGCTTTACGGCCGTATTTACGGCAGTCGCGCTTTACGGCCGTATTTACGGCAGTCGCGCTTTACGGCCGTTTTACGGCAGTCGCGCTTTACGGCCGTATTTACGGCAGTCGCGCTTTACGGCCGTATTTACGACAGTCGCGCTTTACGGCCGTATTTACGACAGTCGCGATTTACGGCCGTATTTACGACAGTCGCGCTTTACGGCCGTATTTACGGCAGTCGCGCTTACGGCCGTATTTACGACAGTCGCGCTTTACGGCCGTATTTACGGCAGTCGCGCTTTACGGCCGTATTTACGGCAGTCGCGCTTTACGGCCGTATTTACGGCAGTCTCGCTTTACGGCCGTATTTACGACAGTCGCGCTTTACGGCCGTATTTACGACAGTCGCTATTTACGGCCGTATTTACGACAGTCGCGCTTTACGGCCGTATTTACGGACAGTCGCTATTTACGCCGTATTACGACAGTCGCGCTTTACGGCCGTATTTACGGCAGTCGCGCTTTACGGCCGTATTTACGGCAAGTCGCGCTTTACGGCCGTATTTACGGCAGTCGCGCTTACGCCGTATTTACGGCAGTCGCGCTTTACGGCCGTATTTACGGCAGTCGCGCTTTACGGCCGTATTTACGGCAGTCGCGCTTTACGGCCGTATTTACGGCAGTCGCGCTTTACGGCCGTATTTACGGCAGGTCGCGCTTTACGGCCGTATTTACGGCAGTCGCGCTTTACGGCCGTTATTTAACGGCAGTCGCGCTTTACGGCCGTATTTACGGCAGTCGCGCTTTACGGCCGTATTTACGGCAGTCGCGCTTTACGGCCGTATTTACGACAGTCGCGCTTTACGGCCGTATTTACGGCAGTCGCGCTTTACGGCCGTATTTACGGCAGTCGCGCTTTACGGCCGTATTTACGCAGTCGCGCTTTACGGCCGTATTTACGGCAGTCGCGCTTTACGGCCGTATTACGGCAGTCGCGCTTTACGGCCGTATTTACGGCAGTCGCGCTTTACGGCCGTATTTACGGCAGTCGCGCTTTACGGCGTATTTACGACAGTCGCGCTTTACGGCCGTATTTACGGCAGTCGCGATTTACGGCCGTATTTACGGCAGTCGCGCTTTACGGCCGTATTTACGACAGTCGCGCTTTACGGCCGTATTTACGGCAGTCGCGCTTTACGGCCGTATTTACGGCAGTCGCGCTTTCTGGCCGTATTTACGACAGTCGCTATTTACGGCCGTATTTACGGCAGTCGCGCTTTACGGCCGTATTTACGGCAGTCGCGCTTACGGCCGTATTTACGGCAGTCGCGCTTTACGGCCGTGTTTACGACAGTCGCTATTTACGGCCGTATTTACGACAGTCGCGCTTTACGGCCGTATTTACGGCAGTCGCGCTTTACGGCCGTATTTACGGCAGTCGCGCTTTACGGCCGTATTTACGACAGTCGCGCTTTACGGCCGTATTTACGGCAGTCGCGCTTTACGGCCGTATTTACGACAGTCGCGCTTTACGGCCGTATTTACGGCAGTCGCGATTTACGGCCGTATTTACGACAGTCGCGCTTTACGGCCGTATTTTACGACAGTCGCGCTTACGGCCGTATTTACGGCAGTCGCGCTTTACGGCCGTATTTACGACAGTCGCGCTTTAACGGCCGTATTTACGACAGTCGCGATTTACAGCCGTATTTACGACAGTCGCGCTTTACGGCCGTATTTACGACAGTCGCGCTTTACGGCCGTATTTACGGCAGTCGCGCTTTACGGCCGTATTTACGGCAGTCGCGCTTTTCGGCCGTATTTACGACAGTCGCGCTTTACGGCCGTATTTACGGCAGTCGCGCTTTACGGCCGTATTTACGGCAGTCGCGCTTACGGCCGTATTTACGGCAGTCGCGCTTTACGGCCGTATTTACGGCAGTCGCGCTTACGGCCGTATTTACGGCAGTCGCGCTTTACGGCCGTATTTACGACAGTCGCGCTTTACGGCCGTATTTACGGCAGTCGCGCTTTTCGGCCGTATTTACGACAGTCGCGCTTTACGGCGGTATTTACGACATTCGCGCTTTACGGCCGTATTTACGACAGTCGCGCTTTACGGCGTATTTACGGCAGTCGCGCTTTACGGCCGTATTTACGACAGTCGCGCTTACGGCCGTATTTACGGCAGTCGCGATTTACGGCCGTATTTACGGCAGTCGCGCTTTACGGCCGTATTTACGACAGTCGCGCTTTACGGCCGTATTTACGGCAGTCGCGCTTTACGGCCGTATTTACGGCAGTCGCGCTTTACGGCCGTATTTACGACAGTCGCGATTTACGGCCGTATTTACGGCAGTCGCGCTTTACGGCCGTATTTACGGCAGTCGCGCTTTACGGCCGTATTTACGGCAGTCGCGCTTTACGGCCGTATTTACGACAGTCGCTATTTACGGCCGTATTTACGACAGTCGCGCTTTACGGCCGTATTTACGGCAGTCGCGCTTTACGGCCGTATTTACGGGCAGTCGCGCTTTAAACGGCCGTATTTACGGCAGTCGCGCTTTACGGCCGTATTTACGACAGTCGCGCTTTACGGCCGTATTTACGCAGTCGCTATTTACGGCCGTATTTACGGCAGTCGCGCTTTACGGCCGTATTTACGACAGTCGCGCTTTACGGCCGTATTTACGGCAGTCGCGCTTTACGGCCGTATTTACGGCAGTCGCGCTTTACGGCCGTATTTACGACAGTCGCGCTTTACGGCCGTATTTACGGACAGTCGCGCTTTACGGCCGTATTTACGGCAGTCGCGCTTTACGGCCGTATTTACGGCAGTCGCGCTTTACGCCGTATTTACGGCAGTCGCGCTTTACGGCCGTATTTACGACAGTCGCGCTTTACGGCCGTATTTACGGCAGTCGCGCTTTACGGCCGTATTTACGACAGTCGCGCTTTACGGCCGTATTTACGGCAGTCGCGCTTTACGGCCGTATTTACGACAGTCGCGCTTTACGGCCGTATTTACGACAGTCGCGCTTTACGGCCGTATTTACGGCAGTCGCGCTTTACGGCCGTATTTACGACAGTCGCGCTTTACGGCCGTATTTACGGCAGTCGCGCTTTACGGCCGTATTTACGGCAGTCGCGCTTTACGGCCGTATTTACGGCAGTCGCGCTTTACGGCCGTATTTACGGCAGTCGCGCTTTACGGCCGTATTTACGGCAGTCGCGCTTTATGGCCGTATTTACGGCAGTCGCGCTTTACGGCCGTATTTACGGCAGTCGCTATTTACGGCCGTATTTACGACAGTCGCGCTTTACGGCCGTATTTACGGCAGTCGCGCTTACGGCCGTATTTACGACAGTCGCGCTTTACGGCCGTATTTACGGCAGTCGCGCTTTACGGCCGTATTTACGGCAGTCGCGCTTACGGCCGTATTTACGGCAGTCGCGCTTTACGGCCGTATTTACGGCAGTCGCGCTTTACGGCCGTATTTACGGCAGTCGCGCTTTACGGCCGTATTTACGGCAGTCGCGCTTTACGGCGTATTTACGGCAGTCGCGCTTTACGGCCGTATTTACGACAGTCGCGCTTACGGCCGTATTTACGGCAGTCGCCCTTTACGGCCGTATTTACGACAGTCGCGCTTTACGGCCGTATTTACGGCAGTCGCGCTTTACGGCCGTATTTACGGCAGTCGCGCTTTACGGCCGTATTTACGGCAGTCGCGCTTTACGGCCGTATTTACGACAGTCGCTATTTACGGCCGTATTTACGACAGTCGCGCTTTACGGCCGTATTTACGGCAGTCGCGCTTACGGCCGTATTTACGACAGTCGCGCTTAACGGCCGTATTTACGGCAGTCGCGCTTTACGGCCGTATTTACGACAGTCGCGCTTTACGGCCGTATTTACGGCAGTCGCGCTTTACGGCCGTATTTACGGCAGTCGCGCTTTACGGCCGTATTTACGGCAGTCGCGCTTTACGGCCGTATTTACGACAGTCGCGCTTTACGGCCGTATTTACGACAGTCGCGCTTTACGGCCGTATTTACGGCAGTCGCGCTTTACGGCCGTATTTACGGCAGTCGCGCTTTACGGCCGTATTTACGGCAGTCGCGATTTACGGCCGTATTTACGGCAGTCGCGCTTTACGGCCGTATTTACGACAGTCGCGCTTTACGGCCGTATTTTACGGCAGTCGCGCTTTACGGCCGTATTTACGGCAGTCGCGCTTTACGGCCGTATTTACGACAGTCGCGATTTACGGCGTATTTACGACAGTCGCGCTTTAACGGCCGTATTTACGCAGTCGCGCTTTACGGCCGTATTTACGACAGTCGCGCTTTACGGCCGTATTTACGGCAGTCGCGCTTACGGCCGTATTACGGCAGTCGCGCTTTACGGCCGTATTTACGCAGTCGCGCTTTACGGCCGTATTTACGGCAGTCGCGCTTTACGGCCGTATTTACGGCAGTCGCGCTTTACGGCCGTATTTACGGCAGTCGCGCTTTACGGCCGTATTCTTTACGGCCGTATTACGCAGTCGCGCTTTACGGCCGTATTTACGGCAGTCGCGCTTTAACGGCCGTATTTACGACAGTCGCGCTTTACGGCCGTATTTACGGCAGTCGCGCTTTACGGCCGTATTTACGGCAGTCGCGCTTTACGCCGTATTTACGGCAGTCGCGCTTTACGGCCGTATTTACGGCAGTCGCGCTTTCTGGCCGTATTTACGACAGTCGCTATTTACGGCCGTATTTACGGCAGTCGCGCTTTACGGCCGTATTTACGACAGTCGCGCTTTACGGCCGTATTTACGGCAGTCGCGCTTTACGGCCGTATTTACGACAGTCGCGCTTTACGGCCGTATTTACGACAGTCGCGCTTTACGGCCGTATTTACGGCAGTCGCGCTTTACGGCCGTATTTACGGCAGTCGCGCTTTACGGCCGTATTTACGACAGTCGCGATTTACGGCCGTATTTACGACAGTCGCGCTTTACGGCCGTATTTACGACAGTCGCGCTTTACGGCCGTATTTACGGCAGTCGCGCTTTACGGCCGTATTTACGACAGTCGCGCTTTTCGGCCGTATTTACGACAGTCGCGCTTTTCGGCCGTATTTACGACAGTCGCGCTTACGGCCGTATTTACGCAGTCGCGCTTTACGGCCGTATTTACGGCAGTCGCGCTTTACGGCCGTATTTACGGCAGTCGCGCTTTACGGCCGTATTTACGGCAGTCGCGCTTTACGGCCGTATTTACGGCAGTCGCGCTTTACGGCCGTATTTACGACAGTCGCGCTTTACGGCCGTATTTACGACAGTCGCGCTTTTCGGCCGTATTTACGACAGTCGCGCTTTTCGGCCGTATTTACGACAGTCGCGCTTTACGGCCGTATTTACGGCAGTCGCGCTTTACGGCCGTATTTACGGCAGTCGCGCTTTACTGCCGTATTTACGACAGTCGCGCTTTACGGCCGTATTTACGACAGTCGCGCTTTACGGCCGTATTTACGGCAGTCGCGCTTTACGGCCGTATTTACGCAGTCGCGCTTTACGGCCGTATTTACGGCAGTCGCGCTTTACGGCCGTATTTACGGCAGTCGCGCTTTACGGCCGTATTTACGGCAGTCGCGCTTTACGGCCGTATTTACGGCAGTCGCGCTTTACGGCCGTATTTACGACAGTCGCGCTTTACGGCCGTATTTACGGCAGTCGCGATTTACGGCCGTATTTACGGCAGTCGCGCTTTACGGCCGTATTTACGACAGTCGCGCTTTACGGCCGTATTTACGGCAGTCGCGCTTTACGGCCGTATTTACGGCAGTCGCGCTTTCTGGCCGTATTTACGACAGTCGCTATTTACGGCCGTATTTACGGCAGTCGCGCTTTACGGCCGTATTTACGGCAGTCGCGCTTTACGGCCGTATTTACGGCAGTCGCGCTTTACGGCCGTATTTACGGCAGTCGCGCTTTACGGCCGTATTTACGACAGTCGCTATTTACGGCCGTATTTACGACAGTCGCGCTTTACGGCCGTATTTACGGCAGTCGCGCTTTACGGCCGTATTTACGGCAGTCGCGCTTTACGGCCGTATTTACGACAGTCGCGCTTTACGGCCGTATTTACGGCAGTCGCGCTTTACGGCCGTATTTACGACAGTCGCGCTTTACGGCCGTATTTACGGCAGTCGCGATTTACGGCCGTATTTACGACAGTCGCGCTTTACGGCCGTATTTACGACAGTCGCGCTTTACGGCCGTATTTACGGCAGTCGCGCTTTACGGCCGTATTTACGACAGTCGCGCTTTACGGCCGTATTTACGACGTCGCGATTTACGGCCGTATTTACGACAGTCGCGCTTTACGGCCGTATTTACGACAGTCGCGCTTTACGGCCGTATTTACGGCAGTCGCGCTTTACGGCGTATTTACGGCAGTCGCGCTTTTCGGCCGTATTTACGACAGTCGCGCTTTACGGCCGTATTTACGGCAGTCGCGCTTTACGGCCGTATTTACGGCAGTCGCGCTTTACGGCCGTATTTACGGCAGTCGCGCTTTACGGCCGTATTTACGGCAGTCGCGCTTTACGGCCGTATTTACGGCAGTCGCGCTTTACGGCCGTATTTACGACAGTCGCGCTTTACGGCCGTATTTACGGCAGTCGCGCTTTTCGGCCGTATTTACTGCAGTCTCGCTTTACGGCCGTATTTACGGCAGTCGCGCTTTACGGCCGTATTTACGGCAGTCGCGCTTTACGGCCGTATTTACGGCAGTCGCGCTTTACGGCCGTATTTACGACAGTCGCGCTTTACGGCCGTATTTACGGCAGTCGCGCTTTACGGCCGTATTTACGACAGTCGCGCTTTACGGCCGTATTTACGACAGTCGCGCTTTACGGCCGTATTTACGGCAGTCGCGCTTTACGGCCGTATTTACGGCAGTCGCGCTTTACGGCCGTATTTACGACAGTCGCGATTTGCGGCCGTATTTACGGCAGTCGCGCTTTACGGCCGTATTTACGGCAGTCGCGCTTTACGGCCGTATTTACGGCAGTCGCGCTTTACGGCCGTATTTACGACAGTCGCTATTTACGGCCGTATTTACGACAGTCGCGCTTTACGGCCGTATTTACGGCAGTCGCGCTTTACGGCCGTATTTACGGCAGTCGCGCTTTACGGCCGTATTTACGGCAGTCGCGCTTTACGCCGTATTTACGGCAGTCGCGCTTTACGGCCGTATTTACGACAGTCGCTATTTACGGCGTATTTACGACAGTCGCGCTTTACGGCCGTATTTACGGCAGTCGCGCTTTACGGCCGTATTTACGGCAGTCGCGCTTTACGGCCGTATTTACGGCAGTCGCGCTTTACGGCCGTATTTACGACAGTCGCGCTTTACGGCCGTATTTACGCAGTCGCTATTTACGGCCGTATTTACGGCAGTCGCGCTTTACGGCCGTATTTACGACAGTCGCGCTTTACGGCCGTATTTACGGCAGTCGCGCTTTACGGCCGTATTTACGGCAGTCGCGCTTTACGGCCGTATTTACGACAGTCGCGCTTTACGGCCGTATTTACGACAGTCGCGCTTTACGGCCGTATTTACGGCAGTCGCGCTTTACGGCCGTATTTACGGCAGTCGCGCTTTACGGCCGTATTTACGCAGTCGCGCTTTACGGCCGTATTTACGACAGTCGCGCTTACGGCCGTATTTACGGCAGTCGCGCTTTATCGGCCGTATTACGACAGTCGCGCTTTACGGCCGTATTTACGGCAGTCGCGCTTTACGGCCGTATTTACGACAGTCGCGCTTTACGGCCGTATTTACGGCAGTCGCGCTTTACGGCCGTATTTACGGCAGTCGCGCTTTACGGCCGTATTTACGACAGTCGCGCTTTACGGCCGTATTTACGGCAGTCGCGCTTACGGCCGTATTTACGGCAGTCGCGCTTTACGGCCGTATTTACGACAGTCGCTATTTACGGCCGTATTTACGACAGTCGCGCTTTACGGCCGTATTTACGGCAGTCGCGCTTTACGGCCGTATTTACGGCAGTCGCGCTTTACGGCCGTATTTACGGCAGTCGCGCTTTACGGCGTATTTACGGCAGTCGCGCTTTACGGCCGTATTTACGACAGTCGCTATTTACGGCCGTATTTACGACAGTCGCGCTTTACGGCCGTATTTACGGCAGTCGCGCTTTACGGCCGTATTTACGGCAGTCGCGCTTTACGGCCGTATTTACGACAGTCGCTATTTACGGCCGTATTTACGGCAGTCGCTATTTACGGCCGTATTTACGGCAGTCGCGCTTTACGGCCGTATTTACGACAGTCGCGCTTTACGGCCGTATTTACGGCAGTCGCGCTTTACGGCCGTATTTACGGCAGTCGCGCTTTACGGCCGTATTTACGACAGTCGCGCTTTACGGCCGTATTTACGACAGTCGCGCTTTACGGCCGTATTTACGGCAGTCGCGCTTTACGGCCGTATTTACGGCAGTCGCGCTTTACGGCCGTATTTACGGCAGTCGCGCTTTACGGCCGTATTTACGACAGTCGCGCTTTACGGCCGTATTTACGGCAGGCGCGCTTTACGGCCGTATTTACGACAGTCGCGCTTTACGGCCGTATTTACGGCAGTCGCGCTTTACGGCCGTATTTACGACAGTCGCGCTTTACGGCCGTATTACGGCAGTCGCGCTTTTACGGCCGTATTTACGGCAGTCGCGCTTTACGGCCGTATTTACGACAGTCGCGCTTTACGGCCGTATTTACGGCAGTCGCGCTTTACGGCCGTATTTACGGCAGTCGCGCTTTACGGCCGTATTTACGGCAGTCGCGCTTTACGGCCGTATTTACGGCAGTCGCGCTTTACGGCCGTATTTACGGCAGTCGCGCTTTACGGCCGTATTTACGGCAGTCGCGCTTTACGGCCGTATTTACGGCAGTCGCGCTTTACGGCCGTATTTACGGCAGTCGCTATTTACGGCCGTATTTACGACAGTCGCGCTTTACGGCCGTATTTACGGCAGTCGCGCTTTACGGCCGTATTTACGACAGTCGCGCTTTACGGCCGTATTTACGGCAGTCGCGCTTTACGGCCGTATTTACGGCAGTCGCGCTTTACGGCCGTATTACGCAGTCGCGCTTTACGGCCGTATTTACGACAGTCGCGCTTTACGGCCGTATTTACGACAGTCGCGCTTTACGGCCGTATTTACGGCAGTCGCGCTTTACGGCCGTATTTACGACAGTCGCGCTTTACGGCCGTATTTACGGCAGTCGCGCTTTAACGGCCGTATTTACGGCAGTCGCGCTTTACGGCCGTATTTACGGCAGTCGCGCTTTACGGCCGTATTTACGGCAGTCGCGCTTTACGGCCGTATTACGACAGTCGCGCTTTACGGCCGTATTTACGGCAGTCGCGCTTTACGGCCGTATTTACGACAGTCGCGCTTTACGGCCGTATTTACGGCAGTCGCGCTTTACGGCCGTATTTACGGCAGTCGCGCTTTACGGCCGTATTTACGGCAGTCGCGCTTTACGGCCGTATTTACGGCAGTCGCTTACGGCCGTATTTACGACAGTCGCGCTTTAACGGCCGTATTTACGGCAGTCGCGCTTTACGGCCGTATTTACGACAGTCGCGCTTTACGGCCGTATTTACGGCAGTCGCGCTTTACGGCCGTATTTACGGCAGTCGCGCTTTACGGCCGTATTTACGGCAGTCACGCTTTACGGCCGTATTTACGCAGTCGCGCTTTACGGCCGTATTTACGGCAGTCGCGCTTTACGGCCGTATTTACGGCAGTCGCGCTTTACGGCCGTATTTACGGCAGTCGCGCTTTAACGGCCGTATTTACGGCAGTCGCGCTTTACGGCCGTATTTACGGCAGTCGCGCTTTACGGCCGTATTACGACAGTCGCGCTTTACGGCCGTATTTACGGCAGTCGCGCTTTACGGCCGTATTTACGGCAGTCCGCGCTTTTACGGCCGTATTTACGACAGTCGCTATTTACGGCCGTATTTACGACAGTCGCGCTTTACGGCCGTATTTACGGCAGTCGCGCTTACGGCCGTATTTACGGCAGTCGCGCTTTACGGCCGTATTTACGGCAGTCGCGCTTTACGGCCGTATTTACGGCAGTCGCGCTTTACGGCCGTATTTACGGCAGTCGCGCTTTACGGCCGTATTTACGGCAGTCGCGCTTTCTGGCCGTATTTACGACAGTCGCTATTACGGCCGTATTTACGGCAGTCGCGCTTTACGGCCGTATTTACGGCAGTCGCGCTTTACGGCCGTATTTACGGCAGTCGCGCTTTACGGCCGTATTTACGGCAGTCGCGCTTTACGGCCGTATTTACGGCAGTCGCGATTTACGGCCGTATTTACGACAGTCGCGCTTTACGGCCGTATTTACGACAGTCGCGCTTTACGGCCGTATTTACGGCAGTCGCGCTTTACGGCCGTATTTACGGCAGTCGCGCTTTACGGCCGTATTTACGACAGTCGCGATTTACGGCCGTATTTACGACAGTCGCGCTTTACGGCCGTATTTACGACAGTCGCGCTTTACGGCCGTATTTACGGCAGTCGCGCTTTACGGCCGTATTTACGACAGTCGCGCTTTTCGGCCGTATTTACGACAGTCGCGCTTTTCGGCCGTATTTACGACAGTCGCGCTTTACGGCCGTATTTACGGCAGTCGCGCTTTACGGCCGTATTTACGGCAGTCGCGCTTTACGGCCGTATTTACGGCAGTCGCGCTTTACGGCCGTATTTACGGCAGTCGCGCTTTACGGCCGTATTTACGGCAGTCGCGCTTTACGGCCGTATTTACGACAGTCGCGCTTTACGGCCGTATTTACGACAGTCGCGCTTTTCGGCCGTATTTACGACAGTCGCGCTTTTCGGCCGTATTTACGACAGTCGCGCTTTACGGCCGTATTTACGGCAGTCGCGCTTACGGCCGTATTTACGGCAGTCGCGCTTTTACGGCCGATTTACGGCAGTCGCGCTTTACGGCTTTTACGGCAGTCGCGCTTTACGGCCGTATTTACGACAGTCGCGCCTTTACGGCCCGTATTTACGGCAGTCGCGCTTTACGGCCGTATTTACGGCAGTCGCGCTTTACGGCCGTATTTACGGCAGTCGCGCTTTACGGCCGTATTTACGGCAGGTCGCGCTTTACGGCCGTATTTACGACAGTCGCGCTTTACGGCCGTATTTACGACAGTCGCGCTTTACGGCCGTATTTACGCAGTCGAGCTTTACGGCCGTATTTACGACAGTCGCGCTTACGGCCGTATTTACGACAGTCGCGCTTTACGGCCGTATTTACGGCAGTCGCGCTTTACGGCCGTATTTACGGCAGTCGCGCTTTACGGCCGTATTTACGGCAGTCGCGCTTTACGGCCGTATTTACGGCAGTCGCGCTTTACGGCCGTATTTACGGCAGTCGCGCTTTACGGCCGTATTTACGGCAGTCGCGCTTTACGGCCGTATTTACGACAGTCGCGATTTACGGCCGTATTTACGGCAGTCGCGCTTTACGGCCGTATTTACGACAGTCGCGCTTTACGGCCGTATTTACGGCAGTCGCGCTTTACGGCCGTATTTACGGCAGTCGCGCTTTCTGGCCGTATTTACGACAGTCGCATTTACGGCCGTATTTACAGTCGCGCTTTACGGCCGTATTTACGGCAGTCGCGCTTTACGGCCGTATTTACGGCAGTCGCGCTTTACGGCCGTATTTACGGCAGTCGCGCTTTACGGCCGTATTTACGGCAGTCGCGCTTTACGGCCGTATTTACGACAGTCGCGCTTTACGGCCGTATTTACGGCAGTCGAGCTTTACGGCCGTATTTACGACAGTCGCGCTTTACGGCCGTATTTACGACAGTCGCGCTTTACGGCCGTATTTACGGCAGTCGCGCTTTACGGCCGTATTTACGGCAGTCGCGCTTTACGGCCGTATTTACGCAGTCGCGCTTTACGGCCGTATTTACGGCAGTCGCGCTTTACGGCCGTATTTACGGCAGTCGCGCTTTACGGCCGTATTTACGGCAGTCGCGCTTTACGGCCGTATTTACGACAGTCGCGCTTTACGGCCGTATTTACGGCAGTCGCGATTTACGGCCGTATTTACGGCAGTCGCGCTTTACGGCCGTATTTACGACAGTCGCGCTTTACGGCCGTATTTACGGCAGTCGCGCTTTACGGCCGTATTTACGGCAGTCGCGCTTTCTGGCCGTATTTACGACAGTCGCTATTTACGGCCGTATTTACGGCAGTCGCGCTTTACGGCCGTATTTACGGCAGTCGCGCTTTACGGCCGTATTTACGGCAGTCTCGCTTTACGGCCGTATTTACGGCAGTCGCGCTTTACGGCCGTATTTACGGCAGTCGCGCTTTACGGCCGTATTTACGGCAGTCGCGCTTTACGGCCGTATTTACGGCAGTCGCGCTTTACGGCCGTATTTACGGCAGTCGCGCTTTACGGCCGTATTTACGACAGTCGCGCTTTACGGCCGTATTTACGGCAGTCGCGCTTTACGGCCGTATTTACGGCAGTCGCGCTTTACGGCCGTATTTACGGCAGTCGCGCTTTACGGCCGTATTTACGGCAGTCGCGCTTTACGGCCGTATTTACGACAGTCGCGCTTTACGGCCGTATTTACGACAGTCGCGCTTTACGGCCGTATTTACGGCAGTCGAGCTTTACGGCCGTATTTACGACAGTCGCGCTTTACGGCCGTATTTACGACAGTCGCGCTTTACGGCCGTATTTACGGCAGTCGCGCTTTACGGCCGTATTTACGGCAGTCGCGCTTTACGGCCGTATTTACGGCAGTCGCGCTTTACGGCCGTATTTACGGCAGTCGCGCTTTACGGCCGTATTTACGGCAGTCGCGCTTTACGGCCGTATTTACGGCAGTCGCGCTTTACGGCCGTATTTACGACAGTCGCGCTTTACGGCCGTATTTACGGCAGTCGCGATTTACGGCCGTATTTACGGCAGTCGCGCTTTACGGCCGTATTTACGACAGTCGCGCTTTACGGCCGTATTTACGGCAGTCGCGCTTTACGGCCGTATTTACGGCAGTCGCGCTTTCTGGCCGTATTTACGACAGTCGCTATTTACGGCCGTATTTACGGCAGTCGCGCTTTACGGCCGTATTTACGGCAGTCGCGCTTTACGGCCGTATTTACGGCAGTCGCGCTTTACGGCCGTATTTACGGCAGTCGCGCTTTACGGCCGTATTTACGACAGTCGCTATTTACGGCCGTATTTACGACAGTCGCGCTTTACGGCCGTATTTACGGCAGTCGCGCTTTACGGCCGTATTTACGGCAGTCGCGCTTTACGGCCGTATTTACGACAGTCGCGCTTTACGGCCGTATTTACGGGCAGTCGCGCTTTACGGCCGTATTTACGACAGTCGCGCTTTACGGCCGTATTTACGGCAGTCGCGATTTACGGCCGTATTTACGACAGTCGCGCTTTACGGCCGTATTTACGACAGTCGCGCTTTACGGCCGTATTTACGGCAGTCGCGCTTTACGGCCGTATTTACGACAGTCGCGATTTACGGCCGTATTTACGACAGTCGCGCTTTACGGCCGTATTTACGACAGTCGCGCTTTACGGCCGTATTTACGGCAGTCGCGCTTTACGGCCGTATTTACGGCAGTCGCGCTTTTCGGCCGTATTTACGGCAGTCGCGCTTTACGGCCGTATTTACGGCAGTCGCGCTTTACGGCCGTATTTACGGCAGTCGCGCTTTACGGCCGTATTTACGGCAGTCGCGCTTTACGGCCGTATTTACGACAGTCGCGCTTTACGGCCGTATTTACGGCAGTCGCGCTTTTCGGCCGTATTTACGGCAGTCTCGCTTTACGGCCGTATTTACGGCAGTCGCGCTTTACGGCCGTATTTACGGCAGTCGCGCTTTACGGCCGTATTTACGGCAGTCGCGCTTTACGGCCGTATTTACGACAGTCGCGCTTTACGGCCGTATTTACGGCAGTCGCGCTTTACGGCCGTATTTACGACAGTCGCGCTTTACGGCCGTATTTACGACAGTCGCGCTTTACGGCCGTATTTACGGCAGTCGCGCTTTACGGCCGTATTTACGACAGTCGCGCTTTACGGCCGTATTTACGGCAGTCGCGATTTACGGCCGTATTTACGGCAGTCGCGCTTTACGGCCGTATTTACGACAGTCGCGCTTTACGGCCGTATTTACGGGCAGTCGCGCTTTACGGCCGTATTTACGGCAGTCGCGCTTTACGGCCGTATTTACGACAGTCGCGATTTGCGGCCGTATTTACGGCAGTCGCGCTTTAACGGCCGTATTTACGGCAGTCGCGCTTTACGGCCGTATTTACGGCAGTCGCGCTTTACGGCCGTATTTACGACAGTCGCTATTTACGGCCGTATTTACGACAGTCGCGCTTTACGGCCGTATTTACGGCAGTCGCGCTTTACGGCCGTATTTACGACAGTCGCGCTTTACGGCCGTATTTACGGCAGTCGCGCTTTACGGCCGTATTTACGACAGTCGCTATTTACGGCGTATTTACGACAGTCGCGCTTTACGGCCGTATTTACGGCAGTCGCGCTTTACGGCCGTATTTACGGCAGTCGCGCTTTACGGCCGTATTTACGGCAGTCGCGCTTTACGGCCGTATTTACGACAGTCGCGCTTTACGGCCGTATTTACGGCAGTCGCTATTTACGGCCGTATTTACGGCAGTCGCGCTTTACGGCCGTATTTACGACAGTCGCGCTTTACGGCCGTATTTACGGCAGTCGCGCTTTACGGCCGTATTTACGGCAGTCGCGCTTTACGGCCGTATTTACGACAGTCGCGCTTTACGGCCGTATTTACGACAGTCGCGCTTTACGGCCGTATTTACGGCAGTCGCGCTTTACGGCCGTATTTACGGCAGTCGCGCTTTACGGCCGTATTTACGGCAGTCGCGCTTTACGGCCGTATTTACGACAGTCGCGCTTTACGGCCGTATTTACGGCAGTCGCGCTTTACGGCCGTATTTACGACAGTCGCGCTTTACGGCCGTATTTACGGCAGTCGCGCTTTACGGCCGTATTTACGACAGTCGCGCTTTACGGCCGTATTTACGGCAGTCGCGCTTTACGGCCGTATTTACGGCAGTCGCGCTTTACGGCCGTATTTACGACAGTCGCGCTTTACGGCCGTATTTACGGCAGTCGCGCTTTACGGCCGTATTTACGGCAGTCGCGCTTTACGGCCGTATTTACGGCAGTCGCGCTTTACGGCCGTATTTACGACAGTCGCTATTTACGGCCGTATTTACGACAGTCGCGCTTTACGGCCGTATTTACGGCAGTCGCGCTTTACGGCCGTATTTACGGCAGTCGCGCTTTACGGCCGTATTTACGGCAGTCGCGCTTTACGGCCGTATTTACGGCAGTCGCGCTTTACGGCCGTATTTACGGCAGTCGCGCTTTACGGCCGTATTTACGACAGTCGCTATTTACGGCCGTATTTACGACAGTCGCGCTTTACGGCCGTATTTACGGCAGTCGCGCTTTACGGCCGTATTTACGGCAGTCGCGCTTTACGGCCGTATTTACGACAGTCGCGCTTTACGGCCGTATTTACGGCAGTCGCTATTTACGGCCGTATTTACGGCAGTCGCGCTTTACGGCCGTATTTACGACAGTCGCGCTTTACGGCCGTATTTACGGCAGTCGCGCTTTACGGCCGTATTTACGGCAGTCGCGCTTTACGGCCGTATTTACGACAGTCGCGCTTTACGGCCGTATTTACGACAGTCGCGCTTTACGGCCGTATTTACGGCAGTCGCGCTTTACGGCCGTATTTACGGCAGTCGCGCTTTACGGCCGTATTTACGGCAGTCGCGCTTTACGGCCGTATTTACGACAGTCGCGCTTTACGGCCGTATTTACGGCAGGCGCGCTTTACGGCCGTATTTACGACAGTCGCGCTTTACGGCCGTATTTACGGCAGTCGCGCTTTACGGCCGTATTTACGACAGTCGCGCTTTACGGCCGTATTTACGGCAGTCGCGCTTTACGGCCGTATTTACGGCAGTCGCGCTTTACGGCCGTATTTACGACAGTCGCGCTTTACGGCCGTATTTACGGCAGTCGCGCTTTACGGCCGTATTTACGGCAGTCGCGCTTTACGGCCGTATTTACGGCAGTCGCGCTTTACGGCCGTATTTACGGCAGTCGCGCTTTACGGCCGTATTTACGGCAGTCGCGCTTTACGGCCGTATTTACGGCAGTCGCGCTTTACGGCCGTATTTACGGCAGTCGCGCTTTACGGCCGTATTTACGGCAGTCGCTATTTACGGCCGTATTTACGACAGTCGCGCTTTACGGCCGTATTTACGGCAGTCGCGCTTTACGGCCGTATTTACGACAGTCGCGCTTTACGGCCGTATTTACGGCAGTCGCGCTTTACGGCCGTATTTACGGCAGTCGCGCTTTACGGCCGTATTTACGGCAGTCGCGCTTTACGGCCGTATTTACGACAGTCGCGCTTTACGGCCGTATTTACGACAGTCGCGCTTTACGGCCGTATTTACGGCAGTCGCGCTTTACGGCCGTATTTACGACAGTCGCGCTTTACGGCCGTATTTACGGCAGTCGCGCTTTACGGCCGTATTTACGGCAGTCGCGCTTTACGGCCGTATTTACGGCAGTCGCGCTTTACGGCCGTATTTACGGCAGTCGCGCTTTACGGCCGTATTTACGGCAGTCGCGCTTTACGGCCGTATTTACGACAGTCGCGCTTTACGGCCGTATTTACGGCAGTCGCGCTTTACGGCCGTATTTACGACAGTCGCGCTTTACGGCCGTATTTACGGCAGTCGCGCTTTACGGCCGTATTTACGGCAGTCGCGCTTTACGGCCGTATTTACGACAGTCGCGCTTTACGGCCGTATTTACGACAGTCGCGCTTTACGGCCGTATTTACGACAGTCGCGATTTACTGCCGTATTTACGACAGTCGCGCTTTACGGCCGTATTTACGGCAGTCGCGCTTTACGGCCGTATTTACGACAGTCGCGCTTTACGGCCGTATTTACGGCAGTCGCGCTTTACGGCCGTATTTACGGCAGTCGCGCTTTACGGCCGTATTTACGACAGTCGCGCTTTACGGCCGTATTTACGACAGTCGCGCTTTACGGCCGTATTTACGACAGTCGCGCTTTACGGCCGTATTTACGACAGTCGCGATTTACGGCCGTATTTACGGCAGTCGCGCTTTACGGCCGTATTTACGGCAGTCGCGCTTTACGGCCGTCTTTACGGCAGTCGCGCTTTACGGCCGTATTTACGACAGTCGCGCTTTACGGCCGTATTTACGGCAGTCGCGCTTTACGGCACCTTTTACGACAATCGCGCTTTACGGCCGTATTTACGGCAGTCGCGCTTTACGGCCGTATTTACGACAGTCGCGATTTACGGCCGTATTTACGACAGTCGCGCTTTACGGCCGTATTTACGGCAGTCGCGATTTACGGCCGTATTTACGACAGTCGCGCTTTACGGCCGTATTTACGGCAGTCGCGCTTTACGGCCGTATTTACGGCAGTCGCGCTTTACGGCCGTATTTACGACAGTCGCGCTTTACGGCCGTATTTACGGCAGTCGCGCTTTACGGCCGTATTTACGGCAGTCGCGCTTTACGGCCGTATTTACGGCAGTCGCGCTTTAGGGCCGTATTTACGACAGTCGCGCTTTACGGCCGTATTTACGGCAGTCGCGCTTTACGGCCGTATTTACGGCAGTCGCGTTTTACGGCACCTTTTAAGACAGTCGCGCATTACGGCCGTATTTACGACAGTCGCGATTTACGGCCGTATTTACGACAGTCGCGCTTTACGGCCGTATTTACGGCAGTCGCGCTTTACGGCCGTATTTACGGCAGTCGCGCTTTACGGCCGTATTTACGACAGTCGCGATTTACGGCCGTATTTACGATAGTCGCGCTTTACGGCCGTATTTACGGCAGTCGCGCTTTACGGCCGTATTTACGACAGTCGCGCTTTACGGCCGTATTTACGGCAGTCGCGCTTTACGGCCGTATTTACGACAGTCGCGCTTTACGGCCGTATTTACGGCAGTCGCGCTTTACGGCCGTATTTACGACAGTCGCGCTTTACGGCCGTATTTACGGCAGTCGCGCTTTACGGCCGTATTTACGGCAGTCGCGCTTTACGGCCGTATTTACGACAGTCGCGCTTTACGGCCGTATTTACGGCAGTCGCTCTTTACGGCCGTATTTACGGCAGTCGCGCTTTACGGCCGTATTTACGACAGTCGCGCTTTACGGCCATATTTACGACAGTCGCGCTTTACGGCCGTATTTACGGCAGTCGCGCTTTACGGCCGTATTTACGACAGTCGCGCTTTACGGCCGTATTTACGACAGTCGCGCTTTACGGCACCTTTTACGACAGTCGCGCTTTACGGCCGTATTTACGACAGTCGCGCTTTACGGCCGTATTTACGGCAGTCGCGCTTTACGGCCGTATTTACGACAGTCGCGCTTTACGGCCGTATTTACGACAGTCGCGATTTACGGCCGTATTTACGACTGTCGCGCTTTACGGCACCTTTTACGACAGTCGCGATTTACGGCCGTATTTACGACAGTCGCGATTTACGGCCGTATTTACGGCAGTCGCGCTTTACGGCCGTATTTACGGCAGTCGCGCTTTACGGCCGTCTTTACGACAGTCGCGATTTACGGCCGTATTCACGACAGTCGCGCTTTACGGCCGTATTTACGACAGTCGCGCTTTACGGCCGTATTTACGGCAGTCGCGCTTTACGGCCGTATTTACGGCAGTCGCGCTTTACGGCACCTTTTGCGACAGTCGCTCTTTACGGCCGTATTTACGACAGTCGCGCTTTACGGCCGTATTTACGACAGTCGCGCTTTACGGCCGTATTTACGGCAGTCGCGCTTTACGGCCGTATTTACGGCAGTCGCGCTTTACGGCCGTATTTACGGCAGTCGCGCTTTACGGCCGTATTTACGGCAATCGCGCTTTACGGCACCTTTTGCGACAGTCGCGCTTTACGGCCGTATTTACGACAGTCGCGCTTTACGGCCGTATTTACGGCAGTCGCGCTTTACGGCCGTATTTACGACAGTCGCGATTTACGGCCGTATTTACGACAGTCGCGCTTTACGGCCGTATTTACGACAGTCGCGATTTACGGCCGTATTTACGACAGTCGCGCTTTACGGCCGTATTTACGGCAGTCGCGCTTTACGGCCGTATTTACGACAGTCGCGCTTTACGGCCGTCTTTACGACAGTCGCGATTTACGGCCGTATTTACGACAGTCGCGCTTTACGGCCGTATTTACGGCAGTCGCGCTTTACGGCCGTATTTACGACAGTCGCGCTTTACGGCCGTATTTACGGCAGTCGCGCTTTACGGCCGTATTTACGACAGTCGCGCTTTACGGCCGTATTTACGACAGTCGCGATTTACGGCCGTATTTACGACAGTCACGCTTTACGGCCGTATTTACGACAGTCGCGCTTTACGGCCGTATTTACGGCAGTCGCGCTTTACGGCCGTATTTACGACAGTCGCGCTTTACGGCCGTATTTACGGCAGTCGCGCTTTACGGCCGTCTTTACGACAGTCGCGCTTTACGGCCGTATTTACGACAGTCGCGCTTTACGGCCGTATTTACGGCAGTCGCGCTTTACGGCACCTTTTGCGACAGTCGCGCTTTACGGCCGTATTTACGACAGTCGCGCTTTACGGCCGTATTTACGACAGTCGCGCTTTACGGCCGTATTTACGGCAGTCGCGCTTTACGGCCGTATTTACGGCAGTCGCGCTTTACGGCCGTATTTACGACAGTCGCGATTTACGGCCGTATTTACGACAGTCGCGCTTTACGGCCGTATTTACGGCAGTCGCGCTTTACGGCCGTATTTACGGCAGTCGCGCTTTACGGCCGTATTTACGGCAGTCGCGCTTTACGGCCGTATTTACGACAGTCGCGCTTTACGGCCGTATTTACGGCAGTCGCGCTTTACGGCCGTATTTACGGCAGTCGCGCTTTACGGCACCTTTTACGACAGTCGCGCTTTACGGCCGTATTTACGGCAGTCGCGATTTACGGCCGTGTTTACGACAGTCGCGATTTACGGCCGTGTTTACGACAGTCGCGCTTTACGGCCGTATTTACGACAGTCGCGCTTTACGGCCGTATTTACGACAGTCGCGATTTACGGCCGTGTTTACGACAGTCGCGCTTTACGGCCGTATTTACGACAGTCGCGCTTTACGGCCGTATTTACGGCAGTCGCGCTTTACGGCCGTATTTACGGCAGTCGCGCTTTACGGCACCTTTTACGACAGTCGCGCTTTACGGCCGTATTTACGACAGTCGCGATTTACGGCCGTGTTTACGACAGTCGCGCTTTACGGCCGTATTTACGGCAGTCGCGCTTTACGGCCGTATTTACGGCAGTCGCGCTTTACAGCCGTCTTTACGGCAGTCGCGCTTTACGGCCGTATTTACGACAGTCGCGCTTTACGGCCGTATTTACGACAGTCGCGCTTTACGGCCGTATTTACGGCAGTCGCGCTTTACGGCACCTTTTGCGACAGTCGCGCTTTACGGCCGTATTTACGGCAGTCGCGCTTTACGGCCGTATTTACGACAGTCGCGCTTTACGGCCGTATTTACGGCAGTCGCGCTTTACGGCCGTATTTACGGCAGTCGCGCTTTACGGCCGTATTTACGACAGTCGCGCTTTACGGCCGTATTTACGACAGTCGCGCTTTACGGACGTATTTACGGCAGTCGCGCTTTACGGCCGTATTTATGACAGTCGCGCTTTACGGCCGTATTTACGACAGTCGCGCTTTACGGCACCTTTTACGACAGTCGCGCTTTACGGCCGTATTTACGACAGTCGCGCTTTACGGCCGTATTTACGGCAGTCGCGCTTTACGGCCGTATTTACGACAGTCGCGCTTTACGGCCGTATTTACGACAGTCGCGATTTACGGCCGTATTTACGACAGTCGCGCTTTACGGCCGTATTTACGACAGTCGCGATTTACGGCCGTATTTACGACAGTCGCGCTTTACGGCCGTATTTACGGCAGTCGCGCTTTACGGCCGTCTTTACGACAGTCGCGATTTACGGCCGTATTTACGACAGTCGCGCTTTACGGCCGTATTTACGGCAGTCGCGCTTTACGGCCGTATTTACGGCAGTCGCGCTTTACGGCACCTTTTGCGGCAGTCGCGCTTTACGGCCGTATTTACGACAGTCGCGCTTTACGGCCGTATTTACGACAGTCGCGCTTTACGGCCGTATTTACGGCAGTCGCGCTTTACGGCCGTATTTACGACAGTCGCGATTTACTGCCGTATTTACGACAGTCGCGCTTTACGGCCGTATTTACGGCAGTCGCGCTTTACGGCCGTATTTACGACAGTCGCGCTTTACGGCCGTATTTACGGCAGTCGCGCTTTACGGCCGTATTTACGGCAGTCGCGCTTTACGGCCGTATTTACGGCAGTCGCGCTTTACGGCCGTATTTACGACAGTCGCGCTTTACGGCCGTATTTACGACAGTCGCGATTTACGGCCGTATTTACGGCAGTCGCGCTTTACGGCCGTATTTACGGCAGTCGCGCTTTACGGCCGTCTTTACGGCAGTCGCACTTTACGGCCGTATTTACGACAGTCGCGCTTTACGGCCGTATTTACGGCAGTCGCGCTTTACGGCACCTTTTACGACAATCGCGCTTTACGGCCTTATTTACGGCAGTCGCGATTTACGGCCGTATTTACGGCAGTCGCGCTTTACGGCCGTATTTACGACAGTCGCGATTTACGGCCGTATTTACGACAGTCGCGCTTTACGGCCGTATTTACGGCAGTCGCGATTTACGGCCGTATTTACGACAGTCGCGCTTTACGGCCGTATTTACGGCAGTCGCGCTTTACGGCCGTATTTACGGCAGTCGCGCTTTACGGCCGTATTTACGACAGTCGCGCTTTACGGCCGTATTTACGGCAGTCGCGCTTTACGGCCGTATTTACGGCAGTCGCGCTTTACGGCCGTATTTACGGCAGTCGCGCTTTACGGCCGTATTTACGACAGTCGCGCTTTACGGCCGTATTTACGGCAGTCGCGCTTTACGGCCGTATTTACGGCAGTCGCGCTTTACGGCACCTTTTAAGACAGTCGCGCATTACGGCCGTATTTACGACAGTCGCGATTTACGGCCGTATTTACGACAGTCGCGCTTTACGGCCGTATTTACGGCAGTCGCGCTTTACGGCCGTATTTACGGCAGTCGCGCTTTTACGGCCGTCTTTACGGCAGTCGCGCTTTACGGCCGTATTTACGACAGTCGCGCTTTACGGCCGTCTTTACGACAGTCGCGCTTTACGACCGTATTTACGGCAGTCGCGCTTTACGGCCGTATTTACGACAGTCGCGCTTTACGGCCGTATTTACGGCAGTCGCGCTTTACGGCCGTATTTACGGCAGTCGCGCTTTACGGCCGTATTTACGACAGTCGCGCTTTACGGCCGTATTTACGGCAGTCGCTCTTTACGGCCGTATTTACGGCAGTCGCGCTTTACGGCCGTATTTACGACAGTCGCGCTTTACGGCCATATTTACGACAGTCGCGCTTTATGGCCGTATTTACGGCAGTCGCGCTTTACGGCCGTATTTACGACAGTCGCGCTTTACGGCCGTATTTACGACAGTCGCGCTTTACGGCACCTTTTACGACAGTCGCGCTTTACGGCCGTATTTACGACAGTCGCGCTTTACGGCCGTATTTACGGCAGTCGGGCTTTACGGCCGTATTTACGACAGTCGCGCTTTACGGCCGTATTTACGACAGTCGCGATTTACGGCCGTATTTACGACTGTCGCGCTTTACGGCACCTTTTACGACAGTCGCGATTTACGGCCGTATTTACGACAGTCGCGATTTACGGCCGTATTTACGGCAGTCGCTCTTTACGGCCGTATTTACGGCAGTCGCGCTTTACGGCCGTCTTTACGACAGTCGCGATTTACGGCCGTATTCACGACAGTCGCGCTTTACGGCCGTATTTACGACAGTCGCGCTTTACGGCCGTATTTACGGCAGTCGCGCTTTACGGCCGTATTTACGGCAGTCGCGTTTTACGGCCGTATTTACGGCAGTCGCGCTTTACGGCCGTATTTACGGCAGTCGCGCTTTACGGCCGTATTTACGGCAGTCGCGCTTTACGGCCGTATTTACGGCAGTCGCGCTTTACGGCCGTATTTACGGCAGTCGCGCTTTACGGCCGTATTTACGGCAGTCGCGCTTTACGGCCGTATTTACGGCAGTCGCGCTTTACGGCCGTATTTACGGCAGTCGCGATTTACGGCCGTATTTACGGCAGTCGCGCTTTACGGCACCTTTTGCGACAGTCGCTCTTTACGGCCGTATTTACGACAGTCGCGCTTTACGGCCGTATTTACGACAGTCGCGCTTTACGGCCGTATTTACGGCAGTCGCGCTTTACGGCCGTATTTACGACAGTCGCGCTTTACGGCCGTATTTACGGCAGTCGCGCTTTACGGCCGTATTTACGGCAATCGCGCTTTACGGCACCTTTTGCGACAGTCGCGCTTTACGGCCGTATTTACGACAGTCGCGCTTTACGGCCGTATTTACGGCAGTCGCGCTTTACGGCCGTATTTACGACAGTCGCGATTTACGGCCGTATTTACGACAGTCGCGCTTTACGGCCGTATTTACGACAGTCGCGATTTACGGCCGTATTTACGACAGTCGCGCTTTACGGCCGTATTTACGGCAGTCGCGCTTTACGGCCGTATTTACGACAGTCGCGCTTTACGGCCGTCTTTACGGCAGTCGCGCTTTACGGCCGTATTTACGGCAGTCGCGCTTTACGGCCGTATTTACGGCAGTCGCGCTTTACGGCACCTTTTACGACAGTCGCGCTTTACGGCCGTATTTACGACAGTCGCGCTTTACGGCCGTATTTACGGCAGTCGCGCTTTACGGCACCTTTTACGACAGTCGCGCTTAACGGCCGTATTTACGACAGTCGCGCTTTACGGCCGTATTTACGACAGTCGCGCTTTACGGCAGTATTTACGACAGTCGCGCTTTACGGCCGTATTTACGACAGTCGCGCTTTACGGCCGTATTTACGGCAGTCGCGCTTTACGGCCGTATTTACGACATTCGTGCTTTACGGCCGTATTTACGACAGTCGCGCTTTACGGCCGTATTTACGACAGTCGCGCTTTACGGCCGTATTTACGGCAGTCGCGCTTTACGGCCGTATTTACGACAGTCGCGATTTACGGCCGTATTTACGGCAGTCGCGCTTTACGGCCGTATTTACGGCAGTCGCGCTTTACGGCCGTATTTACGACAGTCGCGCTTTACGGCCGTATTTACGGCAGTGGCGCTTTACGGCACCTTTTACGACAGTCGCGCTTTACGGCCGTATTTACGACAGTCGCGATTTACGGCCGTATTTACGACAGTCGCGCTTTACGGCCGTATTTACGACAGTCGCGCTTTACGGCCGTATTTACGGCAGTCGCGCTTTACGGCCGTATTTACGACAGTCGCGATTTACGGCCGTATTTACGACAGTCGCGCTTTACGGCACCTTTTACGACAGTCGCGATTTACGGCCGTATTTACGACAGTCGCGCTTTACGGCCGTATTTACGGCAGTCGCGCTTTACGGCCGTATTTACGACAGTCGCGCTTTACGGCCGTATTTACGGCAGTCGCGCTTTACGGCCGTATTTACGACAGTCGCGCTTTACGGCCGTATTTACGGCAGTCGCGCTTTACGGCCGTATTTACGGCAGTCGCGCTTTACGGCCGTATTTACGACAGTCGCGCTTTACGGCCGTATTTACGACAGTCGCGCTTTACGGCCGTATTTACGGCAGTCGCGCTTTACGGCTGTATTTACGGCAGTCGCGCTTTACGGCACCTTTTGCGACAGTCGCTTTTACGGCCGTATTTACGACAGTCGCGCTTTACGGCCGTATTTACGACAGTCGCGCTTTACGGCCGTATTTACGGCAGTCGCGCTTTACGGCACCTTTTACGACAGTCGCGCTTTACGGCCGTATTTACGGCAGTCGCGCTTTACGGTCGTATTTACGACAGTCGCGATTTACGGCCGTATTTACGGCAGTCGCGCTTTACGGCCGTATTTACGGCAGTCGCGCTTTACGGCCGTATTTACGGGAGTCGCGCTTTACGGCCGTATTTACGGCAGTCGCGCTTTACGGCCGTATTTACGACATTCGTGCTTTACGGCCGTATTTACGACAGTCGCGCTTTACGGCCTTATTTACGGCAGTCGCGCTTTACGGCCGTATTTAGGTCAGTCGCGATTTACGGCCGTATTTACGACAGTCGCGCTTTACGGCCGTATTTACGGCAGTCGCGCTTTACGGCCGTATTTACGACAGTCGCGCTTTACGGCCGTATTTACGACAGTCGCGCTTTACGGCCGTATTTACGGCAGTCGCGCTTTACGGCCGTATTTACGACAGTCGCGCTTTACGGCCGTATTTACGGCAGTCGCGCTTTACGGCCGTATTTACGACAGTCGCGCTTTACGGCCGTATTTACGGCAGTCGCGCTTTACGGCACCTTTTACGACAGTCGCGCTTTACGGCCGTATTTACGACAGTCGCGATTTACGGCCGTATTTACGACAGTCGCGCTTTACGGCCGTATTTACGACAGTCGCGCTTTACGGCCGTATTTACGGCAGTCGCGCTTTACGGCCGTATTTACGACAGTCGCGATTTACGGCCGTATTTACGACAGTCCGCGCTTTACGGCACCTTTTACGACAGTCGCGATTTACGGCCGTATTTACGACAGTCGCGCTTTACAGGCCGTATTTACGGCAGTCGCGCTTTACGGCCGTATTTACGGCAGTCGCGCTTTACGGCCGTCTTTACGACAGTCGCGATTTACGGCCGTATTTACGACAGTCGCGCTTTACGGCCGTAATACGACAGTCGCGCTTTACGGCCGTATTTACGGCAGTCGCGCTTACGGCCGTCTTTACGACAGTCGCGCTTTACGGCCGTATTTACGACAGTCGCGCTTTACGGCCGTATTTACGGCAAGTCGCGCTTTACGGCCGTATTTACGGCAGTCGCGCTTTACGGCACCTTTTGCGACAGTCGCGCTTTACGGCCGTATTTACGACAGTCGCGCTTTACGGCCGTATTTACGACAGTCGCGCTTTACGGCCGTATTTACGGCAGTCGCGCTTTACGGCCGTATTTACGGCAGTCGCGCTTTACGGCACCTTTTGCGACAGTCGCGCTTTACGGCCGTATTTACGACAGTCGCGCTTTACGGCCGTATTTACGACAGTCGCGCTTTACGGCCGTATTTACGGCAGTCGCGCTTTACGGCCGTATTTACGGCAGTCGCGCTTTACGGCCGTATTTACGACAGTCGCGATTTACGGCCGTATTTACGACAGTCGCGCTTTACGGCCGTATTACGCAGTCGCGCTTTACGGCCGTATTTACGGCAGTCGCGCTTTACGGCCGTATTTACGGCAGTCGCGCTTTACGGCCGTATTTACGGCAGTCGCGCTTTACGGCCGTATTTACGGCAGTCGCGCTTTACGGCCGTATTTACGGCAGTCGCGCTTTACGGCACCTTTTACGACAGTCGCGCTTTACGGCCGTATTTACGACAGTCGCGATTTACGGCCGTATTTACGACAGTCGCGCTTTACGGCCGTATTTACGGCAGTCGCGCTTTACGGCCGTATTTACGACAGTCGCGCTTTACGGCCGTATTTACGACAGTCGCGCTTTATGGCACCTTTTACGACAGTCGCGATTTACGGCCGTATTTACGACAGTCGCGCTTTACGGCCGTATTTACGGACAGTCGCGCTTTACGGCCGTATTTACGACAGTCGCGCTTTACGGCCGTATTTACGGCAGTCGCGCTTTACGGCCGTATTTACGACAGTCGCGATTTACGGCCGTATTTACGACAGTCGCGCTTTACGGCCGTATTTACGACAGTCGCGCTTTACGGCCGTATTTACGACAGTCGCGCTTTACGGCCGTCTTTACGACAGTCGCGCTTTACGGCCGTATTTACGACAGTCGCGCTTTACGGCCGTATTTACGGCAGTCGCGCTTTACGGCCGTATTTACGACAGTCGCGCTTTACGGCCGTATTTACGGCAGTCGCGCTTTACGGCCGTATTTACGGCAGTCGCGCTTTACGGCCGTATTTACGACAGTCGCGCTTTACGGCCGTATTTACGGCAGTCCGCGCTTTACGGCCGTATTTACGGCAGTCGCGCTTTACGGCCGTATTTGCGGCAGTCGCGCTTTACGGCCGTATTTTCGACAGTCGCGATTTACGGCCGTATTTGCGACAGTCGCGCTTTACGGCCGTATTTGCGACAGTCGCGCTTTACGGCCGTATTTACGGCAGTCGCGCTTTACGGCCGTATTTACGGCAGTCGCGCTTTACGGCCGTATTTACGACAGTCGCGATTTACGGCCGTATTTACGACAGTCGCGCTTTACGGCCGTATTTACGGCAGTCGCGATTTACGGCCGTATTTACGGCAGTCGCGCTTTACGGCCGTATTTACGGCAGTCGCGCTTTACGGCCGTCTTTACGACAGTCGCGCTTTACGGCCGTATTTACGGCAGTCGCGCTTTACGGCCGTATTTACGACAGTCGCGCTTTACGGCCGTATTTACGACAGTCGCGCTTTACGGCCGTATTTACGGCAGTCGCGCTTCACGGCACCTTTTACGGACAGTCGCGCTTTACGTCCGTATTTACGGCAGGTCGCGCTTTACGGCCGTATTTACGGCAGTCGCGCTTTACGGCCGTATTTACGACAGTCGCGCTTTACGGCCGTATTTACGACAGTCGCGATTTACGGCCGTATTTACGACAGTCGCGCTTTACGGCCGTATTTACGGCAGTCGCGCTTTACGGCCGTATTTTACGACAGTCGCGCTTTACGGCACCTTTTGCGACAGTCGCGATTTACGGCCGTATTTACGACAGTCGCGCTTTACCGGCCGTATTTACGACAGTCGCGCTTTACGGCCGTATTTACGGCAGTCGCGCTTTACGGCCGTATTTGCGGCAGTCGCGCTTTACGGCCGTATTTACGGGCAGTCGCGCTTTACGGCCGTATTTACGACAGTCGCGCTTTACGGCCGTATTTACGACAGTCGCGCTTTATGGCACCTTTACGACAGTCGCGATTTACGGCCGTATTTACGACAGTCGCGCTTTACGGCCGTATTTACGACAGTCGCGCTTTACGGCCGTATTTACGGCAGTCGCGCTTTACGGCCGTATTTACGGCAGTCGCGCTTTACGGCCGTCTTTACGACAGTCGCGCTTTACGGCCGTATTTACGACAGTCGCGCTTTACGGCCGTATTTACGGCAGTCGCGCTTTACGGCCGTATTTACGGCAGTCGCGCTTTACGGCCGTATTTACGACAGTCGCGCTTTACGGCCGTATTAACGGCAAGTCGCGCTTTACGGCCGTATTTACGGCAGTCGCGCTTTACGGCCGTATTTACGACAGTCGCGCTTTACGGCCGTATTTACGGCAGTCGCGCTTTACGGCCGTATTTACGACAGTCGCGCTTTACGGCCGTATTTACGGCAGTCGCGCTTTACGGCCGTATTTACGGCAGTCGCGCTTTAACGGCCGTATTTACGACAGTCGCGATTTACGGCCGTATTTACGACAGTCGCGCTTTACGGCCGTATTTACGACAGTCGCGCTTTACGGCCGTATTTACGGCAGTCGCGCTTTACGGCCGTATTTACGGCAGTCGCGCTTTACGGCCGTATTTACGACAGTCGCGCTTTACGGCCGTATTAACGGCAGTCGCGCTTTACGGCCGTATTTACGGCAGTCGCGCTTTACGGCCGTATTTACGACAGTCGCGCTTTACGGCCGTATTTACGGCAGTCGCGCTTTACGGCCGTATTTACGACAGTCGCGCTTTACGGCCGTATTTACGGCAGTCGCGCTTTACGGCCGTATTTACGGCAGTCGCGCTTTACGGCCGTATTTACGACAGTCGCGCTTTACGCCGTATTTACGGCAGTCGCGCTTTACGGCCGTATTTACGGCAGTCGCGCTTTACGGCCGTATTTACGACAGTCGCGATTTACGGCCGTATTTACGACAGTCGCGATTTACGGCCGTATTTACGACAGTCGCGCTTTACGGCCGTATTTACGACAGTCGCGATTTACGGCCGTATTTACGACAGTCGCGATTTACGGCCGTATTTACGGCAGTCGTGCTTTACGGCCGTCTTTACGACAGTCGCTATTTACGGCCGTATTTACGACAGTCGCGCTTTACGGCCGTATTTACGACAGTCGCGCTTTACGGCCGTATTTACGACAGTCGCGATTTACGGCACTTTTGCGACAGTCGCGATTTACGGCCGTATTTACGACAGTCGCGCTTTACGGCCGTATTTACGGCAAGTCGCGCTTTACGGCCGTATTTACGACAGTCGCGCTTTACGGCCGTATTTACGACAGTCGCGCTTTATGGCACCTTTACGACAGTCGCGATTTACGGCCGTATTTACGACAGTCGCGCTTTACGGCCGTATTTTACGACAGTCGCGCTTTACGGCCGTATTTACGACAGTCGCGCTTTACGGCCGTATTTACGGCAGTCGCGCTTTACGGCCGTATTTACGACAGTCGCGATTTACGGCCGTATTTACGACAGTCGCGCTTTACAACCGTATTTACGACAGTCGCGATTTACGGCCGTATTTACGACAGTCGCGCTTTACGGCCGTATTTACGGCAGTCGCGCTTTACGGCCGTATTTACGGCAGTCGCGCTTTACGGCCGTCTTTACGACAGTCGCGCTTTACGGCCGTATTTACGACAGTCGCGCTTTACGGCCGTATTTACGGCAGTCGCGCTTTACGGCCGTATTTACGGCAGTCGCGCTTACGGCCGTATTTACGACAGTCGCGCCTTTACGGCCGTATTAACGGCAGTCGCGCTTTACGGCCGTATTTACGGCAGTCGCGCTTTACGGCCGTATTTACGACAGTCGCGCTTTACGGCCGTATTTACGGCAGTCGCGCTTTACGGCCGTATTTACGACAGTCGCGCTTTACGGCCGTATTTACGGCAGTCGCGCTTTACGGCCGTATTTACGGCAGTCGCGCTTTACGGCCGTATTTACGACAGTCGCGATTTACGGCCGTATTTACGACAGTCGCGCTTTACGGCCGTATTTACGACAGTCGCGCTTTACGGCCGTATTTACGGCAGTCGCGCTTTACGGCCGTCTTTACGACAGTCGCGCTTTACGGCCGTATTTACGACAGTCGCGATTTACGGCCGTATTTACGACAGTCGCGCTTTACGGCCGTATTTACGGCAGTCGCGCTTTACGGCCGTATTTACGACAGTCGCGCTTTACGGCCCGTATTTACGACAGTCGCGCTTTACGGCCGTATTTACGGCAGTCGCGCTTTACGGCGTATTTACGACAGTCGCGATTTACGGCCGTATTTTACGGCAGTCGCGCTTTACGGCCGTATTTACGACAGTCGCGATTTACGGCACCTTTTGCGACAGTCGCGATTTACGGCCGTATTTACGACAGTCGCGCTTTACGGCCGTATTTACGGCAGTCGCGCTTTACGGCCGTATTTACGACAGTCGCGCTTTACGGCCGTATTTACGACAGTCGCGCTTTACGGCCGTATTTACGGCAGTCGCGCTTTACGGCCGTATTTACGACAGTCGCGATTTACGGCCGTATTTACGGCAGTCGCGCTTTACGGCCGTATTTACGACAGTCGCGCTTTACGGCACCTTTTGCGACAGTCGCGATTTACGGCCGTATTTACGACAGTCGCGCTTTACGGCCGTATTTACGGACAGTCGCGCTTTACGGCCGTATTTACGACAGTCGCGCTTTACGGGCCGTATTTACGGCAGTCGCGCTTTACGGCCGTATTTACGACAGTCGCGCTTTACGGCCGTATTTACGACAGTCGCGCTTTAACGGCCGTATTTACGGCAGTCGCGCTTTACGGCCGTATTTACGACAGTCGCGATTTACGGCCGTATTTACGGCAGTCGCGCTTTACGGCCGTATTTACGACAGTCGCGATTTACGGCACCTTTTTGCGACAGTCGCGATTTTACGGCCGTATTTACGACAGTCGCGCTTTACGGCCGTATTTACGGCAGTCCGCGCTTTACGGCCGTAATTTACGACAGTCGCGCTTTACGGCCGTATTTACGACAGTCGCGCTTTATGGCACCTTTTACGACAGTCGCGATTTACGGCCGTATTTACGACAGTCGCGCTTTACGGCCGTATTTACGACGAGTCGCGCTTTACGGCCGTATTTACGACAGTCGCGCTTTACGGCCGTATTTACGGCAGTCGCGCTTTACGGCCGTATTTACGACAGTCGCGCTTTACGGCCGTATTTACGACAGTCGCGCTTTACAACCGTATTTACGACAGTCGCGATTTACGGCCGTATTTACGACAGTCGCGCTTTAACGGCCGTATTTACGGCAGTCGCGCTTTAACGGCCGTATTTACGGCAGTCGCGCTTTACGGCCGTCTTTACGACAGTCGCGCTTTACGGGCCGTATTTACGACAGTCGCGCTTTACGGCCGTATTTACGGCAGTCGCGCTTTACGGCCGTATTTACGGCAGTCGCGCTTTACGGCCGTATTTACGACAGTCGCGCTTTAACGGCCGTATTAACGGCAGTCGCGCTTTAACGGCCGTATTTACGGCAGTCGCGCTTTACGGCCGTATTTACGACAGTCGCGCTTTACGGCCGTATTTACGACAGTCGCGCTTTACGGCCGTATTTACGGCAGTCGGCGCTTTACGGCCGTATTTACGACAGTCCGCGCTTTACGGCCGTATTTACGACAGTCGCGCTTTACGGCCGTATTTACGGCAGTCGCGCTTTACGGCCGTCTTTACGGCAGTCGCGCTTTAACGGCCGTATTTACGACAGTCGCGCTTTACGGCCGTCTTTACGACAGTCGCGCTTTACGGCCGTATTTACGACAGTCGCGCTTTACGGCCGTATTTACGGCAGTCGCGCTTTACGGCCGTATTTACGACAGTCGCGCTTTACGGCCGTATTTACGGCAGGTCGCGCTTTACGGCCGTATTTACGCAGGCAGTCGCGCTTTACGGCCGTATTTACGGCAGTCGCGCTTTACGGCCGTATTTACGACAGTCGCGCTTTACGGCCGTATTTACGGCAGTCGCGCTTTACGGCCGTATTTACGACAGTCGCGCTTTACGGCCGTATTTACGACAGTCGCGCTTTTACGGCCGTATTTACGGCAGTCGCGCTTTACGGCCGTATTTACGGCAGTCGCGCTTTCGGCCGTATTTACGACAGTCGCGCTTTACGGCCGTATTTACGGCAGTCGCGCTTTACGGCCGTATTTACGGCAGTCGCGCTTTACGGCCGTATTTGCGGCAGTCGCGCTTTAACGGCCGTATTTTCGACAGTCGCGATTTACGGCCGTATTTGCGACAGTCGCGCTTTACGGCCGTATTTGCGACAGTCGCGATTTAGCGGCCGTATTTACGGCAGTCGCGCTTTACGGCCGTATTTACGGCAGTCGCGCTTTACGGCCGTATTTACGACAGTCGCGATTTACGGCCGTATTTACGACAGTCGCGCTTTACGGCCGTATTTACGGCAGTCGCGATTTACGGCCGTATTTACGGCAGTCGCGCTTTACGGCCGTATTTACGGCAGGTCGCGCTTTACGGCCGTCTTTACGACAGTCGCGCTTTACGGGCCGTATTTACGGCAGTCGCGCTTTACGGCCGTATTTACGACAGTCGCGCTTTACGGGCCGTATTACGACAGTCGCGCTTTACGGCCGATTTACGGCAGTCGCGCTTCACGGCACCTTTTACGACAGTCGCGCTTTACGTCCGTATTTACGGCAGTCGCGCTTTACGGCCGTATTTACGGCAGTCGCGCTTTACGGCCGTATTTACGACAGTCGCGCTTTACGGCCGTATTTACGACAGTCGCGATTTACGGCCGTATTTACGACAGTCGCGCTTTACGGCCGTATTTACGACAGTCGCGATTTACGGCGCGTATTTACGGCAGTCGCGCTTTAACGGCCGTATTTACGACAGTCGCGCTTTACGGCCGTATTTACGGCAGTCGCGGCTTTACGGCCGTATTTACGACAGTCGCGCTTTACGGCCGTATTTACGGGCAGTCGCGCTTTACGGCCGTATTTACGGCAGTCGCGCTTTACGGCCGTATTTACGACAGTCTGCGATTTACGGCCGTATTTACGACAGTCGCGCTTTACGGCCGTATTTACGACAGTCGCGCTTTACGGCCGTATTTACGGCAGTCGCGCTTTACGGCCGTCTTTACGACAGTCGCGCTTTACGGCCGTATTTACGACAGTCGCGATTTACGGCCGTATTTACGACAGTTGCGCTTTACGGCCGTATTTACGGCAGTCGCGCTTTACGGCCGTATTTACGACAGTCGCGCTTTACGGCCGTATTTACGACAGTCGCGCTTTACGGCCGTATTTACGGCAGTCGCGCTTTACGGCCGTATTTACGACAGTCGCGATTTACGGCCGTATTTACGGCAGTCGCGCTTTACGGCCGTATTTACGACAGTCGCGATTTACGGCACCTTTTGCGACAGTCGCGATTTACGGCCGTATTTACGACAGTCGCGCTTTACGGCCGTATTTACGGCAGTCGCGCTTTACGGCCGTATTTACGACAGTCGCGCTTTACGGCCGTATTTACGACAGTCGCGCTTTACGGCCGTATTTACGGCAGTCGCGCTTTACGGCCGTATTTACGACAGTCGCGATTTACGGCCGTATTTACGGCAGTCGCGCTTTACGGCCGTATTTACGACAGTCGCGCTTTACGGCACCTTTTGCGACAGTCGCGATTTACGGCCGTATTTACGACAGTCGCGCTTTACGGCCGTATTTACGACAGTCGCGCTTTACGGCCGTATTTACGACAGTCGCGCTTTACGGCCGTATTTACGGCAGTCGCGCTTTACGGCCGTATTTACGACAGTCGCGCTTTACGGCCGTATTTACGACAGTCGCGCTTTACGGCCGTATTTACGGCAGTCGCGCTTTACGGCCGTATTTACGACAGTCGCGATTTACGGCCGTATTTACGGCAGTCGCGCTTTACGGCCGTATTTACGACAGTCGCGATTTACGGCACCTTTTGCGACAGTCGCGATTTACGGCCGTATTTACGACAGTCGCGCTTTACGGCCGTATTTACGGCAGTCGCGCTTTACGGCCGTATTTACGACAGTCGCGCTTTACGGCCGTATTTACGACAGTCGCGCTTTATGGCACCTTTTACGACAGTCGCGATTTACGGCCGTATTTACGACAGTCGCGCTTTACGGCCGTATTTACGACAGTCGCGCTTTACGGCCGTATTTACGACAGTCGCGCTTTACGGCCGTATTTACGGCAGTCGCGCTTTACGGCCGTATTTACGACAGTCGCGATTTACGGCCGTATTTACGACAGTCGCGCTTTACAACCGTATTTACGACAGTCGCGATTTACGGCCGTATTTACGACAGTCGCGCTTTACGGCCGTATTTACGGCAGTCGCGCTTTACGGCCGTATTTACGGCAGTCGCGCTTTACGGCCGTCTTTACGACAGTCGCGCTTTACGGCCGTATTTACGACAGTCGCGCTTTACGGCCGTATTTACGGCAGTCGCGCTTTACGGCCGTATTTACGGCAGTCGCGCTTTACGGCCGTATTTACGACAGTCGCGCTTTACGGCCGTATTAACGGCAGTCGCGCTTTACGGCCGTATTTACGGCAGTCGCGCTTTACGGCCGTATTTACGACAGTCGCGCTTTACGGCCGTATTTACGGCAGTCGCGCTTTACGGCCGTATTTACGACAGTCGCGCTTTACGGCCGTATTTACGGCAGTCGCGCTTTACGGCCGTATTTACGACAGTCGCGATTTACGGCCGTATTTACGACAGTCGCGCTTTACGGCCGTATTTACGGCAGTCGCGCTTTACGGCCGTCTTTACGGCAGTCGCGCTTTACGGCCGTATTTACGGCAGTCGCGCTTTACGGCCGTATTTACGGCAGTCGCGCTTTACGGCCGTATTTGCGGCAGTCGCGCTTTACGGCCGTATTTTCGACAGTCGCGATTTACGGCCGTATTTGCGACAGTCGCGCTTTACGGCCGTATTTGCGACAGTCGCGATTTACGGCCGTATTTACGGCAGTCGCGCTTTACGGCCGTATTTACGGCAGTCGCGCTTTACGGCCGTATTTACGAGAGTCGCGCTTTACGGCCGTATTTACGACAGTCGCGCTTTACGGCCGTATTTACGACAGTCGCGATTTACGGCCGTATTTACGACAGTCGCGCTTTACGGCCGTATTTACGGCAGTCGCGATTTACGGCCGTATTTACGGCAGTCGCGCTTTACGGCCGTATTTACGGCAGTCGCGCTTTACGGCCGTCTTTACGACAGTCGCGCTTTACGGCCGTATTTACGGCAGTCGCGCTTTACGGCCGTATTTACGACAGTCGCGATTTACGGCCGTATTTACGACAGTCGCGCTTTACGGCCGTATTTACGGCAGTCGCGCTTCACGGCACCTTTTACGACAGTCGCGCTTTACGTCCGTATTTACGGCAGTCGCGCTTTACGGCCGTATTTACGGCAGTCGCGCTTTACGGCCGTATTTACGACAGTCGCGCTTTACGGCCGTATTTACGACAGTCGCGATTTACGGCCGTATTTACGACAGTCGCGCTTTACGGCCGTATTTACGGCAGTCGCGCTTTACGGCCGTATTTACGACAGTCGCGCTTTACGGCACCTTTTGCGACAGTCGCGATTTACGGCCGTATTTACGACAGTCGCGCTTTACGGCCGTATTTACGACAGTCGCGCTTTACGGCCGTATTTACGGCAGTCGCGCTTTACGGCCGTATTTGCGGCAGTCGCGCTTTACGGCCGTATTTACGGCAGTCGCGCTTTACGGCCGTATTTACGACAGTCGCGCTTTACGGCCGTATTTACGACAGTCGCGCTTTATGGCACCTTTTACGACAGTCGCGATTTACGGCCGTATTTACGACAGTCGCGCTTTACGGCCGTATTTACGACAGTCGCGCTTTACGGCCGTATTTACGACAGTCGCGCTTTACGGCCGTATTTACGGCAGTCGCGCTTTACGGCCGTATTTACGACAGTCGCGATTTACGACCGTATTTACGACAGTCGCGCTTTACAACCGTATTTACGACAGTCGCGATTTACGGCCGTATTTACGACAGTCGCGCTTTACGGCCGTATTTACGGCAGTCGCGCTTTACGGCCGTATTTACGGCAGTCGCGCTTTACGGCCGTCTTTACGACAGTCGCGCTTTACGGCCGTATTTACGACAGTCGCGCTTTACGGCCGTATTTACGGCAGTCGCGCTTTACGGCCGTATTTACGGCAGTCGCGCTTTACGGCCGTATTTACGACAGTCGCGCTTTACGGCCGTATTAACGGCAGTCGCGCTTTACGGCCGTATTTACGGCAGTCGCGCTTTACGGCCGTATTTACGACAGTCGCGCTTTACGGCCGTATTTACGGCAGTCGCGCTTTACGGCCGTATTTACGACAGTCGCGCTTTACGGCCGTATTTACGGCAGTCGCGCTTTACGGCCGTATTTACGGCAGTCGCGCTTTACGGCCGTATTTACGACAGTCGCGCTTTACGGCCGTATTTACGACAGTCGCGCTTTACGGCCGTATTTACGACAGTCGCGCTTTACGGCCGTATTTACGGCAGTCGCGCTTTACGGCCGTATTTACGGCAGTCGCGCTTTACGGCCGTATTTACGACAGTCGCGCTTTACGGCCGTATTAACGGCAGTCGCGCTTTACGGCCGTATTTACGGCAGTCGCGCTTTACGGCCGTATTTACGACAGTCGCGCTTTACGGCCGTATTTACGGCAGTCGCGCTTTACGGCCGTATTTACGACAGTCGCGCTTTACGGCCGTATTTACGGCAGTCGCGCTTTACGGCCGTATTTACGGCAGTCGCGCTTTACGGCCGTATTTACGACAGTCGCGCTTTACGGCCGTATTTACGGCAGTCGCGCTTTACGGCCGTATTTACGGCAGTCGCGCTTTACGGCCGTATTTACGACAGTCGCGATTTACGGCCGTATTTACGACAGTCGCGATTTACGGCCGTATTTACGACAGTCGCGCTTTACGGCCGTATTTACGACAGTCGCGCTTTACGGCCGTATTTACGACAGTCGCGATTTACGGCCGTATTTACGACAGTCGCGATTTACGGCCGTATTTACGGCAGTCGTGAATACGGCCGTCTTTACGACAGTCGCGATTTACGGCCGTATTTACGACAGTCGCGCTTTACGGCCGTATTTACGACAGTCGCGCTTTACGGCCGTATTTACGGCAGTCGCGATTTACGGCCGTATTTACGACAGTCGCGCTTTACGGCAGTATTTACGACAGTCGCGCTTTACGGCCGTATTTACGACAGTCGCGCTTTACTGCCGTATTTACGGCAGTCGCGATTTACGGCCGTATTTACGGCAGTCGCGCTTTACGGCCGTATTTACGGCAGTCGCGCTTTACGGCCGTATTTACGGCAGTCGCGCTTTACGGCCGTATTTACGGCAGTCGCGCTTTACGGCCGTATTTACGGCAGTCGCGCTTTACGGCCGTATTTACGACAGTCGCGCTTTACGGCCGTATTTACGACAGTCGCGATTTACGGCCGTATTTACGGCAGTCGCGCTTTACGGCCGTATTTACGGCAGTCGCGCTTTACGGCACCTTTTACGACAGTCGCGCTTTACGGCCGTATTTCGACAGTCGCGCTTTACGGCCGTATTTACGGCAGTCGCGCTTTACGGCACCTTTTACGACAGTCGCGCTTTACGGCCGTATTTACGACAGTCGCGCTTTACGGCCGTATTTACGACAGTCGCGCTTTACGGCCGTATTTACGACAGTCGCGCTTTACGGCCGTATTTACGGCAGTCGCGATTTACGGCCGTATTTACGGCAGTCGCGCTTTACGGCCGTATTTACGACAGTCGCGCTTTACGGCCGTATTTACGGCAGTCGCGCTTTACGGCCGTATTTACGGCAGTCGCGCTTTTCGGCTATTTACGGCAGTCGCGCTTTACGGCCGTATTTACGACAGTCGCGCTTTACGGCCGTATTTACGGCAGTCGCGCTTTACGACACCTTTTACGACAGTCGCACTTTACGGCCGTATTTACGACAGTCGCGCTTTACGGCCGTATTTACGACAGTCGCGATTTACGGCCGTATTTACGACAGTCGCGCTTTACGGCCGTATTTACGGCAGTCGCGCTTTACGGCCGTCTTTACGACAGTCGCGCTTTACGGCCGTATTTACGACAGTCGCGATTTACGGCCGTATTTACGGCAGTCGCGCTTTACGGCCGTATTTACGACAGTCGCGATTTACGGCCGTATTTACGACAGTCGCGATTTACGGCACCTTTTGCGACAGTCGCGATTTACGGCCGTATTTACGACAGTCGCGCTTTACGGCCGTATTTACGGCAGTCGCGCTTTACGGCCGTATTTACGACAGTCGCGCTTTACGGCCGTATTTACGACAGTCGCGCTTTACGGCCGTATTTACGGCAGTCGCGCTTTACGGCCGTATTTACGACAGTCGCGATTTACGGCCGTATTTACGGCAGTCGCGCTTTACGGCCGTATTTACGACAGTCGCGCTTTACGGCACCTTTTGCGACAGTCGCGATTTACGGCCGTATTTACGACAGTCGCGCTTTACGGCCGTATTTACGACAGTCGCGCTTTACGGCCGTATTTACGACAGTCGCGCTTTACGGCCGTATTTACGGCAGTCGCGCTTTACGGCCGTATTTACGACAGTCGCGCTTTACGGCCGTATTTACGACAGTCGCGCTTTACGGCCGTATTTACGGCAGTCGCGCTTTACGGCCGTATTTACGACAGTCGCGATTTACGGCCGTATTTACGGCAGTCGCGCTTTACGGCCGTATTTACGACAGTCGCGATTTACGGCACCTTTTGCGACAGTCGCGATTTACGGCCGTATTTACGACAGTCGCGCTTTACGGCCGTATTTACGGCAGTCGCGCTTTACGGCCGTATTTACGACAGTCGCGCTTTACGGCCGTATTTACGACAGTCGCGCTTTATGGCACCTTTTACGACAGTCGCGATTTACGGCCGTATTTACGACAGTCGCGCTTTACGGCCGTATTTACGACAGTCGCGCTTTACGGCCGTATTTACGACAGTCGCGCTTTACGGCCGTATTTACGGCAGTCGCGCTTTACGGCCGTATTTACAACAGTCGCGATTTACGGCCGTATTTACGACAGTCGCGCTTTACAACCGTATTTACGACAGTCGCGATTTACGGCCGTATTTACGACAGTCGCGCTTTACGGCCGTATTTACGGCAGTCGCGCTTTACGGCCGTATTTACGGCAGTCGCGCTTTACGGCCGTCTTTACGACAGTCGCGCTTTACGGCCGTATTTACGACAGTCGCGCTTTACGGCCGTATTTACGGCAGTCGCGCTTTACGGCCGTATTTACGGCAGTCGCGCTTTACGGCCGTATTTACGACAGTCGCGCTTTACGGCCGTATTAACGGCAGTCGCGCTTTACGGCCGTATTTACGGCAGTCGCGCTTTACGGCCGTATTTACGACAGTCGCGCTTTACGGCCGTATTTACGGCAGTCGCGCTTTACGGCCGTATTTACGACAGTCGCGCTTTACGGCCGTATTTACGGCAGTCGCGCTTTACGGCCGTATTTACGGCAGTCGCGCTTTACGGCCGTATTTACGACAGTCGCGATTTACGGCCGTATTTACGACAGTCGCGCTTTACGGCCGTATTTACGACAGTCGCGCTTTACGGCCGTATTTACGACAGTCGCGCTTTACGGCCGTATTTACGGCAGTCGCGCTTTACGGCCGTCTTTACGACAGTCGCGCTTTACGGCCGTATTTACGACAGTCGCGATTTACGGCCGTATTTACGACAGTCGCGCTTTACGGCCGTATTTACGGCAGTCGCGCTTTACGGCCGTATTTACGACAGTCGCGCTTTACGGCCGTATTTACGACAGTCGCGCTTTACGGCCGTATTTACGGCAGTCGCGCTTTACGGCCGTATTTACGACAGTCGCGATTTACGGCCGTATTTACGGCAGTCGCGCTTTACGGCCGTATTTACGACAGTCGCGATTTACGGCACCTTTTGCGACAGTCGCGATTTACGGCCGTATTTACGACAGTCGCGCTTTACGGCCGTATTTACGGCAGTCGCGCTTTACGGCCGTGTTTACGACAGTCGCGCTTTACGGCCGTATTTACGACAGTCGCGCTTTACGGCCGTATTTACAGCAGTCGCGCTTTACGGCCGTATTTACGACAGTCGCGATTTACGGCCGTATTTACGGCAGTCGCGCTTTACGGCCGTATTTACGACAGTCGCGCTTTACGGCACCTTTTGCGACAGTCGCGATTTACGGCCGTATTTACGACAGTCGCGCTTTACGGCCGTATTTACGACAGTCGCGCTTTACGGCCGTATTTACGACAGTCGCGCTTTACGGCCGTATTTACGGCAGTCGCGCTTTACGGCCGTATTTACGACAGTCGCGCTTTACGGCCGTATTTACGACAGTCGCGCTTTACGGCCGTATTTACGGCAGTCGCGCTTTACGGCCGTATTTACGACAGTCGCGATTTACGGCCGTATTTACGGCAGTCGCGCTTTACGGCCGTATTTACGACAGTCGCGATTTACGGCACCTTTTGCGACAGTCGCGATTTACGGCCGTATTTACGACAGTCGCGCTTTACGGCCGTATTTACGGCAGTCGCGCTTTACGGCCGTATTTACGACAGTCGCGCTTTACGGCCGTATTTACGACAGTCGCGCTTTATGGCACCTTTTACGACAGTCGCGATTTACGGCCGTATTTACGACAGTCGCGCTTTACGGCCGTATTTACGACAGTCGCGCTTTACGGCCGTATTTACGACAGTCGCGCTTTACGGCCGTATTTACGGCAGTCGCGCTTTACGGCCGTATTTACGACAGTCGCGATTTACGGCCGTATTTACGACAGTCGCGCTTTACAACCGTATTTACGACAGTCGCGATTTACGGCCGTATTTACGACAGTCGCGCTTTACGGCCGTATTTACGGCAGTCGCGCTTTACGGCCGTATTTACGGCAGTCGCGCTTTACGGCCGTCTTTACGACAGTCGCGCTTTACGGCCGTATTTACGACAGTCGCGCTTTACGGCCGTATTTACGGCAGTCGCGCTTTACGGCCGTATTTACGGCAGTCGCGCTTTACGGCCGTATTTACGACAGTCGCGCTTTACGGCCGTATTAACGGCAGTCGCGCTTTACGGCCGTATTTACGGCAGTCGCGCTTTACGGCCGTATTTACGACAGTCGCGCTTTACGGCCGTATTTACGGCAGTCGCGCTTTACGGCCGTATTTACGACAGTCGCGCTTTACGGCCGTATTTACGGCAGTCGCGCTTTACGGCCGTATTTACGGCAGTCGCGCTTTACGGCCGTATTTACGACAGTCGCGATTTACGGCCGTATTTACGACAGTCGCGCTTTACGGCCGTATTTACGACAGTCGCGCTTTACGGCCGTATTTACGGCAGTCGCGCTTTACGGCCGTATTTACGGCAGTCGCGCTTTACGGCCGTATTTACGACAGTCGCGCTTTACGGCCGTATTAACGGCAGTCGCGCTTTACGGCCGTATTTACGGCAGTCGCGCTTTACGGCCGTATTTACGACAGTCGCGCTTTACGGCCGTATTTACGACAGTCGCGCTTTACGGCCGTATTTACGGCAGTCGCGATTTACGGCCGTATTTACGGCAGTCGCGCTTTACGGCCGTATTTACGACAGTCGCGCTTTACGGCCGTATTTACGGCAGTCGCGCTTTACGGCCGTATTTACGGCAGTCGCGCTTTACGGCCGTATTTACGGCAGTCGCGCTTTACGGCCGTATTTACGACAGTCGCGCTTTACGGCCGTATTTACGACAGTCGCGATTTACGGCCGTATTTACGGCAGTCGCGCTTTACGGCCGTATTTACGGCAGTCGCGCTTTACGGCACCTTTTACGACAGTCGCGCTTTACGGCCGTATTTCGACAGTCGCGCTTTACGGCCGTATTTACGGCAGTCGCGCTTTACGGCACCTTTTACGACAGTCGCGCTTTACGGCCGTATTTACGACAGTCGCGCTTTACGGCCGTATTTACGACAGTCGCGCTTTACGGCCGTATTTACGACAGTCGCGCTTTACGGCCGTATTTACGGCAGTCGCGATTTACGGCCGTATTTACGGCAGTCGCGCTTTACGGCCGTATTTACGACAGTCGCGCTTTACGGCCGTATTTACGGCAGTCGCGCTTTACGGCCGTATTTACGGCAGTCGCGCTTTTCGGCTATTTACGGCAGTCGCGCTTTACGGCCGTATTTACGACAGTCGCGCTTTACGGCCGTATTTACGGCAGTCGCGCTTTACGACACCTTTTACGACAGTCGCACTTTACGGCCGTATTTACGACAGTCGCGCTTTACGGCCGTATTTACGACAGTCGCGATTTACGGCCGTATTTACGACAGTCGCGCTTTACGGCCGTATTTACGGCAGTCGCGCTTTACGGCCGTCTTTACGACAGTCGCGCTTTACGGCCGTATTTACGACAGTCGCGATTTACGGCCGTATTTACGACAGTCGCGCTTTACGGCCGTATTTACGGCAGTCGCGCTTTACGGCCGTATTTACGACAGTCGCGCTTTACGGCCGTATTTACGACAGTCGCGCTTTACGGCCGTATTTACGGCAGTCGCGCTTTACGGCCGTATTTACGACAGTCGCGATTTACGGCCGTATTTACGGCAGTCGCGCTTTACGGCCGTATTTACGACAGTCGCGATTTACGGCACCTTTTGCGACAGTCGCGATTTACGGCCGTATTTACGACAGTCGCGCTTTACGGCCGTATTTACGGCAGTCGCGCTTTACGGCCGTATTTACGACAGTCGCGCTTTACGGCCGTATTTACGACAGTCGCGCTTTACGGCCGTATTTACGGCAGTCGCGCTTTACGGCCGTATTTACGACAGTCGCGATTTACGGCCGTATTTACGGCAGTCGCGCTTTACGGCCGTATTTACGACAATCGCGCTTTACGGCACCTTTTGCGACAGTCGCGATTTACGGCCGTATTTACGACAGTCGCGCTTTACGGCCGTATTTACGACAGTCGCGCTTTACGGCCGTATTTACGACAGTCGCGCTTTACGGCCGTATTTACGGCAGTCGCGCTTTACGGCACCTTTTACGACAGTCGCGCTTTACGGCCGTATTTACGACAGTCGCGCTTTACGGCCGTATTTACGGCAGTCGCGCTTTACGGCACCTTTTACGACAGTCGCGCTTTACGGCCGTATTTACGACAGTCGCGCTTTACGGCCGTATTTACGACAGTCGCGCTTTACGGCAGTATTTACGACAGTCGGGCTTTACGGAAGTATTTACGACAGTCGCGCTTTACGGCCGTATTTACGACAGTCGCGCTTTACGGCCGTATTTACGGCAGTCGCGCTTTACGGCCGTATTTACGGCAGTCGCGCTTTACGGCCGTATTTACGACAGTCGCGCTTTACGGCCGTATTTACGACAGTCGCGCTTTACGGCCGTATTTACGGCAGTCGCGCTTTACGGCCGTATTTACGACAGTCGCGATTTACGGCCGTATTTACGGCAGTCGCGCTTTACGGCCGTATTTACGACAGTCGCGCTTTACGGCCGTATTTACGGCAGTCGCGCTTTACGGCCGTATTTACGGCAGTCGCGCTTTACGGCCGTATTTACGACAGTCGCGCTTTACGGCCGTATTTACGGCAGTCGCGCTTTACGGCTGTATTTACGGCAGTCGCGCTTTACGGCCGTATTTACGGCAGTCGCGCTTTACGGCCGTATTTACGACAGTCGCGCTTTACGGCCGTATTTACGGCAGTCGCGCTTTACGGCCGTATTTACGACAGTCGCGCTTTACGGCCGTATTTACGGCAGTCGCGCTTTACGGCCGTATTTACGACAGTCGCGCTTTACGGCCGTATTTACGACAGTCGCGCTTTACGGCACCTTTTGCGACAGTCGCGATTTACGGCCGTATTTACGACAGTCGCGCTTTACGGCCATATTTACGACAGTCGCGCTTTACGGCCGTATTTCCGACAGTCGCGCTTTACGGCCGTATTTACGACAGTCGCGCTTTACGGCCGTATTTACGGCAGTCGTGCTTTACGGCACCTTTTACGACAGTCGCGCTTTACGGCCGTATTTACGACAGTCGCGCTTTACGGCCGTATTTACGACAGTCGCGCTTTACGTCCGTATTTACGGCAGTCGCGCTTTACGGCCGTATTTACGGCAGTCGCGCTTTACGGCCGTCTTTACGGCAGTCGCGCTTTACGGCCGTATTTACGACAGTCGCGCTTTACGGCCGTATTTACGGCAGTCGCGCTTTACGGCCGTATTTACGGCAGTCGCGCTTTACGGCCGTCTTTACGACAGTCGCGCTTTACGGCCGTATTTACGACAGTCGCGCTTTACGGCCGTATTTACGGCAGTCGCGCTTTACGGCCGTATTTACGGCAGTCGCGCTTTACGGCCGTATTAACGGCAGTCGCGCTTTACGGCCGTATTTACGGCAGTCGCGCTTTACGGCCGTATTTACGACAGTCGCGCTTTACGGCCGTATTTACAGGAGTCGCGCTTTACGGCCGTATTTACGACAGTCGCGCTTTACGGCCGTATTTACGACAGTCGCGCTTTACGGCACCTTTTGCGACAGTCGCGATTTACGGCCGTATTTACGACAGTCGCGCTTTACGGCCATATTTACGACAGTCGCGCTTTACGGCCGTATTTCCGACAGTCGCGCTTTACGGCCGTATTTACGACAGTCGCGCTTTACGGCCGTATTTACGGCAGTCGTGCTTTACGGCACCTTTTACGACAGTCGCGCTTTACGGCCGTATTTACGACAGTCGCGCTTTACGGCCGTATTTACGACAGTCGCGCTTTACGTCCGTATTTACGGCAGTCGCGCTTTACGGCCGTATTTACGGCAGTCGCGCTTTACGGCCGTCTTTACGGCAGTCGCGCTTTACGGCCGTATTTACGACAGTCGCGCTTTACGGCCGTATTTACGGCAGTCGCGCTTTACGGCCGTATTTACGGCAGTCGCGCTTTACGGCCGTCTTTACGACAGTCGCGCTTTACGGCCGTATTTACGACAGTCGCGCTTTACGGCCGTATTTACGGCAGTCGCGCTTTACGGCCGTATTTACGGCAGTCGCGCTTTACAGCCGTATTTACGACAGTCGCGCTTTACGGCCGTATTAACGGCAGTCGCGCTTTACGGCCGTATTTACGGCAGTCGCGCTTTACGGCCGTATTTACGACAGTCGCGCTTTACGGCCGTATTTACGGCAGTCGCGCTTTACGGCCGTATTTACGACAGTCGCGCTTTACGGCCGTATTTACGGCAGTCGCGCTTTACGGCCGTATTTACGACAGTCGCGCTTTACGGCCGTATTTACGGCAGTCGCGCTTTACGGCCGTATTTACGGCAGTCGCGCTTTACGGCCGTCTTTACGACAGTCGCGCTTTACGGCCGTATTTACGACAGTCGCGCTTTACGGCCGTATTTACGGCAGTCGCGCTTTACGGCCGTATTTACGGCAGTCGCGCTTTACGGCCGTATTTACGACAGTCGCGCTTTACGGCCGTATTTACGGCAGTCGCGCTTTACGGCCGTATTTACGGCAGTCGCGCTTTACGGCCGTATTTACGACAGTCGCGCTTTACGGCCGTATTTACGGCAGTCGCGCTTTACGGCCGTATTTACGACAGTCGCGCTTTACGGCCGTATTTACGGCAGTCGCGCTTTACGGCCGTATTTACGGCAGTCGCGCTTTACGGCCGTATTTACGACAGTCGCGATTTACGGCCGTATTTACGACAGTCGCGCTTTACGGCCGTATTTACGACAGTCGCGCTTTACGGCCGTATTTACGACAGTCGCGCTTTACGGCCGTATTTACGGCAGTCGCGCTTTACGGCCGTATTTACGGCAGTCGCGCTTTACGGCCGTATTTACGACAGTCGCGCTTTACGGCCGTATTAACGGCAGTCGCGCTTTACGGCCGTATTTACGGCAGTCGCGCTTTACGGCCGTATTTACGACAGTCGCGCTTTACGGCCGTATTTACGGCAGTCGCGCTTTACGGCCGTATTTACGACAGTCGCGCTTTACGGCCGTATTTACGGCAGTCGCGCTTTACGGCCGTATTTACGGCAGTCGCGCTTTACGGCCGTCTTTACGGCAGTCGCGCTTTACGGCCGTATTTACGGCAGTCGCGCTTTACGGCCGTATTTACGGCAGTCGCGCTTTACGGCCGTATTTACGACAGTCGCGATTTACGGCCGTATTTACGACAGTCGCGATTTACGGCCGTATTTACGACAGTCGCGCTTTACGGCCGTATTTACGACAGTCGCGATTTACGGCCGTATTTACGACAGTCGCGATTTACGGCCGTATTTACGGCAGTCGTGCTTTACGGCCGTCTTTACGACAGTCGCGATTTACGGCCGTATTTACGACAGTCGCGCTTTACGGCCGTATTTACGACAGTCGCGCTTTACGGCCGTATTTACGGCAGTCGCGATTTACGGCCGTATTTACGACAGTCGCGCTTTACGGCAGTATTTACGACAGTCGCGCTTTACGGCCGTATTTACGACAGTCGCGCTTTACGGCACATTTTGCGACAGTCGCGATTTACGGCCGTATTTACGACAGTCGCGATTTACGGCCGTATTTACGACAGTCGCGCTTTACGGCCGTATTTACGACAGTCGCGCTTTACGGCCGTATTTACGGCAGTCGCGCTTTACGGCACCTTTTACGACAGTCGCGCTTTACGGCCGTATTTACGACAGTCGCGCTTTACGGCCGTATTTACGGCAGTCGCGCTTTACGGCACCTTTTACGACAGTCGCGCTTTACGGCCGTATTTACGACAGTCGCGCTTTACGGCCGTATTTACGACAGTCGCGCTTTACGGCAGTATTTACGACAGTCGGGCTTTACGGAAGTATTTACGACAGTCGCGCTTTACGGCCGTATTTACGACAGTCGCGCTTTACGGCCGTATTTACGGCAGTCGCGCTTTACGGCCGTATTTACGGCAGTCGCGCTTTACGGCCGTATTTACGACAGTCGCGCTTTACGGCCGTATTTACGGCAGTCGCGCTTTACGGCCGTATTTACGGCAGTCGCGCTTTACGGCCGTATTTACGGCAGTCGCGCTTTACGGCCGTATTTACGACAGTCGCGCTTTACGGCCGTATTTACGGCAGTCGCGCTTTACGGCCGTATTTACGGCAGTCGCGCTTTACGGCCGTATTTACGGCAGTCGCGCTTTACGGCCGTATTTACGACAGTCGCGCTTTACGGCCGTATTTACGGCAGTCGCGCTTTACGGCCGTATTTACGACAGTCGCGCTTTACGGCCGTATTTACGGCAGTCGCGCTTTACGGCCGTATTTACGACAGTCGCGCTTTACGGCCGTATTTACGACAGTCGCGCTTTACGGCACCTTTTGCGACAGTCGCGATTTACGGCCGTATTTACGACAGTCGCGCTTTACGGCCATATTTACGACAGTCGCGCTTTACGGCCGTATTTCCGACAGTCGCGCTTTACGGCCGTATTTACGACAGTCGCGCTTTACGGCCGTATTTACGGCAGTCGTGCTTTACGGCACCTTTTACGACAGTCGCGCTTTACGGCCGTATTTACGACAGTCGCGCTTTACGGCCGTATTTACGACAGTCGCGCTTTACGGCCGTATTTACGGCAGTCGCGCTTTACGGCCGTATTTACGGCAGTCGCGCTTTACGGCCGTCTTTACGGCAGTCGCGCTTTACGGCCGTATTTACGACAGTCGCGCTTTACGGCCGTATTTACGGCAGTCGCGCTTTACGGCCGTATTTACGGCAGTCGCGCTTTACGGCCGTCTTTACGACAGTCGCGCTTTACGGCCGTATTTACGACAGTCGCGCTTTACGGCCGTATTTACGGCAGTCGCGCTTTACGGCCGTATTTACGGCAGTCGCGCTTTACGGCCGTATTTACGACAGTCGCGCTTTACGGCCGTATTAACGGCAGTCGCGCTTTACGGCCGTATTTACGGCAGTCGCGCTTTACGGCCGTATTTACGACAGTCGCGCTTTACGGCCGTATTTACGGCAGTCGCGCTTTACGGCCGTATTTACGACAGTCGCGCTTTACGGCCGTATTTACGACAGTCGCGCTTTACGGCACCTTTTGCGACAGTCGCGATTTACGGCCGTATTTACGACAGTCGCGCTTTACGGCCATATTTACGACAGTCGCGCTTTACGGCCGTATTTCCGACAGTCGCGCATTACGGCCGTATTTACGACAGTCGCGCTTTACGGCCGTATTTACGGCAGTCGTGCTTTACGGCACCTTTTACGACAGTCGCGCTTTACGGCCGTATTTACGACAGTCGCGCTTTACGGCCGTATTTACGACAGTCGCGCTTTACGTCCGTATTTACGGCAGTCGCGCTTTACGGCCGTATTTACGGCAGTCGCGCTTTACGGCCGTCTTTACGGCAGTCGCGCTTTACGGCCGTATTTACGACAGTCGCGCTTTACGGCCGTATTTACGGCAGTCGCGCTTTACGGCCGTATTTACGGCAGTCGCGCTTTACGGCCGTCTTTACGACAGTCGCGCTTTACGGCCGTATTTACGACAGTCGCGCTTTACGGCCGTATTTACGGCAGTCGCGCTTTACGGCCGTATTTACGGCAGTCGCGCTTTACGGCCGTATTTACGACAGTCGCGCTTTACGGCCGTATTAACGGCAGTCGCGCTTTACGGCCGTATTTACGGCAGTCGCGCTTTACGGCCGTATTTACGACAGTCGCGCTTTACGGCCGTATTTACGGCAGTCGCGCTTTACGGCCGTATTTACGACAGTCGCGCTTTACGGCCGTATTTACGGCAGTCGCGCTTTACGGCCGTATTTACGGCAGTCGCGCTTTACGGCCGTATTTACGACAGTCGCGATTTACGGCCGTATTTACGACAGTCGCGCTTTACGGCCGTATTTACGACAGTCGCGCTTTACGGCACCTTTTGCGACAGTCGCGATTTACGGCCGTATTTACGACAGTCGCGCTTTACGGCCATATTTACGACAGTCGCGCTTTACGGCCGTATTTCCGACAGTCGCGCTTTACGGCCGTATTTACGACAGTCGCGCTTTACGGCCGTATTTACGGCAGTCGTGCTTTACGGCACCTTTTACGACAGTCGCGCTTTACGGCCGTATTTACGACAGTCGCGCTTTACGGCCGTATTTACGACAGTCGCGCTTTACGTCCGTATTTACGGCAGTCGCGCTTTACGGCCGTATTTACGGCAGTCGCGCTTTACGGCCGTCTTTACGGCAGTCGCGCTTTACGGCCGTATTTACGACAGTCGCGCTTTACGGCCGTATTTACGGCAGTCGCGCTTTACGGCCGTATTTACGGCAGTCGCGCTTTACGGCCGTCTTTACGACAGTCGCGCTTTACGGCCGTATTTACGACAGTCGCGCTTTACGGCCGTATTTACGGCAGTCGCGCTTTACGGCCGTATTTACGACAGTCGCGCTTTACGGCCGTATTTACGACAGTCGCGCTTTACGGCCGTATTTACGACAGTCGCGCTTTACGTCCGTATTTACGGCAGTCGCGCTTTACGGCCGTATTTACGGCAGTCGCGCTTTACGGCCGTCTTTACGGCAGTCGCGCTTTACGGCCGTATTTACGACAGTCGCGCTTTACGGCCGTATTTACGGCAGTCGCGCTTTACGGCACCTTTTGCGACAGTCGCGATTTACGGCCGTATTTACGACAGTCGCGCTTTACGGCCATATTTACGACAGTCGCGCTTTACGGCCGTATTTCCGACAGTCGCGCTTTACGGCCGTATTTACGACAGTCGCGCTTTACGGCCGTATTTACGGCAGTCGTGCTTTACGGCACCTTTTACGACAGTCGCGCTTTACGGCCGTATTTACGACAGTCGCGCTTTACGGCCGTATTTACGACAGTCGCGCTTTACGTCCGTATTTACGGCAGTCGCGCTTTACGGCCGTATTTACGGCAGTCGCGCTTTACGGCCGTCTTTACGGCAGTCGCGCTTTACGGCCGTATTTACGACAGTCGCGCTTTACGGCCGTATTTACGGCAGTCGCGCTTTACGGCCGTATTTACGGCAGTCGCGCTTTACGGCCGTCTTTACGACAGTCGCGCTTTACGGCCGTATTTACGACAGTCGCGCTTTACGGCCGTATTTACGGCAGTCGCGCTTTACGGCCGTATTTACGGCAGTCGCGCTTTACGGCCGTATTTACGACAGTCGCGCTTTACGGCCGTATTAACGGCAGTCGCGCTTTACGGCCGTATTTACGGCAGTCGCGCTTTACGGCCGTATTTACGACAGTCGCGCTTTACGGCCGTATTTACGGCAGTCGCGCTTTACGGCCGTATTTACGACAGTCGCGCTTTACGGCCGTATTTACGGCAGTCGCGCTTTACGGCCGTATTTACGGCAGTCGCGCTTTACGGCCGTATTTACGACAGTCGCGATTTACGGCCGTATTTACGACAGTCGCGCTTTACGGCCGTATTTACGACAGTCGCGCTTTACGGCCGTATTTACGACAGTCGCGCTTTACGGCCGTATTTACGGCAGTCGCGCTTTACGGCCGTATTTACGGCAGTCGCGCTTTACGGCCGTATTTACGACAGTCGCGCTTTACGGCCGTATTACGGCAGTCGCGCTTTACGGCCGTATTTACGGCAGTCGCGCTTTACGGCCGTATTTACGACAGTCGCGCTTTACGGCCGTATTTACGGCAGTCGCGCTTTACGGCCGTATTTACGCAGTCGCGCTTTACGGCCGTATTTACGGCAGTCGCGTTTTACGGCCGTATTTACGGCAGTCGCGCTTTACGGCCGTATTTACGACAGTCGCGCTTTACGGCCGTATTTACGGCAGTCGCGCTTTACGGCCGTATTTACGGCAGTCGCGCTTTACGGCCGTATTTACGACAGTCGCGATTTACGGCCGTATTTACGACAGTCGCGATTTACGGCCGTATTTACGACAGTCGCGCTTTACGGCCGTATTTACGACAGTCGCGCTTTACGGCCGTATTTACGACAGTCGCGCTTTACGGCCGTATTTACGGCAGTCGCGCTTTACGGCCGTATTTACGACAGTCGCGCTTTACGGCCGTATTTACGACAGTCGCGCTTTACGGCACCTTTTGCGACAGTCGCGATTTACGGCCGTATTTACGACAGTCGCGCTTTACGGCCATATTTACGACAGTCGCGCTTTACGGCCGTATTTACGACAGTCGCGCTTTACGGCCGTATTTACGACAGTCGCGCTTTACGGCCGTATTTACGGCAGTCGCGCTTTACGGCCGTATTTACGACAGTCGCGATTTACGGCCGTATTTACGGCAGTCGCGCTTTACGGCCGTATTTACGACAGTCGCGCTTTACGGCCGTATTTACGGCAGTCGCGCTTTACGGCCGTATTTACGGCAGTCGCGCTTTACGGCCGTATTTACGGCAGTCGCGCTTTACGGCCGTATTTACGACAGTTGTCGCGCTTTACGGCCGTATTTACGGCAGTCGCGCTTTACGGCCGTATTTACGGCAGTCGCGCTTTACGGCCGTATTTCGCAGTCGCGCTTTACGGCCGTATTTACGACAGTCGCGCTTTACGGCCGTATTTACGCAGTCGCGCTTTACGGCCGTATTTACGACAGTCGCGCTTTACGGCCGTATTTACGGCAGTCGCGCTTTACGGCCGTATTTACGACAGTCGCGCTTTACGGCCGTATTTACGACAGTCGCGCTTTACGGCCCTTTTGCGACAGTCGCGATTTACGGCCGTATTTACGACAGTCGCGCTTTACGGCCATATTTACGACAGTCGCGCTTTACGGCCGTATTTACGACAGTCGCGCTTTACGGCCGTATTTACGACAGTCGCGCTTTACGGCCGTATTACGGCAGTCGTGCTTTACGGCACCTTTTACGACAGTCGCGCTTTTACGGCCGTATTTACGACAGTCGCGCTTTACGGCCGTATTTACGACAGTCGCGCTTTACGTCCGTATTTACGGCAGTCGCGCTTTACGGCCGTATTTACGGCAGTCGCGCTTTACGGCCGTCTTTACGGCAGTCGCGCTTTACGGCCGTATTTACGACAGTCGCGCTTTACGGCCGTATTTACGGCGAGTCGCGCTTACGGCCGTATTTACGCAGTCGCGCTTTACGGCCGTCTTTACGACAGTCGCGCTTACGGCCGTATTTACGGCAGTCGCGCTTTACGGCCGTATTTACGGCAGTCGCGCTTTACGGCCGTATTTACGGCAGTCGCGCTTTACGGCCGTATTTACGACAGTCGCGCTTTACGGCCGTATTAACGGCAGTCGCGCTTTACGGCCGTATTTACGGCAGTCGCGCTTTACGGCCGTATTTACGGCAGTCGCGCTTACGGCGTCTTTACGGCAGTTGCGCTTTACGCCGTATTTACGACAGTCGCGCTTTACGGCCGTATTTACGGCAGTCGCGCTTTACGGCCGTATTTACGGCAGTCGCGCTTTACGGCCGTCTTTACGACAGTCGCGCTTTACGGCCGTATTTACGACAGTCGCGCTTTACGGCCGTATTTACGGCAGTCGCGCTTTACGGCCGTATTTACGGCAGTCGCGCTTTACGGCCGTATTTACGACAGTCGCGCTTTACGGCCGTATTAACGGCAGTCGCGCTTTACGGCCGTATTTACGGCAGTCGCGCTTTACGGCGTATTTACGACAGTCGCGCTTTACGGCCGTATTTACGGCAGTCGCGCTTTACGGCCGTATTTACGACAGTCGCGCTTTACGGCGTATTTACGGCAGCGCGCTTTACGGCCGTATTTACGGCAGTCGCGCTTTACGGCAGTATTTACGACAGTCGCGATTACGGCCGTATTTACGACAGTCGCGCTTACGGCCGTATTTACGACAGTCGCGCTTTACGGCACCTTTTGCGACAGTCGCGATTTACGGCCGTATTTACGACAGTCGCGCTTTACGGCCATATTTACGACAGTCGCGCTTTACGGCCGTATTTCGACAGTCGCGCTTTACGGCCGTATTTACGACCGTATTTACGACAGTCGCGCTTTACGGCCGTATTTACGGCAGTCGTGCTTTACGGCACCTTTTACGACAGTCGCGCTTTACGGCCGTATTTACGACAGTCGCGCTTTACGGCCGTATTTACGACAGTCGCGCTTTACGTCCGTATTTACGGCAGTCGCGCTTTACGGCCGTATTTACGGCAGTCGCGCTTTACGGCCGTCTTTACGGCAGTCGCGCTTTACGGCCGTATTTACGACAGTCGCGCTTTACGGCCGTATTTACGGCAGTCGCGCTTTACGGCCGTATTTACGGCAGTCGCGCTTTACGGCCGTCTTTACGACAGTCGCGCTTTACGGCCGTATTTACGACAGTCGCGCTTTACGGCCGTATTTACGGCAGTCGCGCTTTACGGCCGTATTTACGACAGTCGCGCTTTACGGCCGTATTTACGACAGTCGCGCTTTACGGCCGTATTTACGACAGTCGCGCTTTACGTCCGTATTTACGGCAGTCGCGCTTTACGGCCGTATTTACGGCAGTCGCGCTTTACGGCCGTCTTTACGGCAGTCGCGCTTTACGGCCGTATTTACGACAGTCGCGCTTTACGGCCGTATTTACGGCAGTCGCGCTTTACGGCACCTTTTGCGACAGTCGCGATTTACGGCCGTATTTACGACAGTCGCGCTTTACGGCCATATTTACGACAGTCGCGCTTTACGGCCGTATTTCCGACAGTCGCGCTTTACGGCCGTATTTACGACAGTCGCGCTTTACGGCCGTATTTACGGCAGTCGTGCTTTACGGCACCTTTTACGACAGTCGCGCTTTACGGCCGTATTTACGACAGTCGCGCTTTACGGCCGTATTTACGACAGTCGCGCTTTACGTCCGTATTTACGGCAGTCGCGCTTTACGGCCGTATTTACGGCAGTCGCGCTTTACGGCCGTCTTTACGGCAGTCGCGCTTTACGGCCGTATTTACGACAGTCGCGCTTTACGGCCGTATTTACGGCAGTCGCGCTTTACGGCCGTATTTACGGCAGTCGCGCTTTACGGCCGTCTTTACGACAGTCGCGCTTTACGGCCGTATTTACGACAGTCGCGCTTTACGGCCGTATTTACGGCAGTCGCGCTTTACGGCCGTATTTACGGCAGTCGCGCTTTACGGCCGTATTTACGACAGTCGCGCTTTACGGCCGTATTAACGGCAGTCGCGCTTTACGGCCGTATTTACGGCAGTCGCGCTTTACGGCCGTATTTACGACAGTCGCGCTTTACGGCCGTATTTACGGCAGTCGCGCTTTACGGCCGTATTTACGACAGTCGCGCTTTACGGCCGTATTTACGGCAGTCGCGCTTTACGGCCGTATTTACGACAGTCGCGCTTTACGGCCGTATTTACGGCAGTCGCGCTTTACGGCCGTATTTACGGCAGTCGCGCTTTACGGCCGTATTTACGACAGTCGCGCTTTACGGCCGTATTAACGGCAGTCGCGCTTTACGGCCGTATTTACGGCAGTCGCGCTTTACGGCCGTATTTACGACAGTCGCGCTTTACGGCCGTATTTACGGCAGTCGCGCTTTACGGCCGTATTTACGACAGTCGCGCTTTACGGCCGTATTTACGGCAGTCGCGCTTTACGGCCGTATTTACGGCAGTCGCGCTTTACGGCCGTATTTACGACAGTCGCGCTTTACGGCCGTATTTACGGCAGTCGCGCTTTACGGCCGTATTTACGGCAGTCGCGCTTTACGGCCGTATTTACGACAGTCGCGATTTACGGCCGTATTTACGACAGTCGCGCTTTACGGCCGTATTTACGGCAGTCGTGCTTTACGGCACCTTTTACGACAGTCGCGCTTTACGGCCGTATTTACGACAGTCGCGCTTTACGGCCGTATTTACGACAGTCGCGCTTTACGTCCGTATTTACGGCAGTCGCGCTTTACGGCCGTATTTACGGCAGTCGCGCTTTACGGCCGTCTTTACGGCAGTCGCGCTTTACGGCCGTATTTACGACAGTCGCGCTTTACGGCCGTATTTACGGCAGTCGCGCTTTACGGCCGTATTTACGGCAGTCGCGCTTTACGGCCGTCTTTACGACAGTCGCGCTTTACGGCCGTATTTACGACAGTCGCGCTTTACGGCCGTATTTACGGCAGTCGCGCTTTACGGCCGTATTTACGGCAGTCGCGCTTTACGGCCGTATTTACGACAGTCGCGCTTTACGGCCGTATTAACGGCAGTCGCGCTTTACGGCCGTATTTACGGCAGTCGCGCTTTACGGCCGTATTTACGACAGTCGCGATTTACGGCCGTATTTACGACAGTCGCGCTTTACGGCCGTATTTACGGCAGTCGTGCTTTACGGCACCTTTTACGACAGTCGCGCTTTACGGCCGTATTTACGACAGTCGCGCTTTACGGCCGTATTTACGACAGTCGCGCTTTACGTCCGTATTTACGGCAGTCGCGCTTTACGGCCGTATTTACGGCAGTCGCGCTTTACGGCCGTCTTTACGGCAGTCGCGCTTTACGGCCGTATTTACGACAGTCGCGCTTTACGGCCGTATTTACGGCAGTCGCGCTTTACGGCCGTATTTACGGCAGTCGCGCTTTACGGCCGTCTTTACGACAGTCGCGCTTTACGGCCGTATTTACGACAGTCGCGCTTTACGGCCGTATTTACGGCAGTCGCGCTTTACGGCCGTATTTACGGCAGTCGCGCTTTACGGCCGTATTTACGACAGTCGCGCTTTACGGCCGTATTAACGGCAGTCGCGCTTTACGGCCGTATTTACGGCAGTCGCGCTTTACGGCCGTATTTACGACAGTCGCGCTTTACGGCCGTATTTACGGCAGTCGCGCTTTACGGCCGTATTTACGACAGTCGCGCTTTACGGCCGTATTTACGGCAGTCGCGCTTTACGGCCGTATTTACGGCAGTCGCGCTTTACGGCCGTATTTACGACAGTCGCGATTTACGGCCGTATTTACGACAGTCGCGCTTTACGGCCGTATTTACGACAGTCGCGCTTTACGGCCGTATTTACGACAGTCGCGCTTTACGGCCGTATTTACGGCAGTCGCGCTTTACGGCCGTATTTACGGCAGTCGCGCTTTACGGCCGTATTTACGACAGTCGCGCTTTACGGCCGTATTAACGGCAGTCGCGCTTTACGGCCGTATTTACGGCAGTCGCGCTTTACGGCCGTATTTACGACAGTCGCGCTTTACGGCACCTTTTGCGACAGTCGCGATTTACGGCCGTATTTACGACAGTCGCGCTTTACGGCCGTATTTACGACAGTCGCGCTTTACGGCCGTATTTCCGACAGTCGCGCTTTACGGCCGTATTTACGACAGTCGCGCTTTACGGCCGTATTTACGGCAGTCGTGCTTTACGGCACCTTTTACGACAGTCGCGCTTTACGGCCGTATTTACGACAGTCGCGCTTTACGGCCGTATTTACGACAGTCGCGCTTTACGTCCGTATTTACGGCAGTCGCGCTTTACGGCCGTATTTATGGCAGTCGCGCTTTACGGCCGTCTTTACGGCAGTCGCGCTTTACGGCCGTATTTACGGCAGTCGCGCTTTACGGCCGTATTTACGGCAGTCGCGCTTTACGGCCGTATTTACGGCAGTCGCGCTTTACGGCCGTATTTACGACAGTCGCGATTTACGGCCGTATTTACGGCAGTCGCGCTTTACGGCCGTATTTACGGCAGTCGCGCTTTACGGCCGTATTTACGACAGTCGCGCTTTACGGCCGTATTTACGACAGTCGCGCTTTACGGCCGTATTTACGACAGTCGCGATTTACGGCCGTGTTTACGTCAGTCGCGCTTTACGGCCGTATTTACGGCAGTCGCGCTTTACGGCCGTATTTACGGCAGTCGCGCTTTACGGCCGTCTTTACGACAGTCGCGATTTACGGCCGTATTTACGGCAGTCGCGCTTTACGGCCGTATTTACGGCAGTCGCGCTTTACGGCCGTATTTACGGCAGTCGCGCTTTACGGCCGTATTTACGGCAGTCGCGCTTTACGGCCGTATTTACGGCAGTCGCGCTTTACGGCCGTATTTACGACAGTCGCGATTTACGGCCGTATTTACGACAGTCGCGCTTTACGGCCGTATTTACGACAGTCGCGCTTTACGGCCGTATTTACGACAGTCGCGATTTACGGCCGTATTTACGACAGTCGCGATTTACGGCCGTATTTACGACAGTCGCGATTTACGGCCGTATTTACGACAGTCGCGCTTTACGGCCGTATTTACGGCAGTCGCGCTTTACGGCCGTATTTACGGCAGTCGTGCTTTACGGCCGTCTTTACGACAGTCGCGCTTTACGGCCGTATTTACGACAGTCGCGATTTACGGCCGTATTTACGACAGTCGCGCTTTACGGCCGTATTTACGGCAGTCGCGCTTTACGGCCGTATTTACGGCAGTCGCGCTTTACGGCCGTCTTTCCGACAGTCGCGCTTTACGGCCGTATTTACGACAGTCGCGCTTTACGGCCGTATTTACGGCAGTCGCGCTTTACGGCCGTCTTTACGACAGTCGCGCTTTACGGCCGTATTTACGACAGTCGCGCTTTACGGCCGTATTTACGGCAGTCGCGCTTTACGGCCGTATTTACGGCAGTCGCGCTTTACGGCCGTATTTACGGCAGTCGCGATTTACGGCCGTATTTAGGGCAGTCGCGCTTTACGGCCGTATTTACGGCAGTCGCGCTTTACGGCCGTATTTACGACAGTCGCGCTTTACGGAACCTTTTGCGACAGTCGCGATTTACGGCCGTATTTACGACAGTCGCGCTTTACGGCCGTATTTACGACAGTCGCGCTTTACGGCCGTATTTACGGCAGTCGCGCTTTACGGCCGTATTTACGGCAGTCGCGCTTTACGGCCGTATTTACGGCAGTCGCGCTTTACGGCCGTATTTACGACAGTCGCGCTTTACGGCCGTATTTACGGCAGTCGCGATTTACGGCCGTATTTACGACAGTCGCGCTTTACGGCCGTATTTACGGCAGTCGCGCTTTACGGCCGTATTTACGACAGTCGCGCTTTACGGCACCTTTTGCGACAGTCGCGATTTACGGCCGTATTTACGGCAGTCGCGCTTTACGGCCGTATTTACGACAGTCGCGCTTTACGGCACCTTTTGCGACAGTCGCGCTTTACGGCCGTATTTACGACAGTCGCGCTTTACGGCCGTATTTACGACAGTCGCGCTTTACGGCCGTATTTACGACAGTCGCGCTTTACGGCCGTATTTACGGCAGTCGCGCTTTACGGCACCTTTTACGACAGTCGCGCTTTACGGCCGTATTTACGACAGTCGCGCTTTACGGCCGTATTTACGGCAGTCGCGCTTTACGGCACCTTTTACGACAGTCGCGCTTTACGGCCGTATTTACGACAGTCGCGCTTTACGGCCGTATTTACGACAGTCGCGCTTTACGGCAGTATTTACGACAGTCGGGCTTTACGGAAGTATTTACGACAGTCGCGCTTTACGGCCGTATTTACGACAGTCGCGCTTTACGGCCGTATTTACGGCAGTCGCGCTTTACGGCCGTATTTACGGCAGTCGCGCTTTACGGCCGTATTTACGACAGTCGCGCTTTACGGCCGTATTTACGACAGTCGCGCTTTACGGCCGTATTTACGGCAGTCGCGCTTTACGGCCGTATTTACGACAATCGCGATTTACGGCCGTATTTACGGCAGTCGCGCTTTACGGCCGTATTTACGACAGTCGCGCTTTACGGCCGTATTTACGGCAGTCGCGCTTTACGGCCGTATTTACGGCAGTCGCGCTTTACGGCCGTATTTACGGCAGTCGCGCTTTACGGCCGTATTTACGACAGTCGCGCTTTACGGCCGTATTTACGGCAGTCGCGCTTTACGGCCGTATTTACGGCAGTCGCGCTTTACGGCCGTATTTACGACAGTCGCGCTTTACGGCCGTATTTACGGCAGTCGCGCTTTACGGCCGTATTTACGACAGTCGCGCTTTACGGCCGTATTTACGGCAGTCGCGCTTTACGGCCGTATTTACGACAGTCGCGCTTTACGGCCGTATTTACGACAGTCGCGCTTTACGGCACCTTTTGCGACAGTCGCGATTTACGGCCGTATTTACGACAGTCGCGCTTTACGGCCATATTTACGACAGTCGCGCTTTACGGCCGTATTTCCGACAGTCGCGCTTTACGGCCGTATTTACGACAGTCGCGCTTTACGGCCGTATTTACGGCAGTCGTGCTTTACGGCACCTTTTACGACAGTCGCGCTTTACGGCCGTATTTACGACAGTCGCGCTTTACGGCCGTATTTACGACAGTCGCGCTTTACGTCCGTATTTACGGCAGTCGCGCTTTACGGCCGTATTTACGGCAGTCGCGCTTTACGGCCGTCTTTACGGCAGTCGCGCTTTACGGCCGTATTTACGACAGTCGCGCTTTACGGCCGTATTTACGACAGTCGCGCTTTACGGCCGTATTTACGGCAGTCGCGCTTTACGGCCGTATTTACGGCAGTCGCGCTTTACGGCCGTATTTACGACAGTCGCGCTTTACGGCCGTATTTACGGCAGTCGCGCTTTACGGCCGTATTTACGACAGTCGCGCTTTACGGCCGTCTTTACGACAGTCGCGCTTTACGGCCGTATTTACGGCAGTCGCGCTTTACGGCCGTATTTACGACAGTCGCGCTTTACGGCCGTCTTTACGACAGTCGCGCTTTACGGCCGTATTTACGGCAGTCGCGCTTTACGGCCGTATTTACGACAGTCGCGCTTTACGGCCGTATTTACGGCAGTCGCGCTTTACGGCCGTATTTACGGCAGTCGCGCTTTACGGCCGTATTTACGGCAGTCGCGCTTTACGGCCGTATTTACGACAGTCGCGCTTTACAACCGTATTTACGGCAGGCGCGCTTTACGGCCGTATTTACGACAGTCGCGCTTTACGGCCGTATTTACGACAGTCGCGATTTACGGCCGTATTTACGACAGTCGCGCTTTACGGCCGTATTTACGACAGTCGCGCTTTACGGCCGTATTTACGGCACTCGCGCTTTACGGCCGTATTTACGACAGTCGCGATTTACGGCCGTATTTACGACAGTCGCGATTTACGGCCGTATTTACGACAGTCGCGCTTTACGGCCGTATTTACGGCAGTCGCACTTTACGGCCGTATTTACGGCAGTCGCGCTTTACGGCCGTCTTTACGACAGTCGCGCTTTATGGCCGTATTTACGACAGTCACGATTTACGGCCGTATTTACGACAGTCGCGCTTTACGGCCGTATTTACGGCAGTCGCGCTTTACGGCCGTATTTACGGCAGTCGCGCTTTACGGCCGTCTTTACGACAGTCGCGCTTTACGGCCGTATTTACGACAGTCGCTATTTACGGCCGTATTTACGGCAGTCGCGCTTTACGGCCGTCTTTACGACAGTCGCGCTTTACGGCCGTATTTACGACAGTCGCGCTTTACGGCCGTATTTACGGCAGTCGCGCTTTACGGCCGTATTTACGGCAGTCGCGCTTTACGGCCGTATTTACGGCAGTCGCGCCTTACGGCCTTATTTACGGCAGTCGCGCTTTACGGCCGTATTTACGGCAGTCGCGCTTTACGGCCGTATTTACGACAGTCGCGCTTTACGGCCGTATTTACGACAGTCGCGCTTTACGGCCGTATTTACGGCAGTCGCGCTTTACGGCCGTATTTACGACAGTCGCGCTTTACGGCACCTTTTGCGACAGTCGCGATTTACGGCCGTATTTACGACAGTCGCGCTTTACGGCCGTCTTTACGACAGTCGCGCTTTACGGCCGTATTTACGGCAGTCGCGCTTTACGGCCGTATTTACGGCAGTCGCGCTTTACGGCACCTTTTACGACAGTCGCGCTTTACGGCCGTATTTACGACAGTCGCGCTTTACGGCCGTATTTACGACAGTCGCGATTTACGGCCGTATTTACGGCAGTCGCGATTTACGGCCGTATTTACGACAGTCGCGCTTTACGGCCGTATTTACGACAGTCGCGCTTTACGGCCGTATTTACGACAGTCGCGCTTTACGGCCGTATTTACGACAGTCGCGATTTACGGCCGTATTTACGGCAGTCGCCCTTTACGGCCGTATTTACGGCAGTCGCGCTTTACGGCACCTTTTACGACAGTCGCGCTTTACGGCCGTATTTACGACAGTCGCGCTTTACGGCCGTATTTACGGCAGTCGCGCTTTACGGCACCTTTTACGACAGTCGCGCTTTACGGCCGTATTTACGACAGTCGCGCTTTACGGCCGTATTTACGACAGTCGCGCTTTACGGCAGTATTTACGACAGTCGCGCTTTACGGCCGTATTTACGACAGTCGCGCTTTACGGCCGTATTTACGGCAGTCGCGCTTTACGGCCGTATTTACGACAGTCGCGCTTTACGGCCGTATTTACGGCAGTCGCGCTTTACGACACCTTTTACGACAGTCGCGCTTTACGGCCGTATTTACGACAGTCGCGCTTTACGGCCGTCTTTACGACAGTCGCGATTTACGGCCGTATTTACGGCAGTCGCGCTTTACGGCCGTATTTACGGCAGTCGCGCTTTACGGCCGTATTTACGGCAGTCGCGCTTTACGGCCGTATTTACGGCAGTCGCGCTTTACGGCCGTATTTACGGCAGTCGCGCTTTACGGCCGTATTTACGACAGTCGCGATTTACGGCCGTATTTACGACAGTCGCGCTTTACGGCCGTATTTACGACAGTCGCGCTTTACGGCCGTATTTACGACAGTCGCGATTTACGGCCGTATTTACGACAGTCGCGATTTACGGCCGTATTTACGACAGTCGCGATTTACGGCCGTATTTACGACAGTCGCGCTTTACGGCCGTATTTACGGCAGTCGCGCTTTACGGCCGTATTTACGGCAGTCGTGCTTTACGGCCGTCTTTACGACAGTCGCGCTTTACGGCCGTATTTACGACAGTCGCGATTTACGGCCGTATTTACGACAGTCGCGCTTTACGGCCGTATTTACGGCAGTCGCGCTTTACGGCCGTATTTACGGCAGTCGCGCTTTACGGCCGTCTTTACGACAGTCGCGCTTTACGGCCGTATTTACGACAGTCGCGCTTTACGGCCGTATTTACGGCAGTCGCGCTTTACGGCCGTCTTTACGACAGTCGCGCTTTACGGCCGTATTTACGACAGTCGCGCTTTACGGCCGTATTTACGGCAGTCGCGCTTTACGGCCGTATTTACGGCAGTCGCGCTTTACGGCCGTATTTACGGCAGTCGCGATTTACGGCCGTATTTAGGGCAGTCGCGCTTTACGGCCGTATTTACGGCAGTCGCGCTTTACGGCCGTATTTACGACAGTCGCGCTTTACGGAACCTTTTGCGACAGTCGCGATTTACGGCCGTATTTACGACAGTCGCGCTTTACGGCCGTATTTACGACAGTCGCGCTTTACGGCCGTATTTACGGCAGTCGCGCTTTACGGCCGTATTTACGGCAGTCGCGCTTTACGGCCGTATTTACGGCAGTCGCGCTTTACGGCCGTATTTACGACAGTCGCGCTTTACGGCCGTATTTACGGCAGTCGCGATTTACGGCCGTATTTACGACAGTCGCGCTTTACGGCCGTATTTACGGCAGTCGCGCTTTACGGCCGTATTTACGACAGTCGCGCTTTACGGCACCTTTTGCGACAGTCGCGATTTACGGCCGTATTTACGGCAGTCGCGCTTTACGGCCGTATTTACGACAGTCGCGCTTTACGGCACCTTTTGCGACAGTCGCGATTTACGGCCGTATTTACGACAGTCGCGCTTTACGGCCGTATTTACGACAGTCGCGCTTTACGGCCGTATTTACGACAGTCGCGCTTTACGGCCGTATTTACGGCAGTCGCGCTTTACGGCACCTTTTACGACAGTCGCGCTTTACGGCCGTATTTACGACAGTCGCGCTTTACGGCCGTATTTACGGCAGTCGCGCTTTACGGCACCTTTTACGACAGTCGCGCTTTACGGCCGTATTTACGACAGTCGCGCTTTACGGCCGTATTTACGACAGTCGCGCTTTACGGCAGTATTTACGACAGTCGGGCTTTACGGAAGTATTTACGACAGTCGCGCTTTACGGCCGTATTTACGACAGTCGCGCTTTACGGCCGTATTTACGGCAGTCGCGCTTTACGGCCGTATTTACGGCAGTCGCGCTTTACGGCCGTATTTACGACAGTCGCGCTTTACGGCCGTATTTACGACAGTCGCGCTTTACGGCCGTATTTACGGCAGTCGCGCTTTACGGCCGTATTTACGACAATCGCGATTTACGGCCGTATTTACGGCAGTCGCGCTTTACGGCCGTATTTACGACAGTCGCGCTTTACGGCCGTATTTACGGCAGTCGCGCTTTACGGCCGTATTTACGGCAGTCGCGCTTTACGGCCGTATTTACGGCAGTCGCGCTTTACGGCCGTATTTACGACAGTCGCGCTTTACGGCCGTATTTACGGCAGTCGCGCTTTACGGCCGTATTTACGGCAGTCGCGCTTTACGGCCGTATTTACGGCAGTCGCGCTTTACGGCCGTATTTACGACAGTCGCGCTTTACGGCCGTATTTACGGCAGTCGCGCTTTACGGCCGTATTTACGACAGTCGCGCTTTACGGCCGTATTTACGGCAGTCGCGCTTTACGGCCGTATTTACGACAGTCGCGCTTTACGGCCGTATTTACGACAGTCGCGCTTTACGGCACCTTTTGCGACAGTCGCGATTTACGGCCGTATTTACGACAGTCGCGCTTTACGGCCATATTTACGACAGTCGCGCTTTACGGCCGTATTTCCGACAGTCGCGCTTTACGGCCGTATTTACGACAGTCGCGCTTTACGGCCGTATTTACGGCAGTCGTGCTTTACGGCACCTTTTACGACAGTCGCGCTTTACGGCCGTATTTACGACAGTCGCGCTTTACGGCCGTATTTACGACAGTCGCGCTTTACGTCCGTATTTACGGCAGTCGCGCTTTACGGCCGTATTTACGGCAGTCGCGCTTTACGGCCGTCTTTACGGCAGTCGCGCTTTACGGCCGTATTTACGACAGTCGCGCTTTACGGCCGTATTTACGACAGTCGCGCTTTACGGCCGTATTTACGGCAGTCGCGCTTTACGGCCGTATTTACGGCAGTCGCGCTTTACGGCCGTATTTACGACAGTCGCGCTTTACGGCCGTATTTACGGCAGTCGCGCTTTACGGCCGTATTTACGACAGTCGCGCTTTACGGCCGTCTTTACGACAGTCGCGCTTTACGGCCGTATTTACGGCAGTCGCGCTTTACGGCCGTATTTACGACAGTCGCGCTTTACGGCCGTCTTTACGACAGTCGCGCTTTACGGCCGTATTTACGGCAGTCGCGCTTTACGGCCGTATTTACGACAGTCGCGCTTTACGGCCGTATTTACGGCAGTCGCGCTTTACGGCCGTATTTACGGCAGTCGCGCTTTACGGCCGTATTTACGGCAGTCGCGCTTTACGGCCGTATTTACGACAGTCGCGCTTTACAACCGTATTTACGGCAGGCGCGCTTTACGGCCGTATTTACGACAGTCGCGCTTTACGGCCGTATTTACGACAGTCGCGATTTACGGCCGTATTTACGACAGTCGCGCTTTACGGCCGTATTTACGACAGTCGCGCTTTACGGCCGTATTTACGGCACTCGCGCTTTACGGCCGTATTTACGACAGTCGCGATTTACGGCCGTATTTACGACAGTCGCGATTTACGGCCGTATTTACGACAGTCGCGCTTTACGGCCGTATTTACGGCAGTCGCACTTTACGGCCGTATTTACGGCAGTCGCGCTTTACGGCCGTCTTTACGACAGTCGCGCTTTATGGCCGTATTTACGACAGTCACGATTTACGGCCGTATTTACGACAGTCGCGCTTTACGGCCGTATTTACGGCAGTCGCGCTTTACGGCCGTATTTACGGCAGTCGCGCTTTACGGCCGTCTTTACGACAGTCGCGCTTTACGGCCGTATTTACGACAGTCGCTATTTACGGCCGTATTTACGGCAGTCGCGCTTTACGGCCGTCTTTACGACAGTCGCGCTTTACGGCCGTATTTACGACAGTCGCGCTTTACGGCCGTATTTACGGCAGTCGCGCTTTACGGCCGTATTTACGGCAGTCGCGCTTTACGGCCGTATTTACGGCAGTCGCGCCTTACGGCCTTATTTACGGCAGTCGCGCTTTACGGCCGTATTTACGGCAGTCGCGCTTTACGGCCGTATTTACGACAGTCGCGCTTTACGGCCGTATTTACGACAGTCGCGCTTTACGGCCGTATTTACGGCAGTCGCGCTTTACGGCCGTATTTACGACAGTCGCGCTTTACGGCACCTTTTGCGACAGTCGCGATTTACGGCCGTATTTACGACAGTCGCGCTTTACGGCCGTCTTTACGACAGTCGCGCTTTACGGCCGTATTTACGGCAGTCGCGCTTTACGGCCGTATTTACGGCAGTCGCGCTTTACGGCACCTTTTACGACAGTCGCGCTTTACGGCCGTATTTACGACAGTCGCGCTTTACGGCCGTATTTACGACAGTCGCGATTTACGGCCGTATTTACGGCAGTCGCGATTTACGGCCGTATTTACGACAGTCGCGCTTTACGGCCGTATTTACGACAGTCGCGCTTTACGGCCGTATTTACGACAGTCGCGCTTTACGGCCGTATTTACGACAGTCGCGATTTACGGCCGTATTTACGGCAGTCGCCCTTTACGGCCGTATTTACGGCAGTCGCGCTTTACGGCACCTTTTACGACAGTCGCGCTTTACGGCCGTATTTACGACAGTCGCGCTTTACGGCCGTATTTACGGCAGTCGCGCTTTACGGCACCTTTTACGACAGTCGCGCTTTACGGCCGTATTTACGACAGTCGCGCTTTACGGCCGTATTTACGACAGTCGCGCTTTACGGCAGTATTTACGACAGTCGCGCTTTACGGCCGTATTTACGACAGTCGCGCTTTACGGCCGTATTTACGGCAGTCGCGCTTTACGGCCGTATTTACGACAGTCGCGCTTTACGGCCGTATTTACGACAGTCGCGCTTTACGGCCGTATTTACGGCAGTCGCGCTTTACGGCCGTATTTACGGCAGTCGCGCTTTACGGCCGTATTTACGACAGTCGCGCTTTACGGCCGTATTTACGGCAGTCGCGCTTTACGACACCTTTTACGACAGTCGCGCTTTACGGCCGTATTTACGACAGTCGCGCTTTACGGCCGTATTTACGACAGTCGCGCTTTACGGCCGTATTTACGACAGTCGCGCTTTACGGCCGTATTTACGACAGTCGCGCTTTACAGCCGTCTTTACGACAGTCGCGCTTTACGGCCGTATTTACGACAGTCGCGCTTTACGGCCGTATTTACGGCAGTCGCGCTTTACGGCCGTATTTACGGCAGTCGCGCTTTACGGCCGTATTTACGACAGTCGCGCTTTACGGCCGTCTTTACGACAGTCGCGCTTTACGGCCGTATTTACGGCAGTCGCGCTTTACAACCGTATTTACGACAGTCGCGCTTTACGGCCGTATTTACGACAGTCGCGCTTTACGGCCGTATTTACGGCAGTCGCGCTTAACGGCACCTTTTACGACAGTCGCGCTTTACGGCCGTATTTACGACAGTCGCGCTTTACGGCCGTATTTACGGCAGTCGCGCTTTACGGCCGTCTTTACGACAGTCGCGCTTTACGGCCATATTTACGGCAGTCGCGCTTTACGGCACCTTTTACGACAGTCGCGATTTACGGCCGTATTTACGACAGTCGCGCTTTACGGCCGTATTTACGACAGTCGCGCTTTACGGCCGTATTTACGGCAGTCGCGCTTTACGGCCGTATTTACGACAGTCGCGCTTTACGGCCGTATTTACGGCAGTCGCGCTTTACGGCCGTATTTACGGCAGTCGCGCTTTACGGCCGTATTTACGGCAGTCGCGCTTTACGGCCGTATTTACGACAGTCGCGATTTACGGCCGTATTTACGACAGTCGCGCTTTACGGCCGTATTTACGGCAGTCGCGCTTTACGGCACCTTTTGCGACAGTCGCGATTTACGGCCGTATTTACGACAGTCGCGATTTACGGCCGTTTTGACGACAGTCGCGCTTTACGGCCGTATTTACGGCAGTCGCGCTTTACGGCCGTATTTACGGCAGTCGCGCTTTACGGCCGTCTTTACGACAGTCGCGATTTACGGCCGTATTTACGGCAGTCGCGCTTTACGGCCGTATTTACGGCAGTCGCGCTTTACGGCCGTATTTACGGCAGTCGCGCTTTACAGCCGTATTTACGACAGTCGCGATTTACGGCCGTATTTACGACAGTCGCGCTTTACGGCCGTATTTACGACAGTCGCGCTTTACGGCCGTATTTACGACAGTCGCGATTTACGGCCGTATTTAGGACAGTCGCGCTTTACGGCCGTATTTACGACAGTCGCGATTTACGGCCGTATTTACGACAGTCGCGCTTTACGGCCGTATTTACGGCAGTCGCGCTTTACGGCACCTTTTACGACAGTCGCGCTTTACGGCCGTATTTACGACAGTCGCGCTTTACGGCCATATTTACGACAGTCGCGCTTTACGGCAGTATTTACGACAGTCGCGCTTTACGGCCGTATTTACGACAGTCGCGCTTTACGGCCGTATTTACGGGAGTCGCGCTTTACGGCCGTATTTACGACAGTCGCGCTTTACGGCCGTATTTACGACAGTCGCGCTTTACGGCCGTATTTACGGCAGTCGCGCTTTACGGCCGTATTTACGGCAGTCGCGCTTTACGGCCGTATTTACGACAGTCGCGCTTTACGGCCGTATTTACGGCAGTCGCGCTTTACGACACCTTTTACGACAGTCGCGCTTTACGGCCGTATTTACGACAGTCGCGCTTTACGGCCGTATTTACGACAGTCGCGATTTACGGCCGTATTTACGACAGTCGCGCTTTACGGCCGTATTTACGGCAGTCGCGCTTTACGGCCGTCTTTACGACAGTCGCGCTTTACGGCCGTATTTACGACAGTCGCGATTTACGGCCGTATTTACGACAGTCGCGCTTTACGGCCGTATTTACGGCAGTCGCGCTTTACGGCCGTATTTACGACAGTCGCGCTTTACGGCCGTATTTACGACAGTCGCGCTTTACGGCCGTATTTACGGCAGTCGCGCTTTACGTCCGTATTTACGACAGTCGCGCTTTACGGCCGTATTTACGACAGTCGCGCTTTACGGCCGTATTTACGGCAGTCGCGCTTTACGGCCGTATTTACGACAGTCGCGCTTTACGGCCGTATTTACGACAGTCGCGCTTTACGGCCGTATTTACGGCAGTCGCGCTTTACGGCACCTTTTACGACAGTCGCGCTTTACGGCCGTATTTACGACAGTCGCGCTTTACGGCCGTATTTACGGCAGTCGCGCTTTACGGCCGTCTTTACGACAGTCGCGCTTTACGGCCATATTTACGGCAGTCGCGCTTTACGGCACCTTTTACGACAGTCGCGATTTACGGCCGTATTTACGACAGTCGCGCTTTACGGCCGTATTTACGACAGTCGCGCTTTACGGCCGTATTTACGGCAGTCGCGCTTTACGGCCGTATTTACGGCAGTCGCGCTTTACGGCCGTATTTACGACAGTCGCGCTTTACGGCCGTATTTACGGCAGTCGCGCTTTACGGCCGTATTTACGGCAGTCGCGCTTTACGGCCGTATTTACGGCAGTCGCGCTTTACGGCCGTATTTACGACAGTCGCGATTTACGGCCGTATTTACGGCAGTCGCGCTTTACGGCCGTATTTACGGCAGTCGCGCTTTACGGCCGTATTTACGACAGTCGCGCTTTACGGCCGTATTTACGACAGTCGCGCTTTACGGCCGTATTTACGACAGTCGCGATTTACGGCCGTGTTTACGTCAGTCGCGCTTTACGGCCGTATTTACGGCAGTCGCGCTTTACGGCCGTATTTACGGCAGTCGCGCTTTACGGCCGTCTTTACGACAGTCGCGATTTACGGCCGTATTTACGGCAGTCGCGCTTTACGGCCGTATTTACGGCAGTCGCGCTTTACGGCCGTATTTACGGCAGTCGCGCTTTACGGCCGTATTTACGGCAGTCGCGCTTTACGGCCGTATTTACTACAGTCGCGCTTTACGGCCGTATTTACGACAGTCGCGATTTACGGCCGTATTTACGACAGTCGCGCTTTACGGCCGTATTTACGACAGTCGCGCTTTACGGCCGTATTTACGACAGTCGCGATTTACGGCCGTATTTACGACAGTCGCGATTTACGGCCGTATTTACGACAGTCGCGATTTACGGCCGTATTTACGACAGTCGCGCTTTACGGCCGTATTTACGGCAGTCGCGCTTTACGGCCGTATTTACGGCAGTCGTGCTTTACGGCCGTCTTTACGACAGTCGCGCTTTACGGCCGTATTTACGACAGTCGCGATTTACGGCCGTATTTACGACAGTCGCGCTTTACGGCCGTATTTACGGCAGTCGCGCTTTACGGCCGTATTTACGGCAGTCGCGCTTTACGGCCGTCTTTACGACAGTCGCGCTTTACGGCCGTATTTACGACAGTCGCGCTTTACGGCCGTATTTACGGCAGTCGCGCTTTACGGCCGTCTTTACGACAGTCGCGCTTTACGGCCGTATTTACGACAGTCGCGCTTTACGGCCGTATTTACGGCAGTCGCGCTTTACGGCCGTATTTACGGCAGTCGCGCTTTACGGCCGTATTTACGGCAGTCGCGATTTACGGCCGTATTTAGGGCAGTCGCGCTTTACGGCCGTATTTACGGCAGTCGCGCTTTACGGCCGTATTTACGACAGTCGCGCTTTACGGAACCTTTTGCGACAGTCGCGATTTACGGCCGTATTTACGACAGTCGCGCTTTACGGCCGTATTTACGACAGTCGCGCTTTACGGCCGTATTTACGGCAGTCGCGCTTTACGGCCGTATTTACGACAGTCGCGCTTTACGGCCGTATTTACGGCAGTCGCGCTTTACGGCCGTATTTACGGCAGTCGCGCTTTACGGCCGTATTTACGGCAGTCGCGCTTTACGGCCGTATTTACGACAGTCGCGCTTTACGGCCGTATTTACGGCAGTCGCGCTTTACGGCCGTATATACGGCAGTCGCGCTTTACGGCCTTATTTGCGGCAGTCGCGCTTTACGGCCGTATTTGCGACAGTCGCGATTTACGGCCGTATTTACGACAGTCGCGATTTACGGCCGTATTTACGACAGTCGCGATTTACGGCCGTATTTACGGCAGTCGCGCTTTACGGCCGTATTTACGGCAGTCGCGCTTTACGGCCGTATTTACGACAGTCGCGCTTTACGGCCGTATTTACGACAGTCGCGATTTACGGCCGTATTTACGACAGTCGCGCTTTACGGCCGTATTTACGGCAGTCGCGCTTTACGGCCGTATTTACGGCAGTCGCGCTTTACGGCCGTCTTTACGACAGTCGCGCTTTACGGCCGTATTTACGACAGTCGCGATTTACGGCCGTATTTACGACAGTCGCGATTTACGGCCGTATTTACGACAGTCGCGCTTTACGGCCGTATTTACGGCAGTCGCGCTTTACGGCCGTATTTACGGCAGTCGCGCTTTACGGCCGTATTTACGACAGTCGCGCTTTACGGCCGTATTTACGACAGTCGCGATTTACGGCCGTATTTACGACAGTCGCGCTTTACGGCCGTATTTACGGCAGTCGCGCTTTACGGCCGTATTTACGACAGTCGCGCTTTACGGCACCTTTTGCGACAGTCGCGATTTACGGCCGTATTTACGACAGTCGCGCTTTACGGCCGTATTTACGACAGTCGCGCTTTACGGCCGTATTTACGGCAGTCGCGCTTTACGGCCGTATTTACGGCAGTCGCGATTTACGGCACCTTTTAGGACAGTGGCGCTTTACGGCCGTATTTACGACAGTCGCGCTTTACGGCCGTATTTACGGCAGTCGCGCTTTACGGCCGTATTTACGGCAGTCGCGCTTTACGGCCGTATTTACGACAGTCGCGCTTTACGGCCGTATTTACGACAGTCGCGCTTTACGGCCGTATTTACGACAGTCGCGCTTTACGGCCGTATTTACGACAGTCGCGATTTACGGCCGTATTTACGGCAGTCGCGCTTTACGGCCGTATTTACGGCAGTCGCGCTTTACGGCACCTTTTACGACAGTCGCGCTTTACGGCCGTATTTACGACAGTTGCGCTTTACGGCCGTATTTACGGCAGTCGCGCTTTACGGCACCTTTTACGACAGTCGCGCTTTACGGCCGTATTTACGACAGTCGCGCTTTACGGCAGTATTTACGACAGTCGCGCTTTACGGCCGTATTTACGACAGTCGCGCTTTACGGCCGTATTTACGGCAGTCGCGCTTTACGGCCGTATTTACGACAGTCGCGCTTTACGGCCGTATTTACGGCAGTCGCGCTTTACGGCCGTATTTACGGCAGTCGCGCTTTACGGCCGTATTTACGGCAGTCGCGCTTTACGGCACCTTTTACGACAGTCGCGCTTTACAGCCGTATTTACGGCAGTCGCGCTTTACGGCCGTATTTACGACAGTCGCGATTTACGGCCGTATTTACGACAGTCGCGCTTTACGGCCGTATTTACGACAGTCGCGATTTACGGCCGTATTTACGGCAGTCGCGCTTTACGGCCGTATTTACGGCAGTCGCGCTTTACGGCCGTCTTTACGACAGTCGCGCTTTACGGCCGTATTTACGACAGTCGCGATTTACGGCCGTATTTACGACAGTCGCGCTTTACGGCCGTATTTACGACAGTCGCGCTTTACGGCCGTATTTACGGCAGTCGCGCTTTACGGCCGTCTTTACGACAGTCGCGCTTTACGGCCGTATTTACGACAGTCGCGCTTTACGGCCGTATTTACGGCAGTCGCGCTTTACGGCCGTCTTTACGACAGTCACGCTTTACGGCCGTATTTACGACAGTCGCGCTTTACGGCCGTATTTACGGCAGTCGCGCTTTACGGCCGTATTTACGGCAGTCGCGCTTTACGGCCGTATTTATGGCAGTCGCGCTTTACGGCCGTATTTACGACAGTCGCGATTTACGGACGTATTTACGACAGTCGCGCTTTACGGCCGTATTTACGGCAGTCGCGCTTTACGGCCGTATTTACGACAGTCGCGCTTTACGGCACCTTTTGCGACAGTCGCGATTTACGGCCGTATTTACGACAGTCGCGATTTACGGCCGTATTTACGACAGTCGCGCTTTACGGCCGTATTTACGGCAGTCGCGCTTTACGGCCGTATTTACGGCAGTCGCGATTTACGGCCGTATTTACGACAGTCGCGCTTTACGGCACCTTTTGCGACAGTCGCGCTTTACGGCCGTATTTACGGCAGTCGCGCTTTACGGCCGTCTTTACGACAGTCGCGCGTTACGGCCGTATTTACGGCAGTCGCGCTTTACGGCCGTATATACGGCAGTCGCGCTTTACGGCCTTATTTGCGGCAGTCGCGCTTTACGGCCGTATTTGCGACAGTCGCTATTTACGGCCGTATTTGCGACAGTCGCGATTTACGGCCGTATTTACGACAGTCGCGATTTACGGCCGTATTTACGGCAGTCGCGCTTTACGGCCGTATTTACGGCAGTCGCGCTTTACGGCCGTATTTACGACAGTCGCGCTTTACGGCCGTATTTACGGCAGTCGCGCTTTACGGCCGTCTTTACGACAGTCGCGCTTTACGGCCGTATTTACGACAGTCGCGATTTACGGCCGTATTTACGACAGTCGCGCTTTACGGCCGTATTTACGGCAGTCGCGCTTTACGGCCGTATTTACGGCAGTCGCGCTTTACGGCCGTCTTTACGACAGTCGCGCTTTACGGCCGTATTTACGACAGTCGCGCTTTACGGCCGTATTTACGGCAGTCGCGCTTTACGGCCGTATTTACGGCAGTCGCGCTTTACGGCCGTATTTACGACAGTCGCGCTTTACGGCCGTATTTACGGCAGTCGCGCTTTACGGCCGTATTTACGGCAGTCGCGCTTTACGGCCGTATTTACGACAGTCGCGCTTTACGGCCGTATTTACGGCAGTCGCGCTTTACGGCCGTATTTACGACAGTCGCGCTTTACGGCCGTATTTACGGCAGTCGCGCTTTACGGCCGTATTTACGACAGTCGCGATTTACGGCCGTATTTACGACAGTCGCGCTTTACGGCCGTATTTACGACAGTCGCGCTTTACGGCCGTATTTACGGCAGTCGCGCTTTACGGCCGTCTTTACGACAGTCGCGCTTTACGGCCGTATTTACGACAGTCGCGCTTTACGGCCGTATTTACGGCAGTCGCGCTTTACGGCCGTATTTACGGCAGTCGCGCTTTACGGCCGTATTTACGACAGTCGCGATTTACGGCCGTATTTACGACAGTCGCGCTTTACGGCCGTATTTACGACAGTCGCGCTTTACGGCCGTATTTACGGCAGTCGCGATTTACGGCCGTATTTACGACAGTCGCGCTTTTCGGAACCTTTTACGACAGTCGCGCTTTACGGCCGTATTTACGACAGTCGCGCTTTACGGCCGTATTTACGGCAGTCGCGATTTACGGCCGTATTTACGACAGTAGCGCTTTACGGCACCTTTTACGACAGTCGCGCTTTACGGCCGTATTTACGGCAGTCGCGCTTTACGGCCGTATTTACGGCAGTCGCGCTTTACGGCCGTATTTACGACAGTCGCGCTTTACGGCCGTATTTACGACAGTCGCGCTTTATGGCACCTTTTACGACAGTCGCGATTTACGGCCGTATTTACGACAGTCGCGCTTTACGGCCGTATTTACGACAGTCGCGCTTTACGGCCGTATTTACGGCAGTCGCGCTTTACGGCCGTATTTACGACAGTCGCGATTTACAGCCGTATTTACGACAGTCGCGCTTTACAACCGTATTTACGACAGTCGCGATTTACGGCCGTATTTACGACAGTCGCGCTTTACGGCCGTATTTACGGCAGTCGCGCTTTACGGCCGTATTTACGGCAGTCGCGCTTTACGGCCGTCTTTACGACAGTCGCGCTTTACGGCCGTATTTACGACAGTCGCGCTTTACGGCCGTATTTACGGCAGTCGCGCTTTACGGCCGTATTTACGGCAGTCGCGCTTTACGGCCGTATTTACGACAGTCGCGCTTTACGGCCGTATTAACGGCAGTCGCGCTTTACGGCCGTATTTACGGCAGTCGCGCTTTACGGCCGTATTTACGACAGTCGCGCTTTACGGCCGTATTTACGGCAGTCGCGCTTTACGGCCGTATTTACGGCAGTCGCGCTTTACGGCCGTATTTACGACAGTCGCGATTTACGGCCGTATTTACGACAGTCGCGCTTTACGGCCGTATTTACGACAGTCGCGCTTTACGGCCGTATTTACGGCAGTCGCGCTTTACGGCCGTATTTACGACAGTCGCGCTTTACGGCCGTATTTACGACAGTCGTGATTTACGGCCGTATTTACGACAGTCGCGCTTTACGGCCGTATTTACGGCAGTCGCGCTTTACGGCCGTATTTACGACAGTCGCGCTTTACGGCACCTTTTGCGACAGTCGCGATTTACGGCCGTATTTACGACAGTCGCGCTTTACGGCCGTATTTACGACAGTCGCGCTTTACGGCCGTATTTACGGCAGTCGCGATTTACGGCCGTATTTACGACAGTCGCGCTTTACGGCACCTTTTACGACAGTCGCGCTTTACGGCCGTATTTACGACAGTCGCGCTTTACGGCCGTATTTACGGCAGTCGCGATTTACGGCCGTATTTACGACAGTCGCGCTTTACGGCACCTTTTACGACAGTCGCGCTTTACGGCCGTATTTACGGCAGTCGCGCTTTACGGCCGTATTTACGGCAGTCGCGCTTTACGGCCGTCTTTACGGCAGTCGCGCTTTACGGCCGTATTTACGACAGTCGCGCTTTACGGCCGTCTTTACGACAGTCGCGCTTTACGGCCGTATTTACGGCAGTCGCGCTTTACGGCCGTATTTACGACAGTCGCGCTTTACGGCCGTATTTACGGCAGTCGCGCTTTACGGCCGTATTTACGACAGTCGCGTTTTACGGCCGTATTTACGGCAGTCGCGCTTTACGGCCGTATTTACGGCAGTCGCGCTTTACGGCCGTATTTACGGCAGTCGCGCTTTACGGCCGTATTTACGACAGTCGCGCTTTACGGCACCTTTTGCGACAGTCGCGATTTACGGCCGTATTTACGACAGTCGCGCTTTACGGCCGTATTTACGACAGTCGCGCTTTATGGCCGTATTTACGGCAGTCGCGCTTTACGGCCGTATTTACGGCAGTCGCGCTTTACGGCCGTATTTACGGCAGTCGCGCTTTACGGCCGTATTTACGACAGTCGCGCTTTATGGCACCTTTTACGACAGTCGCGATTTACGGCCGTATTTACGAAAGTCGCGCTTTACGGCCGTATTTACGACAGTCGCGCTTTACGGCCGTATTTACGACAGTCGCGCTTTACGGCCGTATTTACGGCAGTCGCGCTTTACGGCCGTATTTACGACAGTCGCGATTTACGGCCGTATTTACGACAGTCGCGCTTTACAACCGTATTTACGACAGTCGCGATTTACGGCCGTATTTACGACAGTCGCGCTTTACGGCCGTATTTACGGCAGTCGCGCTTTACGGCCGTATTTACGGCAGTCGCGCTTTACGGCCGTCTTTACGACAGTCGCGCTTTACGGCCGTATTTACGACAGTCGCGCTTTACGGCCGTATTTACGGCAGTCGCGCTTTACGGCCGTATTTACGGCAGTCGCGCTTTACGGCCGTATTTACGACAGTCGCGCTTTACGGCCGTATTAACGGCAGTCGCGCTTTACGGCCGTATTTACGGCAGTCGCGCTTTACGGCCGTATTTACGACAGTCGCGCTTTACGGCCGTATTTACGGCAGTAGCGCTTTACGGCCGTATTTACGACAGTCGCGATTTACGGCCGTATTTACGGCAGTCGCGCTTTACGGCCGTATTTACGGCAGTCGCGCTTTACGGCCGTATTTACGACAGTCGCGATTTACGGCCGTATTTACGACAGTCGCGCTTTACGGCCGTATTTACGACAGTCGCGCTTTACGGCCGTATTTACGGCAGTCGCGCTTTACGGCCGTATTTACGACAGTCGCGCTTTACGGCCGTATTTACGACAGTCGCGATTTACGGCCGTATTTACGACAGTCGCGCTTTACGGCCGTATTTACGGCAGTCGCGCTTTACGGCCGTATTTACGACAGTCGCGCTTTACGGCACCTTTTGCGACAGTCGCGATTTACGGCCGTATTTACGACAGTCGCGCTTTACGGCCGTATTTACGACAGTCGCGCTTTACGGCCGTATTTACGGCAGTCGCGATTTACGGCCGTATTTACGACAGTCGCGCTTTACGGCACCTTTTACGACAGTCGCGCTTTACGGCCGTATTTACGACAGTCGCGCTTTACGGCCGTATTTACGACAGTCGCGATTTACGGCCGTATTTACGACAGTCGCGCTTTACGGCACCTTTTATGACAGTCGCGCTTTACGGCCGTCTTTACGACAGTCGCGCTTTACGGCCGTATTTACGACAGTCGCGCTTTACGGCCGTATTTACGACAGTCGCGCTTTATGGCACCTTTTACGACAGTCGCGATTTACGGCCGTATTTACGACAGTCGCGCTTTACGGCCGTATTTACGACAGTCGCGCTTTACGGCCGTATTTACGACAGTCGCGCTTTACGGCCGTATTTACGGCAGTCGCGCTTTACGGCCGTATTTACGACAGTCGCGATTTACGGCCGTATTTACGACAGTCGCGCTTTACAACCGTATTTACGACAGTCGCGATTTACGGCCGTATTTACGACAGTCGCGCTTTACGGCCGTATTTACGGCAGTCGCGATTTACGGCCGTATTTACGGCAGTCGCGCTTTACGGCCGTCTTTACGACAGTCGCGCTTTACGGCCGTATTTACGACAGTCGCGCTTTACGGCCGTATTTACGGCAGTCGCGCTTTACGGCCGTATTTACGGCAGTCGCGCTTTACGGCCGTATTTACGACAGTCGCGCTTTACGGCCGTATTTACGGCAGTCGCGCTTTACGGCCGTATTTACGACAGTCGCGCTTTACGGCCGTATTTACGGCAGTCGCGCTTTACGGCCGTATTTACGGCAGTCGCGCTTTACGGCCGTATTTACGACAGTCGCGCTTTACGGCACCTTTTGCGACAGTCGCGATTTACGGCCGTATTTACGACAGTCGCGCTTTACGGCCGTATTTACGACAATCGCGCTTTACGGCCGTATTTACGGCAGTCGCGATTTACGGCCGTATTTACGACAGTCGCGCTTTACGGCACCTTTTACGACAGTCGCGCTTTACGGCCGTATTTACGACAGTCGCGCTTTACGGCCGTATTTACGGCAGTCGCGATTTACGGCCGTATTTACGACAGTCGCGCTTTACGGCACCTTTTACGACAGTCGCGCTTTACGGCCGTATTTACGGCAGTCGCGCTTTACGGCCGTATTTACGGCAGTCGCGCTTTACGGCCGTCTTTACGGCAGTCGCGCTTTACGGCCGTATTTACGACAGTCGCGCTTTACGGCCGTCTTTACGACAGTCGCGCTTTACGGCCGTATTTACGGCAGTCGCGCTTTACGGCCGTATTTACGACAGTCGCGCTTTACGGCCGTATTTACGGCAGTCGCGCTTTACGGCCGTATTTACGACAGTCGCGCTTTACGGCCGTATTTACGGCAGTCGCGCTTTACGGCCGTATTTACGGCAGTCGCGCTTTACGGCCGTATTTACGGCAGTCGCGCTTTACGGCCGTATTTACGACAGTCGCGCTTTACGGCACCTTTTGCGACAGTCGCGATTTACGGCCGTATTTACGACAGTCGCGCTTTACGGCCGTATTTACGACAGTCGCGCTTTACGGCCGTATTTACGGCAGTCGCGCTTTACGGCCGTATTTACGGCAGTCGCGCTTTACGGCCGTATTTACGGCAGTCGCGCTTTACGGCCGTATTTACGACAGTCGCGCTTTACGGCCGTATTTACGACAGTCGCGCTTTACGGCCGTATTTACGACAGTCGCGCTTTACGGCACCTTTTGCGACAGTCGCGATTTACGGCCGTATTTACGACAGTCGCGCTTTATGGCACCTTTTACGACAGTCGCGATTTACGGCCGTATTTACGACAGTCGCGCTTTACGGCCGTATTTACGACAGTCGCGCTTTACGGCCGTATTTACGGCAGTCGCGCTTTACGGCCGTATTTACGGCAGTCGCGCTTTACGGCCGTATTTACGACAGTCGCGATTTACGGCCGTATTTACGACAGTCGCGCTTTACAACCGTATTTACGACAGTCGCGATTTACGGCCGTATTTACGACAGTCGCGCTTTACGGCCGTATTTACGGCAGTCGCGATTTACGGCCGTCTTTACGACAGTCGCGCTTTACGGCCGTATTTACGACAGTCGCGCTTTACGGCCGTATTTACGGCAGTCGCGCTTTACGGCCGTATTTACGGCAGTCGCGATTTACGGCCGTATTTACGACAGTCGCGCTTTACGGCCGTATTAACGGCAGTCGCGCTTTACGGCCGTATTTACGGCAGTCGCGCTTTACGGCCGTATTTACGACAGTCGCGCTTTACGGCCGTATTTACGGCAGTCGCGCTTTACGGCCGTATTTACGACAGTCGCGCTTTACGGCCGTATTTACGGCAGTCGCGCTTTACGGCCGTATTTACGACAGTCGCGATTTACGGCCGTATTTACGACAGTCGCGCTTTACGGCCGTATTTACGACAGTCGCGCTTTACGGCCGTATTTACGGCAGTCGCGCTTTACGGCCGTATTTACGACAGTCGCGCTTTACGGCCGTATTTACGGCAGTCGCGCTTTACGGCCGTATTTACGGCAGTCGCGCTTTACGGCCGTATTTACGGCAGTCGCGCTTTACGGCCGTATTTACGACAGTCGCGCTTTACGGCCGTATTTACGACAGTCGCGCTTTATGGCACCTTTTACGACAGTCGCGATTTACGGCCGTATTTACGACAGTCGCGCTTTACGGCCGTATTTACGACAGTCGCGCTTTACGGCCGTATTTACGACAGTCGCGCTTTACGGCCGTATTTACGGCAGTCGCGCTTTACGGCCGTATTTACGACAGTCGCGATTTACGGCCGTATTTACGACAGTCGCGCTTTACAACCGTATTTACGACAGTCGCGATTTACGGCCGTATTTACGACAGTCGCGCTTTACGGCCGTATTTACGGCAGTCGCGCTTTACGGCCGTCTTTACGACAGTCGCGCTTTACGGCCGTATTTACGACAGTCGCGCTTTACGGCCGTATTTACGGCAGTCGCGCTTTACGGCCGTATTTACGGCAGTCGCGCTTTACGGCCGTATTTACGACAGTCGCGCTTTACGGCCGTATTAACGGCAGTCGCGCTTTACGGCCGTATTTACGGCAGTCGCGCTTTACGGCCGTATTTACGGCAGTCCCGCTTTACGGCCGTATTTACGACAGTCGCGCTTTACGGCACCTTTTACGACAGTCGCGCTTTACGGCCGTATTTACGACAGTCGCGCTTTACGGCCGTATTTACGACAGTCGCGATTTACGGCCGTATTTACGGCAGTCGCGCTTTACGGCCGTCTTTACGACAGTCGCGCGTTACGGCCGTATTTACGGCAGTCGCGCTTTACGGCCGTATTTACGGCAGTCGCGCTTTACGGCCGTATTTACGACAGTCGCGCTTTACGGCCGTGTTTACGACAGTCGCGCTTTACGGCCGTATTTACGGCAGTCGCGCTTCACGGCACCTTTTACGACAGTCGCGCTTTACGGCCGTATTTACGACAGTCGCGCTTTACGGCCGTATTTACGACAGTCGCGATTTACGGCCGTATTTACGACAGTCGCGCTTTACGGCCGTATTTACGGCAGTCGCGCTTTACGGCCGTATTTACGACAGTCGCGCTTTACGGCCGTATTTACGACAGTCGCGATTTACGGCCGTATTTACGACAGTCGCGCTTTACGGCCGTATTTACGGCAGTCGCGCTTTACGGCCGTATTGACGACAGTCGCGATTTACGGCCGTATTTACGACAGTCGCGCTTTACGGCCGTATTTACGGCAGTCGCGCTTTACGGCCGTATTTACGGCAGTCGCGCTTTACGGCCGTATTTACGGCAGTCGCGCTTTACGGCCGTATTTACGACAGTCGCGCTTTACGGCCGTATTAACGGCAGTCGCGCTTTACGGCCGTATTTACGGCAGTCGCGCTTTACGGCCGTATTTACGACAGTCGCGCTTTACGGCCGTATTTACGGCAGTCGCGCTTTACGGCCGTATTTACGACAGTCGCGCTTTACGGCCGTATTTACGGCAGTCGCGCTTTACGGCCGTATTTACGGCAGTGGCGCTTTACGGCCGTATTTACGACAGTCGCGATTTACGGCCGTATTTACGACAGTCGCGCTTTACGGCCGTATTTACGACAGTCGCGCTTTACGGCCGTATTTACGGCAGTCGCGCTTTACGGCCGTATTTACGACAGTCGCGCTTTACGGCACCTTTTGCGACAGTCGCGATTTACGGCCGTATTTACGACAGTCGCGCTTTACGGCCGTATTTACGACAGTCGCGCTTTACGGCCGTATTTACGGCAGTCGCGATTTACGGCCGTATTTACGACAGTCGCGCTTTACGGCACCTTTTACGACAGTCGCGCTTTACGGCCGTATTTACGACAGTCGCGCTTTACGGCCGTATTTACGGCAGTCGCGATTTACGGCCGTATTTACGACAGTCGCGCTTTACGGCACCTTTTACGACAGTCGCGCTTTACGGCCGTATTTACGGCAGTCGCGCTTTACGGCCGTATTTACGACAGTCGCGCTTTACGGCCGTCTTTACGGCAGTCGCGATTTACGGCCGTATTTACGACAGTCGCGCTTTACGGCCGTCTTTACGACAGTCGCGCTTTACGGCCGTATTTACGGCAGTCGCGCTTTACGGCCGTATTTACGACAGTCGCGCTTTACGGCCGTATTTACGGCAGTCGCGCTTTACGGCCGTATTTACGACAGTCGCGCTTTACGGCCGTATTTACGGCAGTCGCGCTTTACGGCCGTATTTACGGCAGTCGCGCTTTACGGCCGTATTTACGGCAGTCGCGCTTTACGGCCGTATTTACGACAGTCGCGCTTTACGGCCGTATTTACGGCAGTCGCGCTTTACGGCCGTATTTACGGCAGTCGCGCTTTACGGCCGTATTTGCGGCAGTCGCGCTTTACGGCCGTATTTACGACAGTCGCGATTTACGGCCGTATTTACGACAGTCGCGCTTTACGGCCGTATTTACGGCAGTCGCGATTTACGGCCGTATTTACGGCAGTCGCGCTTTACGGCCGTATTTACGGCAGTCGCGCTTTACGGCCGTCTTTACGACAGTCGCGCTTTACGGCCGTATTTACGGCAGTCGCGCTTTACGGCCGTATTTACGACAGTCGCGCTTTACGGCCGTATTTACGACAGTCGCGCTTTACGGCCGTATTTACGGCAGTCGCGCTTCACGGCACCTTTTACGACAGTCGCGCTTTACATCCGTATTTACGGCAGTCGCGCTTTACGGCCGTATTTACGACAGTCGCGCTTTACGGCCGTATTTACGACAGTCGCGATTTACGGCCGTATTTACGACAGTCGCGCTTTACGGCCGTATTTACGGCAGTCGCGCTTTACGGCCGTATTTACGACAGTCGCGCTTTACGGCACCTTTTGCGACAGTCGCGATTTACGGCCGTATTTACGACAGTCGCGCTTTACGGCCGTATTTACGACAGTCGCGCTTTACGGCCGTATTTACGGCAGTCGCGCTTTACGGCCGTATTTACGGCAGTCGCGCTTTACGGCCGTATTTACGGCAGTCGCGCTTTACGGCCGTATTTACGACAGTCGCGCTTTATGGCACCTTTTACGACAGTCGCGATTTACGGCCGTATTTACGACAGTCGCGCTTTACGGCCGTATTTACGACAGTCGCGCTTTACGGCCGTATTTACGACAGTCGCGCTTTATGGCACCTTTTACGACAGTCGCGCTTTACGGCCGTATTTACGGCAGTCGCGCTTTACGGCCGTATTTACGACAGTCGCGATTTACGGCCGTATTTACGACAGTCGCGATTTACGGCCGTATTTACGGCAGTCGCGCTTTACGGCCGTATTTACGGCAGTCGCGCTTTACGGCCGTATTTACGGCAGTCGCGCTTTACGGCCGTCTTTACGACAGTCGCGCTTTACGGCCGTATTTACGACAGTCGCGATTTACGGCCGTATTTACGACAGTCGCGCTTTACGGCCGTATTTACGGCAGTCGCGCTTTACGGCCGTATTTACGGCAGTCGCGCTTTACGGCCGTCTTTACGACAGTCGCGCTTTACGGCCGTATTGACGACAGTCGCGCTTTACGGCCGTATTTACGGCAGTCGCGCTTTACGGCCGTCTTTACGACAGTCACGCTTTACGGCCATATTTACGACAGTCGCGCTTTACGGCCGTATTTACGGCAGTCGCGCTTTACGGCCGTCTTTACGGCAGTCGCGCTTTACGGCCGTATTTACGACAGTCGCGCTATACGGCCGTATTTACGACAGTCGCGCTTTACGGCCGTATTTACGGCAGTCCCGCTTTACGGCCGTATTTACGACAGTCGCGCTTTACGGCACCATTTGCGACAGTCGCGATTTACGGCCGTATTTACGACAGTCGCGCTTTACGGCCGTATTTACGACAGTCGCGCTTTACGGCCGTATTTACGGCAGTCGCGCTTTACGGCCGTATTTACGACAGTCGCGCTTTACGGCACCTTTTACGACAGTCGCGCTTTACGGCCGTATTTACGACAGTCGCGCTTTACGGCCGTATTTACGGCAGTCGCGCTTTACGGCCGTATTTACGGCAGTCGCGCTTTACGGCCGTCTTTACGACAGTCGCGCGTTACGGCCGTATTTACGGCAGTCGCGCTTTACGGCCGTATTTACTGCAGTCGCGCTTTACGGCCGTATTTACGACAGTCGCGCTTTACGGCCGTGTTTACGACAGTCGCGCTTTACGGCCGTATTTACGGCAGTCGCGCTTCACGGCACCTTTTACGACAGTCGCGCTTTACGGCCGTATTTACGACAGTCGCGCTTTACGGCCGTATTTACGACAGTCGCGATTTACGGCCGTATTTACGACAGTCGCGCTTTACGGCCGTATTTACGGCAGTCGCGCTTTACGGCCGTCTTTACGACAGTCGCGCTTTACGGCCGTATTTACGACAGTCGCGATTTACGGCCGTATTTACGACAGTCGCGCTTTACGGCCGTATTTACGGCAGTCGCGCTTTACGGCCGTATTTACGGCAGTCGCGCTTTACGGCCGTCTTTACGACAGTCGCGCTTTACGGCCGTATTTACGACAGTCGCGCTTTACGGCCGTATTTACGACAGTCGCGCTTTACGGCCGTATTTACGGCAGTCGCGCTTTACGGCCGTATTTACGACAGTCGCGCTTTACGGCCGTATTTACGGCAGTCGCGCTTTACGGCCGTATTTACGGCAGTCGCGCTTTACGGCCGTATTTACGACAGTCGCGCTTTACGGCCGTATTTACGGCAGTCGCGCTTTACGGCCGTATTTACGACAGTCGCGCTTTACGGCCGTATTTACGGCAGTCGCGCTTTACGGCCGTATTTACGGCAGTCGCGATTTACGGCCGTATTTACGACAGTCGCGCTTTACGGCCGTATTTACGACAGTCGCGCTTTACGGCCGTATTTACGGCAGTCGCGCTTTACGGCCGTATTTACGACAGTCGCGCTTTACGGCCGTATTTACGACAGTCGCGATTTACGGCCGTATTTACGACAGTCGCGCTTTACGGCCGTATTAACGGCAGTCGCGCTTTACGGCCGTATTTACGGCAGTCGCGCTTTACGGCCGTATTTACGACAGTCGCGCTTTACGGCCGTATTTACGGCAGTCGCGCTTTACGGCCGTATTTACGACAGTCGCGCTTTACGGCCGTATTTACGGCAGTCGCGCTTTACGGCCGTATTTACGACAGTCGCGATTTACGGCCGTATTTACGACAGTCGCGCTTTACGGCCGTATTTACGACAGTCGCGCTTTACGGCCGTATTTACGGCAGTCGCGCTTTACGGCCGTATTTACGACAGTCGCGCTTTACGGCCGTATTTACGACAGTCGCGATTTACGGCCGTATTTACGACAGTCGCGCTTTACGGCCGTATTTACGGCAGTCGCGCTTTACGGCCGTATTTACGACAGTCGCGCTTTACGGCACCTTTTGCGACAGTCGCGATTTACGGCCATATTTACGACAGTCGCGCTTTACGGCCGTATTTACGACAGTCGCGCTTTACGGCCGTATTTATGGCAGTCGCGATTTACGGCCGTATTTACGACAGTCGCGCTTTACGGCACCTTTTACGACAGTCGCGCTTTACGGCCGTATTTACGACAGTCGCGCTTTACGGCCGTATTTACGGCAGTCGCGGTTTACGGCCGTATTTACGACAGTCGCGCTTTACGGCACCTTTTACGACAGTCGCGCTTTACGGCCGTATTTACGGCAGTCGCGCTTTACGGCCGTATTTACGGCAGTCGCGCTTTACGGCCGTCTTTACGGCAGTCGCGCTTTACGGCCGTATTTACGACAGTCGCGCTTTACGGCCGTCTTTACGACAGTCGCGCTTTACGGCCGTATTTACGGCAGTCGCGCTTTACGGCCGTATTTACGACAGTCGCGCTTTACGGCCGTATTTACGGCAGTCGCGCTTTACGGCCGTATTTACGGCAGTCGCGCTTTACGGCCGTATTTGCGGCAGTCGCGCTTTACGGCCGTATTTTCGACAGTCGCGATTTACGGCCGTATTTGCGACAGTCGCGATTTACGGCCGTATTTACGACAGTCGCGATTTACGGCCGTATTTACGGCAGTCGCGCTTTACGGCCGTATTTACGGCAGTCGCGCTTTACGGCCGTATTTACGACAGTCGCGATTTACGGCCGTATTTACGACAGTCGCGCTTTACGGCCGTATTTACGGCAGTCGCGCTTTACGGCCGTATTTACGGCAGTCGCGCTTTACGGCCGTATTTACGGCAGTCGCGCTTTACGGCCGTCTTTACGACAGTCGCGCTTTACGGCCGTATTTACGGCAGTCGCGCTTTACGGCCGTATTTACGACAGTCGCGCTTTACGGCCGTATTTACGACAGTCGCGCTTTACGGCCGTATTTACGGCAGTCGCGCTTCACGGCACCTTTTACGACAGTCGCGCTTTACGTCCGTATTTACGGCAGTCGCGCTTTACGGCCGTATTTACGGCAGTCGCGCTTTACGGCCGTATTTACGACAGTCGCGCTTTACGGCCGTATTTACGACAGTCGCGATTTACGGCCGTATTTACGACAGTCGCGCTTTACGGCCGTATTTACGGCAGTCGCGCTTTACGGCCGTATTTACGGCAGTCGCGCTTTACGGCACCTTTTGCGACAGTCGCGATTTACGGCCGTATTTACGACAGTCGCGCTTTACGGCCGTATTTACGACAGTCGCGCTTTACGGCCGTATTTACGGCAGTCGCGCTTTACGGCCGTATTTACGACAGTCGCGCTTTACGGCCGTATTTACGGCAGTCGCGCTTTACGGCCGTATTTACGGCAGTCGCGCTTTACGGCCGTATTTACGACAGTCGCGCTTTACGGCCGTATTTACGACAGTCGCGCTTTATGGCACCTTTTACGACAGTCGCGATTTACGGCCGTATTTACGACAGTCGCGCTTTACGGCCGTATTTACGACAGTCGCGCTTTACGGCCGTATTTACGACAGTCGCGCTTTACGGCCGTATTTACGGCAGTCGCGCTTTACGGCCGTATTTACGACAGTCGCGATTTACGGCCGTATTTACGACAGTCGCGCTTTACAACCGTATTTACGACAGTCGCGATTTACGGCCGTATTTACGACAGTCGCGCTTTACGGCCGTATTTACGGCAGTCGCGCTTTACGGCCGTATTTTCGGCAGTCGCGCTTTACGGCCGTCTTTACGACAGTCGCGCTTTACGGCCGTATTTACGACAGTCGCGATTTACGGCCGTATTTACGACAGTCGCGCTTTACGGCCGTATTTACGACAGTCGCGCTTTACGGCCGTATTTACGGCAGTCGCGCTTTACGGCCGTCTTTACGACAGTCGCGCTTTACGGCCGTCTTTACGGCAGTCGCGCTTTACGGCCGTCTTTACGACAGTCACGCTTTACGGCCGTATTTACGACAGTCGCGCTTTACGGCCGTATTTACGGCAGTCGCGCTTTACGGCCGTATTTACGGCAGTCGCGCTTTACGGCCGTATTTACGGCAGTCGCGCTTTACGGCCGTATTTACGGCAGTCGCGCTTTACGGCCGTATTTACGACAGTCGCGATTTACGGACGTATTTACGACAGTCGCGCTTTACGGCCGTATTTACGACAGTCGCGCTTTACGGCACCTTTTGCGACAGTCGCGATTTACGGCCGTATTTACGACAGTCGCGCTTTACGGCCGTATTTACGACAGTCGCGCTTTACGGCCGTATTTACGGCAGTCGCGATTTACGGCCGTATTTACGACAGTCGCGCTTCATGGCACCTTTTACGACAGTCGCGCTTTACGGCCGTATTTACGACAGTCGCGATTTACGGCCGTATTTACGACAGTCGCGCTTTACGGCCGTATTTACGGCAGTCGCGCTTTACGGCCGTCTTTACGGCAGTCGCGCTTTACGGCCGTATTTACGGCAGTCGCGATTTACGGCCGTGTTTACGACAGTCGCGCTTTACGGCCGTATTTACGGCAGTCGCGTTTTACGGCCGTATTTACGGCAGTCGCGCTTTACGGCCGTATTTACGGCAGTCGCGCTTTACGGCCGTATTTACGGCAGTCGCGCTTTACGGCCGTATTTACGGCAGTCGCGCTTTACGGCCGTATTTACGACAGTCGCGCTTTACGGCCGTATTTACGACAGTCGCGCTTTATGTCACCTTTTACGACAGTCGCGATTTACGGCCGTATTTACGACAGTCGCGCTTTACGGCCGTATTTACGACAGTCGCGCTTTACGGCCGTATTTACGGCAGTCGCGCTTTACGGCCGTATTTACGACAGTCGCGATTTACGGCCGTATTTACGACAGTCGCGATTTACGGCCGTATTTACGGCAGTCGCGCTTTACGGCCGTATTTACGGCAGTCGCGCTTTACGGCCGTATTTACGGCAGTCGCGCTTTACGGCCGTCTTTACGACAGTCGCGCTTTACGGCCGTATTTACGACAGTCGCGATTTACGGCCGTATTTACGACAGTCGCGCTTTACGGCCGTATTTACGGCAGTCGCGCTTTACGGCCGTATTTACGGCAGTCGCGCTTTACGGCCGTCTTTACGACAGTCGCGCTTTACGGCCGTATTTACGACAGTCGCGCTTTACGGCCGTATTTACGGCAGTCGCGCTTTACGGCCGTCTTTACCACAGTCACGCTTTACGGCCGTATTTACGACAGTCGCGCTTTACGGCCGTATTTACGGCAGTCGCGCTTTACGGCCGTATTTACGGCAGTCGCGCTTTACGGCCGTATTTACGGCAGTCGCGCTTTACGGCCGTATTTACGACAGTCGCGATATACGGACGTATTTACGACAGTCGCGCTTTACGGCCGTATTTACGGCAGTCGCGCTTTACGGCCGTATTTACGACAGTCGCGCTTTACGGCACCTTTTGCGACAGTCGCGATTTACGGCCGTATTTACGACAGTCGCGCTTTACGGCCGTATTTACGACAGTCGCGCTTTACGGCCGTATTTACGACAGTCGCGCTTTACGGCCGTATTTACGGCAGTCCCGCTTTACGGCCGTATTTACGACAGTCGCGCTTTACGGCACCTTTTACGACAGTCGCGATTTACGGCCGTATTTACGACAGTCGCGCTTTACGGCCGTATTTACGACAGTCGCGATTTACGGCCGTATTTACGGCAGTCGCGCTTTACGGCCGTCTTTACGACAGTCGCGCGTTACGGCCGTATTTACGGCAGTCGCGCTTTACGGCCGTATTTACGGCAGTCGCGCTTTACGGCCGTATTTACGACAGTCGCACTTTACGGCCGTGTTTACGACAGTCGCGCTTTACGGCCGTATTTACGGCAGTCGCGCTTCACGGCACCTTTTACGACAGTCGCGCTTTACGGCCGTATTTACGACAGTCGCGCTTTACGGCCGTATTTACGACAGTCGCGATTTACGGCCGTATTTACGACAGTCGCGCTTTACGGCCGTATTTACGGCAGTCGCGCTTTACGGCCGTATTTACGACAGTCGCGCTTTACGGCCGTATTTACGACAGTCGCGATTTACGGCCGTATTTACGACAGTCGCGCTTTACGGCCGTATTTACGGCAGTCGCGCTTTACGGCCGTATTGACGACAGTCGCGATTTACGGCCGTATTTACGACAGTCGCGATTTACGGCCGTATTTACGACAGTCGCGCTTTACGGCCGTATTTACGGCAGTCGCGCTTTACGGCCGTATTTACGGCAGTCGCGCTTTACGGCCGTATTTACGACAGTCGCGCTTTACGGCCGTATTAACGGCAGTCGCGCTTTACGGCCGTATTTACGGCAGTCGCGCTTTACGGCCGTATTTACGACAGTCGCGCTTTACGGCCGTATTTACGGCAGTCGCGCTTTACGGCCGTATTTACGACAGTCGCGCTTTACGGCCGTATTTACGGCAGTCGCGCTTTACGGCCGTATTTACGGCAGTGGCGCTTTACGGCCGTATTTACGACAGTCGCGATTTACGGCCGTATTTACGACAGTCGCGCTTTACGGCCGTATTTACGACAGTCGCGCTTTACGGCCGTATTTACGGCAGTCGCGCTTTACGGCCGTATTTACGACAGTCGCGATTTACGGCCGTATTTACGACAGTCGCGCTTTACGGCCGTATTTACGGCAGTCGCGCTTTACGGCCGTATTTACGACAGTCGCGCTTTACGGCACCTTTAGCGACAGTCGCGATTTACGGCCGTATTTACGACAGTCGCGCTTTACGGCCGTATTTACGACAGTCGCGCTTTACGGCCGTATTTACGGCAGTCGCGATTTACGGCCGTATTTACGACAGTCGCGCTTTACGGCACCTTTTACGACAGTCGCGCTTTACGGCCGTATTTACGACAGTCGCGCTTTACGGCCGTATTTACGGCAGTCGCGATTTACGGCCGTATTTACGACAGTCGCGCTTTACGGCACCTTTTACGACAGTCGCGCTTTACGGCCGTATTTACGGCAGTCGCGCTTTACGGCCGTATTTACGGCAGTCGCGCTTTACGGCCGTCTTTACGGCAGTCGCGCTTTACGGCCGTATTTACGACAGTCGCGCTTTACGGCCGTCTTTACGACAGTCGCGCTTTACGGCCGTATTTACGGCAGTCGCGCTTTACGGCCGTATTTACGACAGTCGCGCTTTACGGCCGTATTTACGGCAGTCGCGCTTTACGGCCGTATTTACGACAGTCGCGCTTTACGGCCGTATTTACGGCAGTCGCGCTTTACGGCCGTATTTACGGCAGTCGCGCTTTACGGCCGTATTTACGGCAGTCGCGCTTTACGGCCGTATTTACGACAGTCGCGCTTTACGGCCGTATTTACGGCAGTCGCGCTTTACGGCCGTATTTACGGCAGTCGCGCTTTACGGCCGTATTTGCGGCAGTCGCGCTTTACGGCCGTATTTTCGACAGTCGCGATTTACGGCCGTATTTGCGACAGTCGCGATTTACGGCCGTATTTACGACAGTCGCGATTTACGGCCGTATTTACGGCAGTCGCGCTTTACGGCCGTATTTACGACAGTCGCGCTTTACGGCCGTATTTACGACAGTCGCGATTTACGGCCGTATTTACGACAGTCGCGCTTTACGGCCGTATTTACGGCAGTCGCGATTTACGGCCGTATTTACGGCAGTCGCGCTTTACGGCCGTATTTACGGCAGTCGCGCTTTACGGCCGTCTTTACGACAGTCGCGCTTTACGGCCGTATTTACGGCAGTCGCGCTTTACGGCCGTATTTACGACAGTCGCGCTTTACGGCCGTATTTACGACAGTCGCGCTTTACGGCCGTATTTACGGCAGTCGCGCTTCACGGCACCTTTTACGACAGTCGCGCTTTACATCCGTATTTACGGCAGTCGCGCTTTACGGCCGTATTTACGACAGTCGCGCTTTACGGCCGTATTTACGACAGTCGCGATTTACGGCCGTATTTACGACAGTCGCGCTTTACGGCCGTATTTACGGCAGTCGCGCTTTACGGCCGTATTTACGACAGTCGCGCTTTACGGCACCTTTTGCGACAGTCGCGATTTACGGCCGTATTTACGACAGTCGCGCTTTACGGCCGTATTTACGACAGTCGCGCTTTACGGCCGTATTTACGGCAGTCGCGCTTTACGGCCGTATTTACGGCAGTCGCGCTTTACGGCCGTATTTACGGCAGTCGCGCTTTACGGCCGTATTTACGACAGTCGCGCTTTATGGCACCTTTTACGACAGTCGCGATTTACGGCCGTATTTACGACAGTCGCGCTTTACGGCCGTATTTACGACAGTCGCGCTTTACGGCCGTATTTACGACAGTCGCGCTTTATGGCACCTTTTACGACAGTCGCGCTTTACGGCCGTATTTACGGCAGTCGCGCTTTACGGCCGTATTTACGACAGTCGCGATTTACGGCCGTATTTACGACAGTCGCGATTTACGGCCGTATTTACGACAGTCGCGATTTACGGCCGTATTTACGGCAGTCGCGCTTTACGGCCGTATTTACGGCAGTCGCGCTTTACGGCCGTATTTACGGCAGTCGCGCTTTACGGCCGTCTTTACGACAGTCGCGCTTTACGGCCGTATTTACGACAGTCGCGATTTACGGCCGTATTTACGACAGTCGCGCTTTACGGCCGTATTTACGGCAGTCGCGCTTTACGGCCGTATTTACGGCAGTCGCGCTTTACGGCCGTCTTTACGACAGTCGCGCTTTACGGCCGTATTTACGACAGTCGCGCTTTACGGCCGTATTTACGGCAGTCGCGCTTTACGGCCGTCTTTACGACAGTCACGCTTTACGGCCATATTTACGACAGTCGCGCTTTACGGCCGTATTTACGGCAGTCGCGCTTTACGGCCGTATTTACGGCAGTCGCGCTTTACGGCCGTATTTACGACAGTCGCGCTATACGGCCGTATTTACGACAGTCGCGCTTTACGGCCGTATTTACGGCAGTCCCGCTTTACGGCCGTATTTACGACAGTCGCGCTTTACGGCACCTTTTGCGACAGTCGCGATTTACGGCCGTATTTACGACAGTCGCGCTTTACGGCCGTATTTACGACAGTCGCGCTTTACGGCCGTATTTACGGCAGTCGCGCTTTACGGCCGTATTTACGACAGTCGCGCTTTACGGCACCTTTTACGACAGTCGCGCTTTACGGCCGTATTTACGACAGTCGCGCTTTACGGCCGTATTTACGACAGTCGCGATTTACGGCCGTATTTACGGCAGTCGCGCTTTACGGCCGTCTTTACGACAGTCGCGCGTTACGGCCGTATTTACGGCAGTCGCGCTTTACGGCCGTATTTACGGCAGTCGCGCTTTACGGCCGTATTTACGACAGTCGCGCTTTACGGCCGTGTTTACGACAGTCGCGCTTTACGGCCGTATTTACGGCAGTCGCGCTTCACGGCACCTTTTACGACAGTCGCGCTTTACGGCCGTATTTACGACAGTCGCGCTTTACGGCCGTATTTACGACAGTCGCGCTTTACGGCCGTATTTACGACAGTCGCGATTTACGGCCGTATTTACGACAGTCGCGCTTTACGGCCGTATTTACGGCAGTCGCGCTTTACGGCCGTCTTTACGACAGTCGCGCTTTACGGCCGTATTTACGACAGTCGCGATTTACGGCCGTATTTACGACAGTCGCGCTTTACGGCCGTATTTACGGCAGTCGCGCTTTACGGCCGTATTTACGGCAGTCGCGCTTTACGGCCGTCTTTACGACAGTCGCGCTTTACGGCCGTATTTACGACAGTCGCGCTTTACGGCCGTATTTACGACAGTCGCGCTTTACGGCCGTATTTACGGCAGTCGCGCTTTACGGCCGTATTTACGACAGTCGCGCTTTACGGCCGTATTAACGGCAGTCGCGCTTTACGGCCGTATTTACGGCAGTCGCGCTTTACGGCCGTATTTACGACAGTCGCGCTTTACGGCCGTATTTACGGCAGTCGCGCTTTACGGCCGTATTTACGACAGTCGCGCTTTACGGCCGTATTTACGGCAGTCGCGCTTTACGGCCGTATTAACGGCAGTCGCGATTTACGGCCGTATTTACGACAGTCGCGCTTTACGGCCGTATTTACGACAGTCGCGCTTTACGGCCGTATTTACGGCAGTCGCGCTTTACGGCCGTATTTACGACAGTCGCGATTTACGGCCGTATTTACGACAGTCGCGCTTTACGGCCGTATTTACGGCAGTCGCGCTTTACGGCCGTATTTACGACAGTCGCGCGTTACGGCACCTTTTGCGACAGTCGCGATTTACGGCCGTATTTACGACAGTCGCGCTTTACGGCCGTATTTACGACAGTCGCGCTTTACGGCCGTATTTACGGCAGTCGCGATTTACGGCCGTATTTACGACAGTCGCGCTTTACGGCACCTTTTACGACAGTCGCGCTTTACGGCCGTATTTACGACAGTCGCGCTTTACGGCCGTATTTACGGCAGTCGCGATTTACGGCCGTATTTACGACAGTCGCGCTTTACGGCACCTTTTACGACAGTCGCGCTTTACGGCCGTATTTACAGCAGTCGCGCTTTACGGCCGTATTTAGGGCAGTCGCGCTTTACGGCCGTATTTACGACAGTCGCGCTTTACGGCCGTCTTTACGACAGTCGCGCTTTACGGCCGTATTTACGGCAGTCGCGCTTTACGGCCGTATTTACGACAGTCGCGCTTTACGGCCGTATTTACGGCAGTCGCGCTTTACGGCCGTATTTACGACAGTCGCGCTTTACGGCCGTATTTACGGCAGTCGCGCTTTACGGCCGTATTTACGGCAGTCGCGCTTTACGGCCGTATTTACGGCAGTCGCGCTTTACGGCCGTATTTACGGGAGTCGCGCTTTACGGCCGTATTTACGACAGTCGCGCTTTACGGCCGTATTTACGGCAGTCGCGCTTTACGGCCGTATTTACGGCAGTCGCGCTTTACGGCCGTATTTGCGGCAGTCGCCCTTTACGGCCGTATTTTCGACAGTCGCGATTTACGGCCGTATTTGCGACAGTCGCGATTTACGGCCGTATTTACGACAGTCGCGATTTACGGCCGTATTTACGGCAGTCGCGCTTTACGGCCGTATTTACGGCAGTCGCGCTTTACGGCCGTATTTACGACAGTCGCGCTTTACGGCCGTATTTACGGCAGTCGCGCTTTACGGCCGTATTTACGGCAGTCGCGCTTTACGGCCGTCTTTACGACAGTCGCGCTTTACGGCCGTATTTACGGCAGTCGCGCTTTACGGCCGTATTTACGACAGTCGCGCTTTACGGCCGTATTTACGACAGTCGCGCTTTACGGCCGTATTTACGGCAGTCGTGCTTCACGGCACCTTTTACGACAGTCGCGCTTTACGTCCGTATTTACGGCAGTCGCGCTTTACGGCCGTATTTACGGCAGTCGCGCTTTACGGCCGTATTTACGACAGTCGCGCTTTACGGCCGTATTTACGACAGTCGCGCTTTACGGCCGTATTTACGACAGTCGCGCTTTACGGCCGTATTTACGGCAGTCGCGCTTTACGGCCGTATTTACGACAGTCGCGCTTTACGGCACCTTTTGCGACAGTCGCGATTTACGGCCGTATTTACGACAGTCGCGCTTTACGGCCGTATTTACGACAGTTGCGCTTTACGGCCGTATTTACGGCAGTCGCGCTTTACGGGCGTATTTACGGCAGTCGCGCTTTACGGCCGTATTTACGGCAGTCGCGCTTTACGGCCGTATTTACGACAGTCGCGCTTTACGGCCGTATTTACGACAGTCGCGCTTTATGGCACCTTTTACGACAGTCGCGCTTTACGGCCGTATTTACGACAGTCGCTATTTACGGCCGTATTTACGACAGTCGCGCTTTACGGCCGTATTTACGGCAGTCGCGCTTTACGGCCGTATTTACGACAGTCGCGATTTACGGCCGTATTTACGACAGTCGCGCTTTACGGCCGTATTTACGACAGTCGCGATTTACGGCCGTATTTACGACAGTCGCGCTTTACGGCCGTATTTACGGCAGTCGCGCTTTACGGCCGTATTTACGGCAGTCGCGCTTTACGGCCGTCTTTACGACAGTCGCGCTTTACGGCCGTATTTACGACAGTCGCGATTTACGGCCGTCTTTACGACAGTCGCGCGTTACGGCCGTATTTACGGCAGTCGCGCTTTACGGCCGTGTTTACGACAGTCGCGCTTTACGGCCGTATTTACGGCAGTCGCGCTTCACGGCACCTTTTACGACAGTCGCGCTTTACGGCCGTATTTACGACAGTCGCGCTTTACGGCCGTATTTACGACAGTCGCGATTTACGGCCGTATTTACGACAGTCGCGCTTTACGGCCGTATTTTCGGCAGTCGCGCTTTACGGCCGTATTTACGACAGTCGCGCTTTACGGCCGTATTTACGACAGTCGCGATTTACGGCCGTATTTACGACAGTCGCGCTTTACGGCCGTATTTACGGCAGTCGCGCTTTACGGCCGTATTTACGGCAGTCGCGCTTTACGGCCGTCTTTACGACAGTCGCGCTTTACGGCCGTCTTTACGGCAGTCGCGCTTTACGGCCGTCTTTACGACAGTCACGCTTTACGGCCGTATTTACGACAGTCGCGCTTTACGGCCGTATTTACGGCAGTCGCGCTTTACGGCCGTATTTACGGCAGTCGCGCTTTACGGCCGTATTTACGGCAGTCGCGCTTTACGGCCGTATTTACGACAGTCGCGATTTACGGACGTATTTACGACAGTCGCGCTTTACGGCCGTATTTACGACAGTCGCGCTTTACGGCACCTTTTGCGACAGTCGCGATTTACGGCCGTATTTACGACAGTCGCGCTTTACGGCCGTATTTACGACAGTCGCGCTTTACGGCCGTATTTACGGCAGTCGCGATTTACGGCCGTATTTACGACAGTCGCGCTTCATGGCACCTTTTACGACAGTCGCGCTTTACGGCCGTATTTACGACAGTCGCGATTTACGGCCGTATTTACGACAGTCGCGCTTTACGGCCGTATTTACGGCAGTCGCGCTTTACGGCCGTCTTTACGGCAGTCGCGCTTTACGGCCGTATTTACGGCAGTCGCGATTTACGGCCGTGTTTACGACAGTCGCGCTTTACGGCCGTATTTACGGCAGTCGCGTTTTACGGCCGTATTTACGGCAGTCGCGCTTTACGGCCGTATTTACGGCAGTCGCGCTTTACGGCCGTATTTACGGCAGTCGCGCTTTACGGCCGTATTTACGACAGTCGCGATTTACGGCCGTATTTACGACAGTCGCGCTTTACGGCCGTATTTACGACAGTCGCGCTTTATGGCACCTTTTACGACAGTCGCGATTTACGGCCGTATTTACGACAGTCGCGCTTTACGGCCGTATTTACGACAGTCGCGCTTTACGGCCGTATTTACGGCAGTCGCGCTTTACGGCCGTATTTACGACAGTCGCGATTTACGGCCGTATTTACGACAGTCGCGATTTACGGCCGTATTTACGGCAGTCGCGCTTTACGGCCGTATTTACGGCAGTCGCGCTTTACGGCCGTCTTTACGACAGTCGCGCTTTACGGCCGTATTTACGACAGTCGCGATTTACGGCCGTATTTACGACAGTCGCGCTTTACGGCCGTATTTACGGCAGTCGCGCTTTACGGCCGTATTTACGGCAGTCGCGCTTTACGGCCGTCTTTACGACAGTCGCGCTTTACGGCCGTATTTACGACAGTCGCGCTTTACGGCCGTATTTACGGCAGTCGCGCTTTACGGCCGTCTTTACCACAGTCACGCTTTACGGCCGTATTTACGACAGTCGCGCTTTACGGCCGTATTTACGGCAGTCGCGCTTTACGGCCGTATTTACGGCAGTCGCGCTTTACGGCCGTATTTACGGCAGTCGCGCTTTACGGCCGTATTTACGACAGTCGCGATTTACGGACGTATTTACGACAGTCGCGCTTTACGGCCGTATTTACGGCAGTCGCGCTTTACGGCCGTATTTACGACAGTCGCGCTTTACGGCACCTTTTGCGACAGTCGCGATTTACGGCCGTATTTACGACAGTCGCGCTTTACGGCCGTATTTACGACAGTCGCGCTTTACGGCCGTATTTACGGCAGTCGCGCTTTACGGCCGTATTTACGACAGTCGCGCTTTACGGCACCTTTTACGACAGTCGCGCTTTACGGCCGTATTTACGACAGTCGCGCTTTACGGCCGTATTTACGACAGTCGCGATTTACGGCCGTATTTACGGCAGTCGCGCTTTACGGCCGTCTTTACGACAGTCGCGCTTTACGGCCGTATTTACGGCAGTCGCGCTTTACGGCCGTATTTACGGCAGTCGCGCTTTACGGCCGTATTTACGACAGTCGCGCTTTACGGCCGTGTTTACGACAGTCGCGCTTTACGGCCGTATTTACGGCAGTCGCGCTTCACGGCACCTTTTACGACAGTCGCGCTTTACGGCCGTATTTACGACAGTCGCGCTTTACGGCCGTATTTACGACAGTCGCGATTTACGGCCGTATTTACGACAGTCGCGCTTTACGGCCGTATTTACGGGAGTCGCGCTTTACGGCCGTATTTACGACAGTCGCGCTTTACGGCCGTATTTACGACAGTCGCGATTTACGGCCGTATTTACGACAGTCGCGCTTTACGGCCGTATTTACGGCAGTCGCGCTTTACGGCCGTATTGACGACAGTCGCGATTTACGGCCGTATTTACGACAGTCGCGCTTTACGGCCGTATTTACGACAGTCGCGCTTTACGGCCGTATTTACGGCAGTCGCGCTTTACGGCCGTATTTACGGCAGTCGCGCTTTACGGCCGTATTTACGACAGTCGCGCTTTACGGCCGTATTAACGGCAGTCGCGCTTTACGGCCGTATTTACGGCAGTCGCGCTTTACGGCCGTATTTACGACAGTCGCGCTTTACGGCCGTATTTACGGCAGTCGCGCTTTACGGCCGTATTTACGACAGTCGCGCTTTACGGCCGTATTTACGGCAGTCGCGCTTTACGGCCGTATTTACGGCAGTGGCGCTTTACGGCCGTATTTACGACAGTCGCGCTTTACGGCCGTATTTACGACAGTCGCGCTTTACGGCCGTATTTACGGCAGTCGCGCTTTACGGCCGTATTTACGACAGTCGCGATTTACGGCCGTATTTACGACAGTCGCGCTTTACGGCCGTATTTACGGCAGTCGCGCTTTACGGCCGTATTTACGGCAGTCGCGCTTTACGGCCGTATTTACGACAGTCGCGCTTTACGGCCGTATTAACGGCAGTCGCGCTTTACGGCCGTATTTACGGCAGTCGCGCTTTACGGCCGTATTTACGACAGTCGCGCTTTACGGCCGTATTTACGGCAGTCGCGCTTTACGGCCGTATTTACGACAGTCGCGCTTTACGGCCGTATTTACGGCAGTCGCGCTTTACGGCCGTATTTACGGCAGTGGCGCTTTACGGCCGTATTTACGACAGTCGCGATTTACGGCCGTATTTACGACAGTCGCGCTTTACGGCCGTATTTACGACAGTCGCGCTTTACGGCCGTATTTACGGCAGTCGCGCTTTACGGCCGTATTTACGACAGTCGCGATTTACGGCCGTATTTACGACAGTCGCGCTTTACGGCCGTATTTACGGCAGTCGCGCTTTACGGCCGTATTTACGACAGTCGCGCTTTACGGCACCTTTTGCGACAGTCGCGATTTACGGCCGTATTTACGACAGTCGCGCTTTACGGCCGTATTTACGACAGTCGCGCTTTACGGCCGTATTTACGGCAGTCGCGATTTACGGCCGTATTTACGACAGTCGCGCTTTACGGCACCTTTTACGACAGTCGCGCTTTACGGCCGTATTTACGACAGTCGCGCTTTACGGCCGTATTTACGGCAGTCGCGATTTACGGCCGTATTTACGACAGTCGCGCTTTACGGCACCTTTTACGACAGTCGCGCTTTACGGCCGTATTTACGGCAGTCGCGCTTTACGGCCGTATTTACGGCAGTCGCGCTTTACGGCCGTCTTTACGGCAGTCGCGCTTTACGGCCGTATTTACGACAGTCGCGCTTTACGGCCGTCTTTACGACAGTCGCGCTTTACGGCCGTATTTACGGCAGTCGCGCTTTACGGCCGTATTTACGACCGTCGCGCTTTACGGCCGTATTTACGGCAGTCGCGCTTTACGGCCGTATTTACGACAGTCGCGCTTTACGGCCGTATTTACGGCAGTCGCGCTTTACGGCCGTATTTACGGCAGTCGCGCTTTACGGCCGTATTTACGACAGTCGCGCTTTACGGCCGTATTTACGGCAGTCGCGCTTTACGGCCGTATTTACGGCAGTCGCGCTTTACGGCCGTATTTGCGGCAGTCGCGCTTTACGGCCGTATTTTCGACAGTCGCGATTTACGGCCGTATTTGCGACAGTCGCGATTTACGGCCGTATTTACGACAGTCGCGATTTACGGCCGTATTTACGGCAGTCGCGCTTTACGGCCGTATTTACGGCAGTCGCGCTTTACGGCCGTATTTACGACAGTCGCGATTTACGGTCGTATTTACGACAGTCGCGCTTTACGGCCGTATTTACGGCAGTCGCGATTTACGGCCGTATTTACGGCAGTCGCGCTTTACGGCCGTATTTACGGCAGTCGCGCTTTACGGCCGTCTTTACGACAGTCGCGCTTTACGGCCGTATTTACGGCAGTCGCGCTTTACGGCCGTATTTACGACAGTCGCGCTTTACGGCCGTATTTACGACAGTCGCGCTTTACGGCCGTATTTACGGCAGTCGCGCTTCACGGCACCTTTTACGACAGTCGCGCTTTACATCCGTATTTACGGCAGTCGCGCTTTACGGCCGTATTTACGACAGTCGCGCTTTACGGCCGTATTTACGACAGTCGCGCTTTACGGCCGTATTTACGACAGTCGCGCTTTACGGCCGTATTTACGGCAGTCGCGCTTTACGGCCGTATTTACGACAGTCGCGCTTTACGGCACCTTTTGCGACAGTCGCGATTTACGGCCGTATTTACGACAGTCGCGCTTTACGGCCGTATTTACGACAGTCGCGCTTTACGGCCGTATTTACGGCAGTCGCGCTTTACGGCCGTATTTACGGCAGTCGCGCTTTACGGCCGTATTTACGGCAGTCGCGCTTTACGGCCGTATTTACGACAGTCGCGCTTTATGGCACCTTTTACGACAGTCGCGATTTACGGCCGTATTTACGACAGTCGCGCTTTACGGCCGTATTTACGACAGTCGCGCTTTACGGCCGTATTTACGACAGTCGCGCTTTATGGCACCTTTTACGACAGTCGCGCTTTACGGCCGTATTTACGGCAGTCGCGCTTTACGGCCGTATTTACGACAGTCGCGATTTACGGCCGTATTTACGACAGTCGCGATTTACGGCCGTATTTACGACAGTCGCGATTTACGGCCGTATTTACGGCAGTCGCGCTTTACGGCCGTATTTACGGCAGTCGCGCTTTACGGCCGTATTTACGGCAGTCGCGCTTTACGGCCGTCTTTACGACAGTCGCGCTTTACGGCCGTATTTACGACAGTCGCGATTTACGGCCGTATTTACGACAGTCGCGCTTTACGGCCGTATTTACGGCAGTCGCGCTTTACGGCCGTATTTACGGCAGTCGCGCTTTACGGCCGTCTTTACGACAGTCGCGCTTTACGGCCGTATTTACGACAGTCGCGCTTTACGGCCGTATTTACGGCAGTCGCGCTTTACGGCCGTCTTTACGACAGTCACGCTTTACGGCCATATTTACGACAGTCGCGCTTTACGGCCGTATTTACGGCAGTCGCGCTTTACGGCCGTATTTACGGCAGTCGCGCTTTACGGCCGTATTTACGACAGTCGCGCTATACGGCCGTATTTACGACAGTCGCGCTTTACGGCCGTATTTACGGCAGTCCCGCTTTACGGCCGTATTTACGACAGTCGCGCTTTACGGCACCTTTTGCGACAGTCGCGATTTACGGCCGTATTTACGACAGTCGCGCTTTACGGCCGTATTTACGACAGTCGCGCTTTACGGCCGTATTTACGGCAGTCGCGCTTTACGGCCGTATTTACGACAGTCGCGCTTTACGGCCGTATTTACGACAGTCGCGCTTTACGGCCGTATTTACGACAGTCGCGCTTTACGGCCGTATTTACGGCAGTCGCGCTTTACGGCCGTATTTACGACAGTCGCGCTTTACGGCCGTATTTACGACAGTCGCGATTTACGGCCGTATTTACGACAGTCGCGCTTTACGGCCGTATTAACGGCAGTCGCGCTTTACGGCCGTATTTACGGCAGTCGCGCTTTACGGCCGTATTTACGACAGTCGCGCTTTACGGCACCTTTTACGACAGTCGCGCTTTACGGCCGTATTTACGACAGTCGCGCTTTACGGCCGTATTTACGGCAGTCGCGCTTTACGGCCGTATTTACGGCAGTCGCGCTTTACGGCCGTCTTTACGACAGTCGCGCGTTACGGCCGTATTTACGGCAGTCGCGCTTTACGGCCGTATTTACGGCAGTCGCGCTTTACGGCCGTATTTACGACAGTCGCGCTTTACGGCCGTGTTTACGACAGTCGCGCTTTACGGCCGTATTTACGGCAGTCGCGCTTCACGGCACCTTTTACGACAGTCGCGCTTTACGGCCGTATTTACGACAGTCGCGCTTTACGGCCGTATTTACGACAGTCGCGATTTACGGCCGTATTTACGACAGTCGCGCTTTACGGCCGTATTTACGGCAGTCGCGCTTTACGGCCGTCTTTACGACAGTCGCGCTTTACGGCCGTATTTACGACAGTCGCGATTTACGGCCGTATTTACGACAGTCGCGCTTTACGGCCGTATTTACGGCAGTCGCGCTTTACGGCCGTATTTACGGCAGTCGCGCTTTACGGCCGTCTTTACGACAGTCGCGCTTTACGGCCGTATTTACGACAGTCGCGCTTTACGGCCGTATTTACGACAGTCGCGCTTTACGGCCGTATTTACGGCAGTCGCGCTTTACGGCCGTATTTACGACAGTCGCGCTTTACGGCCGTATTAACGGCAGTCGCGCTTTACGGCCGTATTTACGGCAGTCGCGCTTTACGGCCGTATTTACGACAGTCGCGCTTTACGGCCGTATTTACGGCAGTCGCGCTTTACGGCCGTATTTACGACAGTCGCGCTTTACGGCCGTATTTACGGCAGTCGCGCTTTACGGCCGTATTTACGACAGTCGCGCTTTACGGCCGTATTTACGGCAGTCGCGCTTTACGGCCGTATTTACGGCAGTCGCGATTTACGGCCGTATTTACGACAGTCGCGCTTTACGGCCGTATTTACGACAGTCGCGCTTTACGGCCGTATTTACGGCAGTCGCGCTTTACGGCCGTATTTACGACAGTCGCGCTTTACGGCCGTATTTACGACAGTCGCGATTTACGGCCGTATTTACGACAGTCGCGCTTTACGGCCGTATTAACGGCAGTCGCGCTTTACGGCCGTATTTACGGCAGTCGCGCTTTACGGCCGTATTTACGACAGTCGCGCTTTACGGCCGTATTTACGGCAGTCGCGCTTTACGGCCGTATTTACGACAGTCGCGCTTTACGGCCGTATTTACGGCAGTCGCGCTTTACGGCCGTATTTACGGCAGTCGCGATTTACGGCCGTATTTACGACAGTCGCGCTTTACGGCCGTATTTACGACAGTCGCGCTTTACGGCCGTATTTACGGCAGTCGCGCTTTACGGCCGTATTTACGACAGTCGCGCTTTACGGCCGTATTTACGACAGTCGCGATTTACGGCCGTATTTACGACAGTCGCGCTTTACGGCCGTATTTACGGCAGTCGCGCTTTACGGCCGTATTTACGACAGTCGCGCTTTACGGCACCTTTTGCGACAGTCGCGATTTACGGCCATATTTACGACAGTCGCGCTTTACGGCCGTATTTACGACAGTCGCGCTTTACGGCCGTATTTACGGCAGTCGCGATTTACGGCCGTATTTACGACAGTCGCGCTTTACGGCACCTTTTACGACAGTCGCGCTTTACGGCCGTATTTACGACAGTCGCGCTTTACGGCCGTATTTACGGCAGTCGCGATTTACGGCCGTATTTACGACAGTCGCGCTTTACGGCACCTTTTACGACAGTCGCGCTTTACGGCCGTATTTACGGCAGTCGCGCTTAACGGCCGTATTTACGGCAGTCGCGCTTTACGGCCGTATTTACGACAGTCGCGCTTTACGGCCGTATTTACGACAGTCGCGATTTACGGCCGTATTTACGACAGTCGCGCTTTACGGCCGTATTTACGGCCGTCGCGCTTTACGGCCGTATTTACGACAGTCGCGCTTTACGGCACCTTTTGCGACAGTCGCGATTTACGGCCATATTTACGACAGTCGCGCTTTACGGCCGTATTTACGACAGTCGCGCTTTACGGCCGTATTTACGGCAGTCGCGATTTACGGCCGTATTTACGACAGTCGCGCTTTACGGCACCTTTTACGACAGTCGCGCTTTACGGCCGTATTTACGACAGTCGCGCTTTACGGCCGTATTTACGGCAGTCGCGCTTTACGGCCGTATTTACGACAGTCGCGCTTTACGGCCGTATTTACGGCAGTCGCGCTTTACGGCCGTATTTACGGCAGTCGCGATTTACGGCCGTATTTACGACAGTCGCGCTTTACGGCCGTATTTACGACAGTCGCGCTTTACGGCCGTATTTACGGCAGTCGCGCTTTACGGCCGTATTTACGACAGTCGCGCTTTACGGCCGTATTTACGACAGTCGCGATTTACGGCCGTATTTACGACAGTCGCGCTTTACGGCCGTATTTACGGCAGTCGCGCTTTACGGCCGTATTTACGACAGTCGCGCTTTACGGCATTTTTTGCGACAGTCGCGATTTACGGCCATATTTACGACAGTCGCGCTTTACGGCCGTATTTACGACAGTCGCGCTTTACGGCCGTATTTACGGCAGTCGCGATTTACGGCCGTATTTACGACAGTCGCGCTTTACGGCACCTTTTACGACAGTCGCGCTTTACGGCCGTATTTACGACAGTCGCGCTTTACGGCCGTATTTACGGCAGTCGCGATTTACGGCCGTATTTACGACAGTCGCGCTTTACGGCACCTTTTACGACAGTCGCGCTTTACGGCCGTATTTACGGCAGTCGCGCTTTACGGCCGTATTTACGGCAGTCGCGCTTTACGGCCGTATTTACGACAGTCGCGCTTTACGGCCGTATTTACGACAGTCGCGATTTACGGCCGTATTTACGACAGTCGCGCTTTACGGCCGTATTTACGGCCGTCGCGCTTTACGGCCGTATTTACGACAGTCGCGCTTTACGGCACCTTTTGCGACAGTCGCGATTTACGGCCATATTTACGACAGTCGCGCTTTACGGCCGTATTTACGACAGTCGCGCTTTACGGCCGTATTTACGGCAGTCGCGATTTACGGCCGTATTTACGACAGTCGCGCTTTACGGCACCTTTTACGACAGTCGCGCTTTACGGCCGTATTTACGACAGTCGCGCTTTACGGCCGTATTTACGGCAGTCGCGATTTACGGCCGTATTTACGACAGTCGCGCTTTACGGCACCTTTTACGACAGTCGCGCTTTACGGCCGTATTTACGGCAGTCGCGCTTTACGGCCGTATTTACGGCAGTCGCGCTTTACGGCCGTCTTTACGGCAGTCGCGCTTTACGGCCGTATTTACGACAGTCGCGCTTTACGGCCGTCTTTACGACAGTCGCGCTTTACGGCCGTATTTACGGCAGTCGCGCTTTACGGCCGTATTTACGACAGTCGCGCTTTACGGCCGTATTTACGGCAGTCGCGCTTTACGGCCGTATTTACGACAGTCGCGCTTTACGGCCGTATTTACGGCAGTCGCGCTTTACGGCCGTATTTACGGCAGTCGCGCTTTACGGCCGTATTTACGGCAGTCGCGCTTTACGGCCGTATTTACGACAGTCGCGCTTTACGGCCGTATTTACGACAGTCGCGCTTTACGGCCGTATTTACGGCAGTCGCGCTTTACGGCCGTATTTACGGCAGTCGCGCTTTACGGCCGTATTTGCGGCAGTCGCGCTTTACGGCCGTATTTTCGACAGTCGCGATTTACGGCCGTATTTGCGACAGTCGCGATTTACGGCCGTATTTACGACAGTCGCGATTTACGGCCGTATTTACGGCAGTCGCGCTTTACGGCCGTATTTACGGCAGTCGCGCTTTACGGCCGTATTTACGACAGTCGCGATTTACGGCCGTATTTACGACAGTCGCGCTTTACGGCCGTATTTACGGCAGTCGCGATTTACGGCCGTATTTACGGCAGTCGCGCTTTACGGCCGTATTTACGGCAGTCGCGCTTTACGGCCGTCTTTACGACAGTCGCGCTTTACGGCCGTATTTACGGCAGTCGCGCTTTACGGCCGTATTTACGACAGTCGCGCTTTACGGCCGTATTTACGACAGTCGCGCTTTACGGCCGTATTTACGGCAGTCGCGCTTCACGGCACCTTTTACGACAGTCGCGCTTTACGTCCGTATTTACGGCAGTCGCGCTTTACGGCCGTATTTACGGCAGTCGCGCTTTACGGCCGTATTTACGACAGTCGCGCTTTACGGCCGTATTTACGACAGTCGCGATTTACGGCCGTATTTACGACAGTCGCGCTTTACGGCCGTATTTACGGCAGTCGCGCTTTACGGCCGTATTTACGGCAGTCGCGCTTTACGGCACCTTTTGCGACAGTCGCGATTTACGGCCGTATTTACGACAGTCGCGCTTTACGGCCGTATTTACGACAGTCGCGCTTTACGGCCGTATTTACGGCAGTCGCGCTTTACGGCCGTATTTACGGCAGTCGCGCTTTACGGCCGTATTTATGGCAGTCGCGCTTTACGGCCGTATTTACGGCAGTCGCGCTTTACGGCCGTATTTACGACAGTCGCGCTTTACGGCCGTATTTACGACAGTCGCGATTTACGGCCGTATTTACGACAGTCGCGCTTTACGGCCGTATTTACGACAGTCGCGCTTTACGGCCGTATTTACGACAGTCGCGCTTTACGGCCGTATTTACGGCAGTCGCGCTTTACGGCCGTATTTACGACAGTCGCGATTTACGGCCGTATTTACGACAGTCGCGCTTTACAACCGTATTTACGACAGTCGCGATTTACGGCCGTATTTACGACAGTCGCGCTTTACGGCCGTATTTACGGCAGTCGCGCTTTACGGCCGTATTTACGGCAGTCGCGCTTTACGGCCGTATTTACGGCAGTCGCGATTTACGGCCGTATTTACGACAGTCGCGCTTTACGGCCGTATTTACGACAGTCGCGCTTTACGGCCGTATTTACGGCAGTCGCGCTTTACGGCCGTATTTACGACAGTCGCGCTTTACGGCCGTATTTACGACAGTCGCGATTTACGGCCGTATTTACGACAGTCGCGCTTTACGGCCGTATTAACGGCAGTCGCGCTTTACGGCCGTATTTACGGCAGTCGCGCTTTACGGCCGTATTTACGACAGTCGCGCTTTACGGCCGTATTTACGGCAGTCGCGCTTTACGGCCGTATTTACGACAGTCGCGCTTTACGGCCGTATTTACGGCAGTCGCGCTTTACGGCCGTATTTACGACAGTCGCGATTTACGGCCGTATTTACGACAGTCGCGCTTTACGGCCGTATTTACGACAGTCGCGCTTTACGGCCGTATTTACGGCAGTCGCGCTTTACGGCCGTATTTACGACAGTCGCGCTTTACGGCCGTATTTACGACAGTCGCGCTTTACGGCCGTATTTACGACAGTCGCGCTTTACGGCCGTATTTACGGCAGTCGCGCTTTACGGCCGTATTTACGACAGTCGCGCTTTACGGCACCTTTTGCGACAGTCGCGATTTACGGCCATATTTACGACAGTCGCGCTTTACGGCCGTATTTACGACAGTCGCGCTTTACGGCCGTATTTACGGCAGTCGCGATTTACGGCCGTATTTACGACAGTCGCGCTTTACGGCACCTTTTACGACAGTCGCGCTTTACGGCCGTATTTACGACAGTCGCGCTTTACGGCCGTATTTACGGCAGTCGCGATTTACGGCCGTATTTACGACAGTCGCGCTTTACGGCACCTTTTACGACAGTCGCGCTTTACGGCCGTATTTACGGCAGTCGCGCTTTACGGCCGTATTTACGGCAGTCGCGCTTTACGGCCGTCTTTACGGCAGTCGCGCTTTACGGCCGTATTTACGGCAGTCGCGCTTTACGGCCGTATTTACGACAGTCGCGCTTTACGGCCGTATTTACGACAGTCGCGATTTACGGCCGTATTTACGACAGTCGCGCTTTACGGCCGTATTTACGGCAGTCGCGCTTTACGGCCGTATTTACGACAGTCGCGCTTTACGGCACCTTTTGCGACAGTCGCGATTTACGGCCATATTTACGACAGTCGCGCTTTACGGCCGTATTTACGACAGTCGCGCTTTACGGCCGTATTTACGGCAGTCGCGATTTACGGCCGTATTTACGACAGTCGCGCTTTACGGCACCTTTTACGACAGTCGCGCTTTACGGCCGTATTTACGACAGTCGCGCTTTACGGCCGTATTTACGGCAGTCGCGATTTACGGCCGTATTTACGACAGTCGCGCTTTACGGCACCTTTTACGACAGTCGCGCTTTACGGCCGTATTTACGGCAGTCGCGCTTTACGGCCGTATTTACGGCAGTCGCGCTTTACGGCCGTCTTTACGGCAGTCGCGCTTTACGGCCGTATTTACGACAGTCGCGCTTTACGGCCGTCTTTACGACAGTCGCGCTTTACGGCCGTATTTACGGCAGTCGCGCTTTACGGCCGTATTTACGACAGTCGCGCTTTACGGCCGTATTTACGGCAGTCGCGCTTTACGGCCGTATTTACGACAGTCGCGCTTTACGGCCGTATTTACGGCAGTCGCGCTTTACGGCCGTATTTACGGCAGTCGCGCTTTACGGCCGTATTTACGTCAGTCGCGCTTTACGGCCGTATTTACGACAGTCGCGCTTTACGGCCGTATTTACGGCAGTCGCGCTTTACGGCCGTATTTACGGCAGTCGCGCTTTACGGCCGTATTTGCGGCAGTCGCGCTTTACGGCCGTATTTTCGACAGTCGCGATTTACGGCCGTATTTGCGACAGTCGCGATTTACGGCCGTATTTACGACAGTCGCGATTTACGGCCGTATTTACGGCAGTCGCGCTTTACGGCCGTATTTACGGCAGTCGCGCTTTACGGCCGTATTTACGACAGTCGCGATTTACGGCCGTATTTACGACAGTCGCGCTTTACGGCCGTATTTACGGCAGTCGCGATTTACGGCCGTATTTACGGCAGTCGCGCTTTACGGCCGTATTTACGGCAGTCGCGCTTTACGGCCGTCTTTACGACAGTCGCGCTTTACGGCCGTATTTACGGCAGTCGCGCTTTACGGCCGTATTTACGACAGTCGCGCTTTACGGCCGTATTTACGACAGTCGCGCTTTACGGCCGTATTTACGGCAGTCGCGCTTCACGGCACCTTTTACGACAGTCGCGCTTTACGTCCGTATTTACGGCAGTCGCGCTTTACGGCCGTATTTACGGCAGTCGCGCTTTACGGCCGTATTTACGACAGTCGCGCTTTACGGCCGTATTTACGACAGTCGCGATTTACGGCCGTATTTACGACAGTCGCGCTTTACGGCCGTATTTACGGCAGTCGCGCTTTACGGCCGTATTTACGGCAGTCGCGCTTTACGGCACCTTTTGCGACAGTCGCGATTTACGGCCGTATTTACGACAGTCGCGCTTTACGGCCGTATTTACGACAGTCGCGCTTTACGGCCGTATTTACGGCAGTCGCGCTTTACGGCCGTATTTACGGCAGTCGCGCTTTACGGCCGTATTTACGGCAGTCGCGCTTTACGGCCGTATTTACGGCAGTCGCGCTTTACGGCCGTATTTACGACAGTCGCGCTTTACGGCCGTATTTACGACAGTCGCGCTTTATGGCACCTTTTACGACAGTCGCGATTTACGGCCGTATTTACGACAGTCGCGCTTTACGGCCGTATTTACGACAGTCGCGCTTTACGGCCGTATTTACGACAGTCGCGCTTTACGGCCGTATTTACGGCAGTCGCGCTTTACGGCCGTATTTACGACAGTCGCGATTTACGGCCGTATTTACGACAGTCGCGCTTTACAACCGTATTTACGACAGTCGCGATTTACGGCCGTATTTACGACAGTCGCGCTTTACGGCCGTATTTACGGCAGTCGCGCTTTACGGCCGTATTTTCGGCAGTCGCGCTTTACGGCCGTCTTTACGACAGTCGCGCTTTACGGCCGTATTTACGACAGTCGCGATTTACGGCCGTATTTACGACAGTCGCGCTTTACGGCCGTATTTACGGCAGTCGCGCTTTACGGCCGTATTTACGGCAGTCGCGCTTTACGGCCGTCTTTACGACAGTCGCGCTTTACGGCCGTCTTTACGGCAGTCGCGCTTTACGGCCGTCTTTACGACAGTCACGCTTTACGGCCGTATTTACGACAGTCGCGCTTTACGGCCGTATTTACGGCAGTCGCGCTTTACGGCCGTATTTACGGCAGTCGCGCTTTACGGCCGTATTTACGGCAGTCGCGCTTTACGGCCGTATTTACGGCAGTCGCGCTTTACGGCCGTATTTACGACAGTCGCGATTTACGGACGTATTTACGACAGTCGCGCTTTACGGCCGTATTTACGACAGTCGCGCTTTACGGCACCTTTTGCGACAGTCGCGATTTACGGCCGTATTTACGACAGTCGCGCTTTACGGCCGTATTTACGACAGTCGCGCTTTACGGCCGTATTTACGGCAGTCGCGATTTACGGCCGTATTTACGACAGTCGCGCTTCATGGCACCTTTTACGACAGTCGCGCTTTACGGCCGTATTTACGACAGTCGCGATTTACGGCCGTATTTACGACAGTCGCGCTTTACGGCCGTATTTACGGCAGTCGCGCTTTACGGCCGTCTTTACGGCAGTCGCGCTTTACGGCCGTATTTACGGCAGTCGCGATTTACGGCCGTGTTTACGACAGTCGCGCTTTACGGCCGTATTTACGGCAGTCGCGTTTTACGGCCGTATTTACGGCAGTCGCGCTTTACGGCCGTATTTACGGCAGTCGCGCTTTACGGCCGTATTTACGGCAGTCGCGCTTTACGGCCGTATTTACGGCAGTCGCGCTTTACGGCCGTATTTACGACAGTCGCGCTTTACGGCCGTATTTACGACAGTCGCGCTTTATGGCACCTTTTACGACAGTCGCGATTTACGGCCGTATTTACGACAGTCGCGCTTTACGGCCGTATTTACGACAGTCGCGCTTTACGGCCGTATTTACGGCAGTCGCGCTTTACGGCCGTATTTACGACAGTCGCGATTTACGGCCGTATTTACGACAGTCGCGATTTACGGCCGTATTTACGGCAGTCGCGCTTTACGGCCGTATTTACGGCAGTCGCGCTTTACGGCCGTATTTACGGCAGTCGCGCTTTACGGCCGTCTTTACGACAGTCGCGCTTTACGGCCGTATTTACGACAGTCGCGATTTACGGCCGTATTTACGACAGTCGCGCTTTACGGCCGTATTTACGGCAGTCGCGCTTTACGGCCGTATTTACGGCAGTCGCGCTTTACGGCCGTCTTTACGACAGTCGCGCTTTACGGCCGTATTTACGACAGTCGCGCTTTACGGCCGTATTTACGGCAGTCGCGCTTTACGGCCGTCTTTACCACAGTCACGCTTTACGGCCGTATTTACGACAGTCGCGCTTTACGGCCGTATTTACGGCAGTCGCGCTTTACGGCCGTATTTACGGCAGTCGCGCTTTACGGCCGTATTTACGGCAGTCGCGCTTTACGGCCGTATTTACGGCAGTCGCGATTTACGGACGTATTTACGACAGTCGCGCTTTACGGCACCTTTTGCGACAGTCGCGCTTTACGGCCGTATTTACGACAGTCGCGCTTTACGGCCGTATTTACGACAGTCGCGCTTTACGGCCGTATTTACGGCAGTCCCGCTTTACGGCCGTATTTACGACAGTCGCGCTTTACGGCACCTTTTACGACAGTCGCGCTTTACGGCCGTATTTACGACAGTCGCGCTTTACGGCCGTATTTACGACAGTCGCGCTTTACGGCCGTATTTACGACAGTCGCGATTTACGGCCGTATTTACGGCAGTCGCGCTTTACGGCCGTCTTTACGACAGTCGCGCGTTACGGCCGTATTTACGGCAGTCGCGCTTTACGGCCGTATTTACGGCAGTCGCGCTTTACGGCCGTATTTACGACAGTCGCGCTTTACGGCCGTGTTTACGACAGTCGCGCTTTACGGCCGTATTTACGGCAGTCGCGCTTCACGGCACCTTTTACGACAGTCGCGCTTTACGGCCGTATTTACGACAGTCGCGCTTTACGGCCGTATTTACGACAGTCGCGATTTACGGCCGTATTTACGACAGTCGCGCTTTACGGCCGTATTTACGGCAGTCGCGCTTTACGGCCGTATTTACGACAGTCGCGCTTTACGGCCGTATTTACGACAGTCGCGATTTACGGCCGTATTTACGACAGTCGCGCTTTACGGCCGTATTTACGGCAGTCGCGCTTTACGGCCGTATTGACGACAGTCGCGATTTACGGCCGTATTTACGACAGTCGCGCTTTACGGCCGTATTTACGACAGTCGCGCTTTACGGCCGTATTTACGGCAGTCGCGCTTTACGGCCGTATTTACGGCAGTCGCGCTTTACGGCCGTATTTACGACAGTCGCGCTTTACGGCCGTATTAACGGCAGTCGCGCTTTACGGCCGTATTTACGGCAGTCGCGCTTTACGGCCGTATTTACGACAGTCGCGCTTTACGGCCGTATTTACGGCAGTCGCGCTTTACGGCCGTATTTACGACAGTCGCGCTTTACGGCCGTATTTACGGCAGTCGCGCTTTACGGCCGTATTTACGGCAGTGGCGCTTTACGGCCGTATTTACGACAGTCGCGATTTACGGCCGTATTTACGACAGTCGCGCTTTACGGCCGTATTTACGACAGTCGCGCTTTACGGCCGTATTTACGGCAGTCGCGCTTTACGGCCGTATTTACGACAGTCGCGATTTACGGCCGTATTTACGACAGTCGCGCTTTACGGCCGTATTTACGGCAGTCGCGCTTTACGGCCGTATTTACGACAGTCGCGCTTTACGGCACCTTTTGCGACAGTCGCGATTTACGGCCGTATTTACGACAGTCGCGCTTTACGGCCGTATTTACGACAGTCGCGCTTTACGGCCGTATTTACGGCAGTCGCGATTTACGGCCGTATTTACGACAGTCGCGCTTTACGGCACCTTTTACGGCAGTCGCGCTTTACGGCCGTATTTACGACAGTCGCGCTTTACGGCCGTATTTACGGCAGTCGCGATTTACGGCCGTATTTACGACAGTCGCGCTTTACGGCACCTTTTACGACAGTCGCGCTTTACGGCCGTATTTACGGCAGTCGCGCTTTACGGCCGTATTTACGGCAGTCGCGCTTTACGGCCGTCTTTACGGCAGTCGCGCTTTACGGCCATATTTACGACAGTCGCGCTTTACGGCCGTCTTTACGACAGTCGCGCTTTACGGCCGTATTTACGGCAGTCGCGCTTTACGGCCGTATTTACGACAGTCGCGCTTTACGGCCGTATTTACGGCAGTCGCGCTTTACGGCCGTATTTACGACAGTCGCGCTTTACGGCCGTATTTACGGCAGTCGCGCTTTACGGCCGTATTTACGGCAGTCGCGCTTTACGGCCGTATTTACGGCAGTCGCGCTTTACGGCCGTATTTACGACAGTCGCGCTTTACGGCCGTATTTACGGCAGTCGCGCTTTACGGCCGTATTTACGGCAGTCGCGCTTTACGGCCGTATTTGCGGCAGTCGCGCTTTACGGCCGTATTTTCGACAGTCGCGATTTACGGCCGTATTTGCGACAGTCGCGATTTACGGCCGTATTTACGACAGTCGCGATTTACGGCCGTATTTACGGCAGTCGCGCTTTACGGCCGTATTTACGGCAGTCGCGCTTTACGGCCGTATTTACGACAGTCGCGATTTACGGCCGTATTTACGACAGTCGCGCTTTACGGCCGTATTTACGGCAGTCGCGATTTACGGCCGTATTTACGGCAGTCGCGCTTTACGGCCGTATTTACGGCAGTCGCGCTTTACGGCCGTCTTTACGACAGTCGCGCTTTACGGCCGTATTTACGGCAGTCGCGCTTTACGGCCGTATTTACGACAGTCGCGCTTTACGGCCGTATTTACGACAGTCGCGCTTTACGGCCGTATTTACGGCAGTCGCGCTTCACGGCACCTTTTACGACAGTCGCGCTTTACATCCGTATTTACGGCAGTCGCGCTTTACGGCCGTATTTACGACAGTCGCGCTTTACGGCCGTATTTACGACAGTCGCGATTTACGGCCGTATTTACGACAGTCGCGCTTTACGGCCGTATTTACGGCAGTCGCGCTTTACGGCCGTATTTACGACAGTCGCGCTTTACGGCACCTTTTGCGACAGTCGCGATTTACGGCCGTATTTACGACAGTCGCGCTTTACGGCCGTATTTACGACAGTCGCGCTTTACGGCCGTATTTACGGCAGTCGCGCTTTACGGCCGTATTTACGGCAGTCGCGCTTTACGGCCGTATTTACGGCAGTCGCGCTTTACGGCCGTATTTACGACAGTCGCGCTTTATGGCACCTTTTACGACAGTCGCGATTTACGGCCGTATTTACGACAGTCGCGCTTTACGGCCGTATTTACGACAGTCGCGCTTTACGGCCGTATTTACGACAGTCGCGCTTTATGGCACCTTTTACGACAGTCGCGCTTTACGGCCGTATTTACGGCAGTCGCGCTTTACGGCCGTATTTACGACAGTCGCGATTTACGGCCGTATTTACGACAGTCGCGATTTACGGCCGTATTTACGACAGTCGCGATTTACGGCCGTATTTACGGCAGTCGCGCTTTACAGCCGTATTTACGGCAGTCGCGCTTTACGGCCGTATTTACGGCAGTCGCGCTTTACGGCCGTCTTTACGACAGTCGCGCTTTACGGCCGTATTTACGACAGTCGCGATTTACGGCCGTATTTACGACAGTCGCGCTTTACGGCCGTATTTACGGCAGTCGCGCTTTACGGCCGTATTTACGGCAGTCGCGCTTTACAGCCGTCTTTACGACAGTCGCGCTTTACGGCCGTATTTACGACAGTCGCGCTTTACGGCCGTATTTACGGCAGTCGCGCTTTACGGCCGTATTTACGACAGTCGCGCTATACGGCCGTATTTACGACAGTCGCGCTTTACGGCCGTATTTACGGCAGTCCCGCTTTACGGCCGTATTTACGACAGTCGCGCTTCACGGCACCTTTTGCGACAGTCGCGATTTACGGCCGTATTTACGACAGTCGCGCTTTACGGCCGTATTTACGACAGTCGCGCTTTACGGCCGTATTTACGGCAGTCGCGCTTTACGGCCGTATTTACGACAGTCGCGCTTTACGGCACCTTTTACGACAGTCGCGCTTTACGGCCGTATTTACGACAGTCGCGCTTTACGGCCGTATTTACGACAGTCGCGATTTACGGCCGTATTTACGGCAGTCGCGCTTTACGGCCGTCTTTACGACAGTCGCGCGTTACGGCCGTATTTACGGCAGTCGCGCTTTACGGCCGTATTTACGGCAGTCGCGCTTTACGGCCGTATTTACGACAGTCGCGCTTTACGGCCGTGTTTACGACAGTCGCGCTTTACGGCCGTATTTACGGCAGTCGCGCTTCACGGCACCTTTTACGACAGTCGCGCTTTACGGCCGTATTTACGACAGTCGCGCTTTACGGCCGTATTTACGACAGTCGCGATTTACGGCCGTATTTACGACAGTCGCGCTTTACGGCCGTATTTACGGCAGTCGCGCTTTACGGCCGTCTTTACGACAGTCGCGCTTTACGGCCGTATTTACGACAGTCGCGATTTACGGCCGTATTTACGACAGTCGCGCTTTACGGCCGTATTTACGGCAGTCGCGCTTTACGGCCGTATTTACGGCAGTCGCGCTTTACGGCCGTCTTTACGACAGTCGCGCTTTACGGCCGTATTTACGACAGTCGCGCTTTACGGCCGTATTTACGACAGTCGCGCTTTACGGCCGTATTTACGGCAGTCGCGCTTTACGGCCGTATTTACGACAGTCGCGCTTTACGGCCGTATTAACGGCAGTCGCGCTTTACGGCCGTATTTACGGCAGTCGCGCTTTACGGCCGTATTTACGACAGTCGCGCTTTACGGCCGTATTTACGACAGTCGCGATTTACGGCCGTCTTTACGACAGTCGCGCGTTACGGCCGTATTTACGGCAGTCGCGCTTTACGGCCGTGTTTACGACAGTCGCGCTTTACGGCCGTATTTACGGCAGTCGCGCTTCACGGCACCTTTTACGACAGTCGCGCTTTACGGCCGTATTTACGACAGTCGCGCTTTACGGCCGTATTTACGGCAGTCGCGCTTTACGGCCGTATTTACGACAGTCGCGATTTACGGCCGTATTTACGACAGTCGCGCTTTACGGCCGTATTTACGGCAGTCGCGATTTACGGCCGTATTTACGGCAGTCGCGCTTTACGGCCGTATTTACGGCAGTCGCGCTTTACGGCCGTCTTTACGACAGTCGCGCTTTACGGCCGTATTTACGGCAGTCGCGCTTTACGGCCGTATTTACGACAGTCGCGCTTTACGGCCGTATTTACGACAGTCGCGCTTTACGGCCGTATTTACGGCAGTCGTGCTTCACGGCACCTTTTACGACAGTCGCGCTTTACGTCCGTATTTACGGCAGTCGCGCTTTACGGCCGTATTTACGGCAGTCGCGCTTTACGGCCGTATTTACGACAGTCGCGCTTTACGGCCGTATTTACGACAGTCGCGATTTACGGCCGTATTTACGACAGTCGCGCTTTACGGCCGTATTTACGGCAGTCGCGCTTTACGGCCGTATTTACGACAGTCGCGCTTTACGGCACCTTTTGCGACAGTCGCGATTTACGGCCGTATTTACGACAGTCGCGCTTTACGGCCGTATTTACGACAGTCGCGCTTTACGGCCGTATTTACGACAGTCGCGCTTTATGGCACCTTTTACGACAGTCGCGCTTTACGGCCGTATTTACGGCAGTCGCGCTTTACGGCCGTATTTACGACAGTCGCGATTTACGGCCGTATTTACGACAGTCGCGATTTACGGCCGTATTTACGACAGTCGCGATTTACGGCCGTATTTACGGCAGTCGCGCTTTACGGCCGTATTTACGGCAGTCGCGCTTTACGGCCGTATTTACGGCAGTCGCGCTTTACGGCCGTCTTTACGACAGTCGCGCTTTACGGCCGTATTTACGACAGTCGCGATTTACGGCCGTATTTACGACAGTCGCACTTTACGGCCGTATTTACGGCAGTCGCGCTTTACGGCCGTATTTACGGCAGTCGCGCTTTACAGCCGTCTTTACGACAGTCGCGCTTTACGGCCGTATTTACGACAGTCGCGCTTTACGGCCGTATTTACGGCAGTCGCGCTTTACGGCCGTATTTACGACAGTCGCGCTATACGGCCGTATTTACGACAGTCGCGCTTTACGGCCGTATTTACGGCAGTCCCGCTTTACGGCCGTATTTACGACAGTCGCGCTTCACGGCACCTTTTGCGACAGTCGCGATTTACGGCCGTATTTACGACAGTCGCGCTTTACGGCCGTATTTACGACAGTCGCGCTTTACGGCCGTATTTACGGCAGTCGCGCTTTACGGCCGTCTTTACGACAGTCGCGCTTTACGGCCGTATTTACGACAGTCGCGCTTTACGGCCGTATTTACGACAGTCGCGCTTTACGGCCGTATTTACGACAGTCGCGATTTACGGCCGTATTTACGGCAGTCGCGCTTTACGGCCGTCTTTACGACAGTCGCGCGTTACGGCCGTATTTACGGCAGTCGCGCTTCACGGCACCTTTTACGACAGTCGCGCTTTACGGCCGTATTTACGACAGTCGCGCTTTACGGCCGTATTTACGACAGTCGCGATTTACGGCCGTATTTACGACAGTCGCGATTTACGGCCGTATTTACGGCAGTCGCGATTTACGGCCGTATTTACGACAGTCGCGCTTTACGGCCGTCTTTACGACAGTCGCGCTTTACGGCCGTATTTACGGCAGTCGCGCTTCACGGCACCTTTTACGACAGTCGCGCTTTACGGCCGTATTTACGACAGTCGCGCTTTACGGCCGTATTTACGACAGTCGCGATTTACGGCCGTATTTACGACAGTCGCGCTTTACGGCCGTATTTACGGCAGTCGCGCTTTACGGCCGTCTTTACGACAGTCGCGCTTTACGGCCGTATTTACGACAGTCGCGATTTACGGCCGTATTTACGACAGTCGCGCTTTACGGCCGTATTTACGGCAGTCGCGCTTTACGGCCGTATTTACGGCAGTCGCGCTTTACGGCCGTCTTTACGACAGTCGCGCTTTACGGCCGTATTTACGACAGTCGCGCTTTACGGCCGTATTTACGACAGTCGCGCTTTACGGCCGTATTTACGGCAGTCGCGCTTTACGGCCGTATTTACGACAGTCGCGCTTTACGGCCGTATTAACGGCAGTCGCGCTTTACGGCCGTATTTACGGCAGTCGCGCTTTACGGCCGTATTTACGACAGTCGCGCTTTACGGCCGTATTTACGGCAGTCGCGCTTTACGGCCGTATTTACGACAGTCGCGCTTTACGGCCGTATTTACGGCAGTCGCGCTTTACGGCCGTATTTACGGCAGTCGCGATTTACGGCCGTATTTACGACAGTCGCGCTTTACGGCCGTATTTACGACAGTCGCGCTTTACGGCCGTATTTACGGCAGTCGCGCTTTACGGCCGTATTTACGACAGTCGCGCTTTACGGCCGTATTTACGACAGTCGCGATTTACGGCCGTATTTACGACAGTCGCGCTTTACGGCCGTATTTACGGCAGTCGCGCTTTACGGCCGTATTTACGACAGTCGCGCGTTACGGCACCTTTTGCGACAGTCGCGATTTACGGCCGTATTTACGACAGTCGCGCTTTACGGCCGTATTTACGACAGTCGCGCTTTACGGCCGTATTTACGGCAGTCGCGATTTACGGCCGTATTTACGACAGTCGCGCTTTACGGCACCTTTTACGACAGTCGCGCTTTACGGCCGTATTTACGACAGTCGCGCTTTACGGCCGTATTTACGGCAGTCGCGATTTACGGCCGTATTTACGACAGTCGCGCTTTACGGCACCTTTTACGACAGTCGCGCTTTACGGCCGTATTTACAGCAGTCGCGCTTTACGGCCGTATTTAGGGCAGTCGCGCTTTACGGCCGTATTTACGACAGTCGCGCTTTACGGCCGTATTTACGGCAGTCGCGCTTTACGGCCGTATTTACGACAGTCGCGCTTTACGGCCGTATTTACGGCAGTCGCGCTTTACGGCCGTATTTACGACAGTCGCGCTTTACGGCCGTATTTACGGCAGTCGCGCTTTACGGCCGTATTTACGGCAGTCGCGCTTTACGGCCGTATTTACGGGAGTCGCGCTTTACGGCCGTATTTACGACAGTCGCGCTTTACGGCCGTATTTACGGCAGTCGCGCTTTACGGCCGTATTTACGGCAGTCGCGCTTTACGGCCGTATTTGCGGCAGTCGCCCTTTACGGCCGTATTTTCGACAGTCGCGATTTACGGCCGTATTTGCGACAGTCGCGATTTACGGCCGTATTTACGACAGTCGCGATTTACGGCCGTATTTACGGCAGTCGCGCTTTACGGCCGTATTTACGGCAGTCGCGCTTTACGGCCGTATTTACGACAGTCGCGATTTACGGCCGTATTTACGACAGTCGCGCTTTACGGCCGTATTTACGGCAGTCGCGATTTACGGCCGTATTTACGGCAGTCGCGCTTTACGGCCGTATTTACGGCAGTCGCGCTTTACGGCCGTCTTTACGACAGTCGCGCTTTACGGCCGTATTTACGGCAGTCGCGCTTTACGGCCGTATTTACGACAGTCGCGCTTTACGGCCGTATTTACGACAGTCGCGCTTTACGGCCGTATTTACGGCAGTCGTGCTTCACGGCACCTTTTACGACAGTCGCGCTTTACGTCCGTATTTACGGCAGTCGCGCTTTACGGCCGTATTTACGGCAGTCGCGCTTTACGGCCGTATTTACGACAGTCGCGCTTTACGGCCGTATTTACGACAGTCGCGATTTACGGCCGTATTTACGACAGTCGCGCTTTACGGCCGTATTTACGGCAGTCGCGCTTTACGGCCGTATTTACGACAGTCGCGCTTTACGGCACCTTTTGCGACAGTCGCGATTTACGGCCGTATTTACGACAGTCGCGCTTTACGGCCGTATTTACGACAGTTGCGCTTTACGGCCGTATTTACGGCAGTCGCGCTTTACGGGCGTATTTACGGCAGTCGCGCTTTACGGCCGTATTTACGGCAGTCGCGCTTTACGGCCGTATTTACGACAGTCGCGCTTTACGGCCGTATTTACGACAGTCGCGCTTTATGGCACCTTTTACGACAGTCGCGCTTTACGGCCGTATTTACGACAGTCGCTATTTACGGCCGTATTTACGACAGTCGCGCTTTACGGCCGTATTTACGGCAGTCGCGCTTTACGGCCGTATTTACGACAGTCGCGATTTACGGCCGTATTTACGACAGTCGCGCTTTACGGCCGTATTTACGACAGTCGCGATTTACGGCCGTATTTACGACAGTCGCGCTTTACGGCCGTATTTACGGCAGTCGCGCTTTACGGCCGTATTTACGGCAGTCGCGCTTTACGGCCGTCTTTACGACAGTCGCGCTTTACGGCCGTATTTACGACAGTCGCGATTTACGGCCGTCTTTACGACAGTCGCGCGTTACGGCCGTATTTACGGCAGTCGCGCTTTACGGCCGTGTTTACGACAGTCGCGCTTTACGGCCGTATTTACGGCAGTCGCGCTTCACGGCACCTTTTACGACAGTCGCGCTTTACGGCCGTATTTACGACAGTCGCGCTTTACGGCCGTATTTACGGCAGTCGCGCTTTACGGCCGTATTTACGACAGTCGCGATTTACGGCCGTATTTACGACAGTCGCGCTTTACGGCCGTATTTACGGCAGTCGCGATTTACGGCCGTATTTACGGCAGTCGCGCTTTACGGCCGTATTTACGGCAGTCGCGCTTTACGGCCGTCTTTACGACAGTCGCGCTTTACGGCCGTATTTACGGCAGTCGCGCTTTACGGCCGTATTTACGACAGTCGCGCTTTACGGCCGTATTTACGACAGTCGCGCTTTACGGCCGTATTTACGGCAGTCGTGCTTCACGGCACCTTTTACGACAGTCGCGCTTTACGTCCGTATTTACGGCAGTCGCGCTTTACGGCCGTATTTACGGCAGTCGCGCTTTACGGCCGTATTTACGACAGTCGCGCTTTACGGCCGTATTTACGACAGTCGCGATTTACGGCCGTATTTACGACAGTCGCGCTTTACGGCCGTATTTACGGCAGTCGCGCTTTACGGCCGTATTTACGACAGTCGCGCTTTACGGCACCTTTTGCGACAGTCGCGATTTACGGCCGTATTTACGACAGTCGCGCTTTACGGCCGTATTTACGACAGTTGCGCTTTACGGCCGTATTTACGGCAGTCGCGCTTTACGGGCGTATTTACGGCAGTCGCGCTTTACGGCCGTATTTACGGCAGTCGCGCTTTACGGCCGTATTTACGACAGTCGCGCTTTACGGCCGTATTTACGACAGTCGCGCTTTATGGCACCTTTTACGACAGTCGCGCTTTACGGCCGTATTTACGACAGTCGCTATTTACGGCCGTATTTACGACAGTCGCGCTTTACGGCCGTATTTACGGCAGTCGCGCTTTACGGCCGTATTTACGACAGTCGCGATTTACGGCCGTATTTACGACAGTCGCGCTTTACGGCCGTATTTACGACAGTCGCGATTTACGGCCGTATTTACGACAGTCGCGCTTTACGGCCGTATTTACGGCAGTCGCGCTTTACGGCCGTATTTACGGCAGTCGCGCTTTACGGCCGTCTTTACGACAGTCGCGCTTTACGGCCGTATTTACGACAGTCGCGATTTACGGCCGTCTTTACGACAGTCGCGCGTTACGGCCGTATTTACGGCAGTCGCGCTTTACGGCCGTGTTTACGACAGTCGCGCTTTACGGCCGTATTTACGGCAGTCGCGCTTCACGGCACCTTTTACGACAGTCGCGCTTTACGGCCGTATTTACGACAGTCGCGCTTTACGGCCGTATTTACGACAGTCGCGATTTACGGCCGTATTTACGACAGTCGCGCTTTACGGCCGTATTTACGGCAGTCGCGCTTTACGGCCGTCTTTACGACAGTCGCGCTTTACGGCCGTATTTACGACAGTCGCGATTTACGGCCGTATTTACGACAGTCGCGCTTTACGGCCGTATTTACGGCAGTCGCGCTTTACGGCCGTATTTACGGCAGTCGCGCTTTACGGCCGTCTTTACGACAGTCGCGCTTTACGGCCGTATTTACGACAGTCGCGCTTTACGGCCGTATTTACGGCAGTCGCGCTTTACGGCCGTATTTACGGCAGTCGCGCTTTACGGCCGTATTTACGGCAGTCGCGCTTTACGGCCGTATTTACGGCAGTCGCGCTTTACGGCCGTATTTACGACAGTCGCGCTTTACGGCCGTATTTACGGCAGTCGCGCTTTACGGCCGTATTTACGACAGTCGCGCTTTACGGCCGTATTTACGGCAGTCGCGCTTTACGGCCGTATTTACGGCAGTCGCGATTTACGGCCGTATTTACGACAGTCGCGCTTTACGGCCGTATTTACGACAGTCGCTATTTACGGCCGTATTTACGACAGTCGCGCTTTACGGCCGTATTTACGACAGTCGCGATTTACGGCCGTATTTACGACAGTCGCGATTTACGGCCGTATTTACGACAGTCGCGCTTTACGGCCGTATTTACGGCAGTCGCGCTTTACGGCCGTATTTACGGCAGTCGCGCTTTACGGCCGTCTTTACGACAGTCGCGCTTTACGGCCGTATTTACGACAGTCGCGATTTACGGCCGTATTTACGACAGTCGCGCTTTACGGCCGTATTTACGGCAGTCGCGCTTTACGGCCGTATTTACGGCAGTCGCGCTTTACGGCCGTCTTTACAGCAGTCACGCTTTACGGCCGTATTTACGACAGTCGCGCTTTACGGCCGTATTTACGGCAGTCGCACTTTACGGCCGTATTTACGGCAGTCGCGCTTTACGGCCGTATTTACGACAGTCGCGATTTACGGCCGTATTTACGACAGTCGCGCTTTACGGCCGTATTTACGGCAGTCGCGCTTTACGGCCGTATTTACGGCAGTCGCGCTTTACGGCCGTCTTTACGACAGTCGCGCTTTACGGCCGTATTTACGACAGTCGCGCTTTACGGCCGTATTTACGGCAGTCGCGCTTTACGGCCGTATTTACGACAGTCGCGCTTTACGGCCGTATTTACGGCAGTCGCGCTTTACGGCCGTATTTACGGCAGTCGCGCTTTACGGCCGTATATACGGCAGTCGCGCTTTACGGCCGTCTTTACGACAGTCGCGCTTTACGGCCGTATTTACGACAGTCGCGCTTTACGGCCGTATTTACGGCAGTCGCGCTTTACGGCCGTCTTTACGACAGTCGCGCTTTACGGCCGTATTTACGACAGTCGCGCTTTACGGCCGTATTTACGGCAGTCGCGCTTTACGGCCGTATTTACGACAGTCGCGCTTTACGGCCGTATTTACGGCAGTCGCGCTTTACGGCCGTATTTACGACAGTCGCGCTTTACGGCCGTATTTACGACAGTCGCGATTTACGGCCGTATTTACGACAGTCGCGCTTTACGGCCGTATTTACGGCAGTCGCGCTTTACGGCCTTATTTACGACAGTCGCGCTTTACGGCACCTTTTGCGACAGTCGCGATTTACGGCCGTATTTACGACAGTCGCGCTTTACGGCCGTATTTACGACAGTCGCGCTTTACGGCCGTATTTACGGCAGTCGCGCTTTACGGCCGTATTTACGGCAGTCGCGCTTTACGGCCGTATTTACGACAGTCGCGCTTTACGGCCGTATTTACGGCAGTCGCGCTTTACGGCCGTATTTACGACATTCGTGCTTTACGGCCGTATTTACGACAGACCCGCTTTACGGCCGTATTTACGACAGTCGCGCTTTACGGCCGTATTTACGACAGTCGCGCTTTACGGCCGTATTTACGACAGTCGCGATTTACGGCCGTATTTACGACAGTCGCGCTTTACGGCCGTATTTACGGCAGTCGCGCTTTACGGCCGTATTTACGACAGTCGCGCTTTACGGCCGTATTTACGACAGTCGCGCTTTACGGCCGTATTTACGGCAGTCGCGCTTTACGGCCGTATTTACGACAGTCGCGCTTTACGGCCGTATTTACGACAGTCGCGCTTTACGGCCGTATTTACGGCAGTCGCGCTTCACGGCACCTTTTACGACAGTCGCGCTTTACGGCCGTATTTACGACAGTCGCGCTTTACGGCCGTATTTACGGCAGTCGCGCTTTACGGCCGTATTTACGACAGTCGCGATTTACGGACGTATTTACGACAGTCGCGCTTTACGGCCGTATTTACGGCAGTCGCGCTTTACGGCCGTATTTACGACAGTCGCGCTTTACGGCACCTTTTGCGACAGTCGCGATTTACGGCCGTATTTACGACAGTCGCGCTTTACGGCCGTATTTACGACAGTCGCGCTTTACGGCCGTATTTACGACAGTCGCGCTTTACGGCCGTATTTACGGCAGTCGCGCTTTACGGCTGTATTTACGACAGTCGCGCTTTACGGCACCTTTTACGACAGTCGCGCTTTACGGCCGTATTTACGACAGTCGCGCTTTACGGCCGTATTTACGACAGTCGCGATTTACGGCCGTATTTACGGCAGTCGCGCTTTACGGCCGTCTTTACGACAGTCGCGCGTTACGGCCGTATTTACGGCAGTCGCGCTTTACGGCCGTATTTACGGCAGTCGCGCTTTACGGCCGTATTTACGACAGTCGCGCTTTACGGCCGTGTTTACGACAGTCGCGCATTACGGCCGTATTTACGGCAGTCGCGCTTCACGGCACCTTTTACGACAGTCGCGCTTTACGGCCGTATTTACGACAGTCGCGCTTTACGGCCGTATTTACGACAGTCGCGATTTACGGCCGTATTTACGACAGTCGCGCTTTACGGCCGTATTTACGGCAGTCGCGCTTTACGGCCGTCTTTACGACAGTCGCGCTTTACGGCCGTATTTACGACAGTCGCGATTTACGGCCGTATTTACGACAGTCGCGCTTTACGGCCGTATTTACGGCAGTCGCGCTTTACGGCCGTATTGACGACAGTCGCGATTTACGGCCGTATTTACGACAGTCGCGCTTTACGGCCGTATTTACGACAGTCGCGCTTTACGGCCGTATTTACGGCAGTCGCGCTTTACGGCCGTATTTACGGCAGTCGCGCTTTACGGCCGTATTTACGACAGTCGCGCTTTACGGCCGTATTAACGGCAGTCGCGCTTTACGGCCGTATTTACGACAGTCGCGCTTTACGGCCGTATTTACGACAGTCGCGCTTTACGGCCGTATTTACGGCAGTCGCGCTTTACGGCCGTATTTACGACAGTCGCGCTTTACGGCCGTATTTACGGCAGTCGCGCTTTACGGCCGTATTTACGGCAGTGGCGCTTTTCGGCCGTATTTACGACAGTCGCGATTTACGGCCGTATTTACGACAGTCGCGCTTTACGGCCGTATTTACGACAGTCGCGCTTTACGGCCGTATTTACGGCAGTCGCGCTTTACGGCCGTATTTACGACAGTCGCGATTTACGGCCGTATTTACGACAGTCGCGCTTTACGGCCGTATTTACGGCAGTCGCGCTTTACGGCCGTATTTACGACAGCCGCGCTTTACGGCACCTTTTGCGACAGTCGCGATTTACGGCCGTATTTACGACAGTCGCGCTTTACGGCCGTATTTACGACAGTCGCGCTTTACGGCCGTATTTACGGCAGTCGCGATTTACGGCCGTATTTACGACAGTCGCGCTTTACGGCACCTTTTACGACAGTCGCGCTTTACGGCCGTATTTACGACAGTCGCGCTTTACGGCCGTATTTACGGCAGTCGCGATTTACGGCCGTATTTACGACAGTCGCGCTTTACGGCACCTTTTACGACAGTCGCGCTTTACGGCCGTATTTACGGCAGTCGCGCTTTACGGCCGTATTTAGGGCAGTCGCGCTTTACGGCCGTCTTTACGGCAGTCGCGCTTTACGGCCGTATTTACGACAGTCGCGCTTTACGGCCGTCTTTACGACAGTCGCGCTTTACGGCCGTATTTACGGCAGTCGCGCTTTACGGCCGTATTTACGGCAGTCGCGCTTTACGGCCGTATTTACGACAGTCGCGCTTTACGGCCGTATTTACGGCAGTCGCGCTTTACGGCCGTATTTACGGCAGTCGCGCTTTACGGCCGTATTTACGGGAGTCGCGCTTTACGGCCGTATTTACGACAGTCGCGCTTTACGGCCGTATTTACGGCAGTCGCGCTTTACGGCCGTATTTACGGCAGTCGCGCTTTACGGCCGTATTTGCGGCAGTCGCGCTTTACGGCCGTATTTTCGACAGTCGCGATTTACGGCCGTATTTGCGACAGTCGCGATTTACGGCCGTATTTACGACAGTCGCGATTTACGGCCGTATTTACGGCAGTCGCGCTTTACGGCCGTATTTACGGCAGTCGCGCTTTACGGCCGTATTTAGGACAGTCGCGATTTACGGCCGTATTTACGGCAGTCGCGCTTTACGGCCGTATTTACGGCAGTCGCGCTTTACGACCGTCTTTACGACAGTCGCGCTTTACGGCCGTATTTACGGCAGTCGCGCTTTACGGCCGTATTTACGACAGTCGCGCTTTACGGCACCTTTTACGACAGTCGCGCTTTACGGCCGTATTTACGACAGTCGCGCTTTACGGCCGTATTTACGGCAGTCGCGCTTTACGGCCGTATTTACGACAGTCGCGCTTTACGGCACCTTTTGCGACAGTCGCGATTTACGGCCGTATTTACGACAGTCGCGCTTTACGGCCGTATTTACGACAGTCGCGCTTTACGGCCGTATTTACGGCAGTCGCGCTTTACGGCCGTATTTACGGCAGTCGCGCTTTACGGCCGTATTTACGGCAGTCGCGCTTTACGGCCGTATTTACGACAGTCGCGCTTTACGGCCGTATTTACGACAGTCGCGCTTTATGGCACCTTTTACGACAGTCGCGATTTACGGCCGTATTTACGACAGTCGCGCTTTACGGCCGTATTTACGACAGTCGCGCTTTACGGCCGTATTTACGACAGTCGCGCTTTACGGCCGTATTTACGACAGTCGCGCTTTATGGCACCTTTTACGACAGTCGCGCTTTACGGCCGTATTTACGGCAGTCGCGCTTTACGGCCGTATTTACGACAGTCGCGCTTTACGGCCGTATTTACGACAGTCGCGATTTACGGCCGTATTTACGGCAGTCGCGCTTTACGGCCGTCTTTACGACAGTCGCGCTTTACGGCCGTATTTACGACAGTCGCGATTTACGGCCGTATTTACGACAGTCGCGCTTTACGGCCGTATTTACGGCAGTCGCGCTTTACGGCCGTATTTACGGCAGTCGCGCTTTACGGCCGTCTTTACGACAGTCGCGCTTTACGGCCGTATTTACGACAGTCGCGCTTTACGGCCGTATTTACGGCAGTCGCGCTTTACGGCCGTCTTTACGACAGTCACGCTTTACGGCCATATTTACGACAGTCGCGCTTTACGGCCGTATTTACGGCAGTCGCGCTTTACGGCCGTATTTACGGCAGTCGCGCTTTACGGCCGTATTTACGGCAGTCGCGCTTTACGGCCGTATTTACGACAGTCGCGATTTACGGACGTATTTACGACAGTCGCGCTTTACGGCCGTATTTACGGCAGTCGCGCTTTACGGCCGTATTTACGACAGTCGCGCTTTACGGCACCTTTTGCGACAGTCGCGATTTACGGCCGTATTTACGACAGTCGCGCTTTACGGCCGTATTTACGACAGTCGCGCTTTACGGCACCTTTTACGACAGTCGCGCTTTACGGCCGTATTTACGGCAGTCGCGCTTTACGGCCGTATTTACGACAGTCGCGCTTTACGGCACCTTTTACGACAGTCGCGCTTTACGGCCGTATTTACGACAGTCGCGCTTTACGGCCGTATTTACGACAGTCGCGATTTACGGCCGTATTTACGGCAGTCGCGCTTTACGGCCCTCTTTACGACAGTCGCGCGTTACGGCCGTATTTACGGCAGTCGCGCTTTACGGCCGTATTTACGGCAGTCGCGCTTTACGGCCGTATTTACGACAGTCGCGCTTTACGGCCGTGTTTACGACAGTCGCGCTTTACGGCCGTATTTACGGCAGTCGCGCTTCACGGCACCTTTTACGACAGTCGCGCTTTACGGCCGTATTTACGACAGTCGCGCTTTACGGCCGTATTTACGACAGTCGCGATTTACGGCCGTATTTACGACAGTCGCGCTTTACGGCCGTATTTACGGCAGTCGCGCTTTACGGCCGTCTTTACGACAGTCGCGCTTTACGGCCGTATTTACGACAGTCGCGATTTACGGCCGTATTTACGACAGTCGCGCTTTACGGCCGTATTTACGGCAGTCGCGCTTTACGGCCGTATTTACGGCAGTCGCGCTTTACGGCCGTCTTTACGACAGTCGCGCTTTACGGCCGTATTTACGGCAGTCGCGCTTTACGGCCGTATTTACGGCAGTCGCGCTTTACGGCCGTATTTACGACAGTCGCGCTTTACGGCCGTATTTACGGCAGTCGCGCTTTACGGCCGTATTTACGACAGTCGCGCTTTACGGCCGTATTTACGACAGTCGCGATTTACGGCCGTATTTACGACAGTCGCGCTTTACGGCCGTATTTACGGCAGTCGCGCTTTACGGCCGTATTTACGACAGTCGCGCTTTACGGCACCTTTTGCGACAGTCGCGATTTACGGCCGTATTTACGACAGTCGCGCTTTACGGCCGTATTTACGGCAGTCGCGATTTACGGCCGTATTTACGACAGTCGCGCTTTACGGCACCTTTTACGACAGTCGCGCTTTACGGCCGTATTTACGACAGTCGCGCTTTACGGCCGTATTTACGGCAGTCGCGATTTACGGCCGTATTTACGACAGTCGCGCTTTACGGCACCTTTTACGACAGTCGCGCTTTACGGCCGTATTTACGGCAGTCGCGCTTTACGGCCGTATTTAGGGCAGTCGCGCTTTACGGCCGTCTTTACGGCAGTCGCGCTTTACGGCCGTATTTACGACAGTCGCGCTTTACGGCCGTATTTACGGCAGTCGCGCTTTACGGCCGTCTTTACGGCAGTCGCGCTTTACGGCCGTATTTACGACAGTCGCGCTTTACGGCCGTATTTACGGCAGTCGCGCTTTACGGCCGTATTTACGACAGTCGCGCTTTACGGCCGTATTTACGACAGTCGCGCTTTACGGCCGTATTTACGGCAGTCGCGCTTCACGGCACCTTTTACGACAGTCGCGCTTTACGTCCGTATTTACGGCAGTCGCGCTTTACGGCCGTATTTACGGCAGTCGCGCTTTACGGCCGTATTTACGACAGTCGCGCTTTACGGCCGTATTTACGACAGTCGCGATTTACGGCCGTATTTACGACAGTCGCGCTTTACGGCCGTATTTACGGCAGTCGCGCTTTACGGCCGTATTTACGGCAGTCGCGCTTCACGGCACCTTTTACGACAGTCGCGCTTTACGTCCGTATTTACGGCAGTCGCGCTTTACGGCCGTATTTACGGCAGTCGCGCTTTACGGCCGTATTTACGACAGTCGCGCTTTACGGCCGTATTTACGACAGTCGCGATTTACGGCCGTATTTACGACAGTCGCGCTTTACGGCCGTATTTACGGCAGTCGCGCTTTACGGCCGTATTTGCGACAGTCGCGCTTTACGGCACCTTTTGCGACAGTCGCGATTTACGGCCGTATTTACGACAGTCGCGCTTTACGGCCGTATTTACGACAGTTGCGCTTTACGGCCGTATTTACGGCAGTCGCGCTTTACGGCCGTATTTACGGCAGTCGCGCTTTACGGCCGTATTTACGACAGTCGCGCTTTACGGCCGTATTTACGACAGTCGCGCTTTATGGCACCTTTTACGACAGTCGCGATTTACGGCCGTATTTACGACAGTCGCGCTTTACGGCCGTATTTACGACAGTCGCGCTTTACGGCCGTATTTACGGCAGTCGCGCTTTACGGCCGTATTTACGACAGTCGCGATTTACGGCCGTATTTACGACAGTCGCGCTTTACGGCCGTATTTACGACAGTCGCGATTTACGGCCGTATTTACGACAGTCGCGCTTTACGGCCGTATTTACGGCAGTCGCGCTTTACGTCCGTATTTACGGCAGTCGCGCTTTACGGCCGTATTTACGGCAGTCGCGCTTTACGGCCGTATTTACGACAGTCGCGCTTTACGGCCGTATTTACGACAGTCGCGATTTACGGCCGTATTTACGACAGTCGCGCTTTACGGCCGTATTTACGGCAGTCGCGCTTTACGGCCGTATTTGCGACAGTCGCGCTTTACGGCACCTTTTGCGACAGTCGCGATTTACGGCCGTATTTACGACAGTCGCGCTTTACGGCCGTATTTACGACAGTTGCGCTTTACGGCCGTATTTACGGCAGTCGCGCTTTACGGCCGTATTTACGGCAGTCGCGCTTTACGGCCGTATTTACGGCAGTCGCGCTTTACGGCCGTATTTACGACAGTCGCGCTTTACGGCCGTATTTACGACAGTCGCGCTTTATGGCACCTTTTACGACAGTCGCGATTTACGGCCGTATTTACGACAGTCGCGCTTTACGGCCGTATTTACGACAGTCGCGCTTTACGGCCGTATTTACGGCAGTCGCGCTTTACGGCCGTATTTACGACAGTCGCGATTTACGGCCGTATTTACGACAGTCGCGCTTTACGGCCGTATTTACGACAGTCGCGATTTACGGCCGTATTTACGACAGTCGCGCTTTACGGCCGTATTTACGGCAGTCGCGCTTTACGGCCGTATTTACGGCAGTCGCGCTTTACGGCCGTATTTACGACAGTCGCGCTTTACGGCCGTATTTACGACAGTCGCGATTTACGGCCGTCTTTACGACAGTCGCGCGTTACGGCCGTATTTACGGCAGTCGCGCTTTACGGCCGTATTTACGGCAGTCGCGCTTTACGGCCGTGTTTACGACAGTCGCGCTTTACGGCCGTATTTACGGCAGTCGCGCTTCACGGCACCTTTTACGACAGTCGCGCTTTACGGCCGTATTTACGACAGTCGCGCTTTACGGCCGTATTTACGACAGTCGCGCTTTACGGCCGTATTTACGACAGTCGCGCTTTACGGCCGTATTTACGGCAGTCGCGCTTTACGGCCGTCTTTACGACAGTCGCGCTTTACGGCCGTATTTACGACAGTCGCGATTTACGGCCGTATTTACGACAGTCGCGCTTTACGGCCGTATTTACGGCAGTCGCGCTTTACGGCCGTATTTACGGCAGTCGCGCTTTACGGCCGTCTTTACGACAGTCGCGCTTTACGGCCGTATTTACGACAGTCGCGCTTTACGGCCGTATTTACGGCAGTCGCGCTTTACGGCCGTATTTACGGCAGTCGCGCTTTACGGCCGTATTTACGACATCGCGCTTTACGGCCGTATTTACGGCAGTCGCGCTTTACGGCCGTATTTACGACAGTCGCGCTTTACGGCCGTATTTACGACAGTCGCGATTTACGGCCGTATTTACGACAGTCGCGCTTTACGGCCGTATTTACGGCAGTCGCGCTTTACGGCCGTATTTACGACAGTCGCGCTTTACGGCACCTTTTGCGACAGTCGCGATTTACGGCCGTATTTACGACAGTCGCGCTTTACGGCCGTATTTACGACAGTCGCGCTTTACGGCCGTATTTACGGCAGTCGCGATTTACGGCCGTATTTACGACAGTCGCGCTTTACGGCACCTTTTACGACAGTCGCGCTTTACGGCCGTATTTACGACAGTCGCGCTTTACGGCCGTATTTACGGCAGTCGCGATTTACGGCCGTATTTACGACAGTCGCGCTTTACGGCACCTTTTACGACAGTCGCGCTTTACGGCCGTATTTACGGCAGTCGCGCTTTACGGCCGTATTTAGGGCAGTCGCGCTTTACGGCCGTCTTTACGGCAGTCGCGCTTTACGGCCGTATTTACGACAGTCGCGCTTTACGGCCGTATTTACGGCAGTCGCGCTTTACGGCCGTATTTACGGCAGTCGCGCTTTACGGCCGTATTTACGGGAGTCGCGCTTTACGGCCGTATTTACGACAGTCGCGCTTTACGGCCGTATTTACGGCAGTCGCGCTTTACGGCCGTATTTACGGCAGTCGCGCTTTACGGCCGTATTTGCGGCAGTCGCGCTTTACGGCCGTATTTTCGACAGTCGCGATTTACGGCCGTATTTGCGACAGTCGCGATTTACGGCCGTATTTACGACAGTCGCGATTTACGGCCGTATTTACGGCAGTCGCGCTTTACGGCCGTATTTACGACAGTCGCGATTTACGGCCGTATTTACGGCAGTCGCGCTTTACGGCCGTATTTACGGCAGTCGCGCTTTACGGCCGTCTTTACGGCAGTCGCGCTTTACGGCCGTCTTTACGACAGTCGCGCTTTACGGCCGTATTTACGGCAGTCGCGCTTTACGGCCGTATTTACGGCAGTCGCGCTTTACGGCCGTATTTACGGCAGTCGCGCTTCACGGCACCTTTTACGACAGTCGCGCTTTACGTCCGTATTTACGGCAGTCGCGCTTTACGGCCGTATTTACGGCAGTCGCGCTTTACGGCCGTATTTACGACAGTCGCGCTTTACGGCCGTATTTACGACAGTCGCGATTTACGGCCGTATTTACGACAGTCGCGCTTTACGGCCGTATTTACGGCAGTCGCGCTTTACGGCCGTATTTACGGCAGTCGCGCTTCACGGCACCTTTTACGACAGTCGCGCTTTACGTCCGTATTTACGGCAGTCGCGCTTTACGGCCGTATTTACGGCAGTCGCGCTTTACGGCCGTATTTACGACAGTCGCGCTTTACGGCCGTATTTACGACAGTCGCGATTTACGGCCGTATTTACGACAGTCGCGCTTTACGGCCGTATTTACGGCAGTCGCGCTTTACGGCCGTATTTGCGACAGTCGCGCTTTACGGCACCTTTTGCGACAGTCGCGATTTACGGCCGTATTTACGACAGTCGCGCTTTACGGCCGTATTTACGACAGTTGCGCTTTACGGCCGTATTTACGGCAGTCGCGCTTTACGGCCGTATTTACGGCAGTCGCGCTTTACGGCCGTATTTACGGCAGTCGCGCTTTACGGCCGTATTTACGACAGTCGCGCTTTACGGCCGTATTTACGACAGTCGCGCTTTATGGCACCTTTTACGACAGTCGCGATTTACGGCCGTATTTACGACAGTCGCGCTTTACGGCCGTATTTACGACAGTCGCGCTTTACGGCCGTATTTACGGCAGTCGCGCTTTACGGCCGTATTTACGACAGTCGCGATTTACGGCCGTATTTACGACAGTCGCGCTTTACGGCCGTATTTACGACAGTCGCGATTTACGGCCGTATTTACGACAGTCGCGCTTTACGGCCGTATTTACGGCAGTCGCGCTTTACGGCCGTATTTACGGCAGTCGCGCTTTACGGCCGTATTTACGACAGTCGCGATTTACGGCCGTCTTTACGACAGTCGCGCGTTACGGCCGTATTTACGGCAGTCGCGCTTTACGGCCGTATTTACGGCAGTCGCGCTTTACGGCCGTGTTTACGACAGTCGCGCTTTACGGCCGTATTTACGGCAGTCGCGCTTCACGTCACCTTTTACGACAGTCGCGCTTTACGGCCGTATTTACGACAGTCGCGCTTTACGGCCGTATTTACGACAGTCGCGATTTACGGCCGTATTTACGACAGTCGCGCTTTACGGCCGTATTTACGGCAGTCGCGCTTTACGGCCGTCTTTACGACAGTCGCGCTTTACGGCCGTATTTACGACAGTCGCGATTTACGGCCGTATTTACGACAGTCGCGCTTTACGGCCGTATTTACGGCAGTCGCGCTTTACGGCCGTATTTACGGCAGTCGCGCTTTACGGCCGTCTTTACGACAGTCGCGCTTTACGGCCGTATTTACGACAGTCGCGATTTACGGCCGTCTTTACGACAGTCGCGCGTTACGGCCGTATTTACGGCAGTCGCGCTTTACGGCCGTATTTACGGCAGTCGCGCTTTACGGCCGTGTTTACGACAGTCGCGCTTTACGGCCGTATTTACGGCAGTCGCGCTTCACGGCACCTTTTACGACAGTCGCGCTTTACGGCCGTATTTACGGCAGTCGCGCTTTACGGCCGTATTTACGACAGTCGCGATTTACGGCCGTATTTACGACAGTCGCGCTTTACGGCCGTATTTACGGCAGTCGCGCTTTACGGCCGTCTTTACGACAGTCGCGCTTTACGGCCGTATTTACGACAGTCGCGATTTACGGCCGTATTTACGACAGTCGCGCTTTACGGCCGTATTTACGGCAGTCGCGCTTTACGGCCGTATTTACGGCAGTCGCGCTTTACGGCCGTCTTTACGACAGTCGCGCTTTACGGCCGTATTTACGACAGTCGCGCTTTACGGCCGTATTTACGGCAGTCGCGCTTTACGGCCGTATTTACGGCAGTCGCGCTTTACGGCCGTATTTACGACAGTCGCGCTTTACGGCCATATTTACGGCAGTCGCGCTTTACGGCCGTATTTACGACAGTCGCGCTTTACGGCCGTATTTACGGCAGTCGCGCTTTACGGCCGTATTTACGACAGCCGCGCTTTACGGCCGTATTTACGACAGTCGCGCTTTACGGCCGTATTTACGGCAGTCGCGCTTTACGGCCGTATTTACGGCAGTCGCGATTTACGGCCGTATTTACGACAGTCGCGCTTTACGGCCGTATTTACGACAGTCGCTATTTACGGCCGTATTTACGACAGTCGCGCTTTACGGCCGTCTTTACGACAGTCGCGCTTTACGGCCGTATTTACGACAGTCGCGCTTTACGGCCGTATTTACGGCAGTCGCGCTTTACGGCCGTATTTACGGCAGTCGCGCTTTACGGCCGTCTTTACAGCAGTCACGCTTTACGGCCGTATTTACGACAGTCGCGCTTTACGGCCGTATTTACGGCAGTCGCGCTTTACGGCCGTATTTACGACAGTCGCGATTTACGGCCGTATTTACGACAGTCGCGCTTTACGGCCGTATTTACGGCAGTCGCGCTTTACGGCCGTCTTTACGACAGTCGCGCTTTACGGCCGTATTTACGACAGTCGCGCTTTACGGCCGTATTTACGGCAGTCGCGCTTTACGGCCGTATTTACGACAGTCGCGCTTTACGGCCGTATTTACGGCAGTCGCGCTTTACGGCCGTATTTACGGCAGTCGCGCTTTACGGCCGTATATACGGCAGTCGCGCTTTACGGCCGTCTTTACGACAGTCGCGCTTTACGGCCGTATTTACGACAGTCGCGCTTTACGGCCGTATTTACGGCAGTCGCGCTTTACGGCCGTATTTACGACAGTCGCGCTTTACGGCCGTATTTACGACAGTCGCGCTTTACGGCCGTATTTACGGCAGTCGCGCTTTACGGCCGTATTTACGGCAGTCGCGCTTTACGGCCGTATTTACGGCAGTCGCGCTTTACGGCCGTATTTACGGCAGTCGCGCTTTACGGCCGTATTTACGACAGTCGCGATTTACGGCCGTATTTACGACAGTCGCGCTTTACGGCCGTATTTACGGCAATCGCGCTTTACGGCCTTATTTACGACAGTCGCGCTTTACGGCACCTTTTGCGACAGTCGCGATTTACGGCCGTATTTACGACAGTCGCGCTTTACGGCCGTATTTACGACAGTCGCGCTTTACGGCCGTATTTACGGCAGTCGCGCTTTACGGCCGTATTTACGGCAGTCGCGCTTTACGGCCGTATTTACGGCAGTCGCGCTTTACGGCCGTATTTACGACAGTCGCGCTTTACGGCCGTATTTACGGCAGTCGCGCTTTACGGCCGTATTTACGACATTCTTGCTTTACGGCCGTATTTACGACAGACCCGCTTTACGGCCGTATTTACGACAGTCGCGCTTTACGGCCGTATTTACGACAGTCGCGCTTTACGGCCGTATTTACGACAGTCGCGATTTACGGCCGTATTTACGACAGTCGCGCTTTACGGCCGTATTTACGGCAGTCGCGATTTACGGCCGTATTTACGGCAGTCGCGCTTTACGGCCGTATTTACGGCAGTCGCGCTTTACGGCCGTATTTACGACAGTCGCGATTTACGGACGTATTTACGACAGTCGCGCTTTACGGCCGTATTTACGGCAGTCGCGCTTTACGGCCGTATTTACGACAGTCGCGCTTTACGGCACCTTTTGCGACAGTCGCGATTTACGGCCGTATTTACGACAGTCGCGCTTTACGGCCGTATTTACGACAGTCGCGCTTTACGGCCGTATTTACGACAGTCGCGCTTTACGGCCGTATTTACGGCAGTCGCGCTTTACGGCCGTATTTACGACAGTCGCGCTTTACGGCACCTTTTACGACAGTCGCGCTTTACGGCCGTATTTACGACAGTCGCGCTTTACGGCCGTATTTACGACAGTCGCGATTTACGGCCGTATTTACGGCAGTCGCGCTTTACGGCCGTCTTTACGACAGTCGCGCGTTACGGCCGTATTTACGGCAGTCGCGCTTTACGGCCGTATTTACGGCAGTCGCGCTTTACGGCCGTATTTACGACAGTCGCGCTTTACGGCCGTGTTTACGACAGTCGCGCTTTACGGCCGTATTTACGGCAGTCGCGCTTCACGGCACCTTTTACGACAGTCGCGCTTTACGGCCGTATTTACGACAGTCGCGCTTTACGGCCGTATTTACGACAGTCGCGATTTACGGCCGTATTTACGACAGTCGCGCTTTACGGCCGTATTTACGGCAGTCGCGCTTTACGGCCGTCTTTACGACAGTCGCGCTTTACGGCCGTATTTACGACAGTCGCGATTTACGGCCGTATTTACGACAGTCGCGCTTTACGGCCGTATTTACGGCAGTCGCGCTTTACGGCCGTATTTACGGCAGTCGCGCTTTACGGCCGTCTTTACGACAGTCGCGCTTTACGGCCGTATTTACGACAGTCGCGCTTTACGGCCGTATTTACGGCAGTCGCGCTTTACGGCCGTATTTACGGCAGTCGCGCTTTACGGCCGTATTTACGGCAGTCGCGCTTTACGGCCGTATTTACGGCAGTCGCGCTTTACGGCCGTATTTACGACAGTCGCGCTTTACGGCCGTATTTACGACAGTCGCGATTTACGGCCGTATTTACGACAGTCGCGCTTTACGGCCGTATTTACGGCAGTCGCGCTTTACGGCCGTATTTACGACAGTCGCGCTTTACGGCACCTTTTGCGACAGTCGCGATTTACGGCCGTATTTATGACAGTCGCGCTTTACGGCCGTATTTACGACAGTCGCGCTTTACGGCCGTATTTACGGCAGTCGCGATTTACGGCCGTATTTACGACAGTCGCGCTTTACGGCACCTTTTACGACAGTCGCGCTTTACGGCCGTATTTACGACAGTCGCGCTTTACGGCCGTATTTACGGCAGTCGCGATTTACGGCCGTATTTACGACAGTCGCGCTTTACGGCACCTTTTACGACAGTCGCGCTTTACGGCCGTATTTACGGCAGTCGCGCTTTACGGCCGTATTTAGGGCAGTCGCGCTTTACGGCCGTCTTTACGGCAGTCGCGCTTTACGGCCGTATTTACGACAGTCGCGCTTTACGGCCGTCTTTACGACAGTCGCGCTTTACGGCCGTATTTACGGCAGTCGCGCTTTACGGCCGTATTTACGACAGTCGCGCTTTACGGCCGTATTTACGGCAGTCGCGCTTTACGGCCGTATTTACGACAGTCGCGCTTTACGGCCGTATTTACGGCAGTCGCGCTTTACGGCCGTATTTACGGCAGTCGCGCTTTACGGCCGTATTTACGGCAGTCGCGCTTTACGGCCGTATTTACGGGAGTCGCGCTTTACGGCCGTATTTACGACAGTCGCGCTTTACGGCCGTATTTAGGGCAGTCGCGCTTTACGGCCGTATTTACGGCAGTCGCGCTTTACGGCCGTATTTGCGGCAGTCGCGCTTTACGGCCGTATTTTCGACAGTCGCGATTTACGGCCGTATTTGCGACAGTCGCGATTTACGGCCGTATTTACGACAGTCGCGATTTACGGCCGTATTTACGGCAGTCGCGCTTTACGGCCGTATTTACGACAGTCGCGATTTACGGCCGTATTTACGGCAGTCGCGCTTTACGGCCGTATTTACGGCAGTCGCGCTTTACGGCCGTCTTTACGGCAGTCGCGCTTTACGGCCGTCTTTACGGCAGTCGCGCTTTACGGCCGTATTTACGGCACTCGCGCTTTACGGCCGTATTTACGACAGTCGCGCTTTACGGCCGTATTTACGGCAGTCGCGCTTTACGGCACCTTTTACGACAGTCGCGCTTTACGTCCGTATTTACGGCAGTCGCGCTTTACGGCCGTATTTACGGCAGTCGCGCTTTACGGCCGTATTTACGACAGTCGCGCTTTACGGCCGTATTTACGACAGTCGCGATTTACGGCCGTATTTACGACAGTCGCGCTTTACGGCCGTATTTACGGCAGTCGCGCTTTACGGCCGTATTTACGGCAGTCGCGCTTCACGGCACCTTTTACGACAGTCGCGCTTTACGTCCGTATTTACGGCAGTCGCGCTTTACGGCCGTGTTTACGACAGTCGCGCTTTACGGCCGTATTTACGGCAGTCGCGCTTCACGGCACCTTTTACGACAGTCGCGCTTTACGGCCGTATTTACGGCAGTCGCGCTTTACGGCCGTATTTACGACAGTCGCGATTTACGGCCGTATTTACGACAGTCGCGCTTTACGGCCGTATTTACGGCAGTCGCGCTTTACGGCCGTCTTTACGACAGTCGCGCTTTACGGCCGTATTTACGACAGTCGCGATTTACGGCCGTATTTACGACAGTCGCGCTTTACGGCCGTATTTACGGCAGTCGCGCTTTACGGCCGTATTTACGGCAGTCGCGCTTTACGGCCGTCTTTACGACAGTCGCGCTTTACGGCCGTATTTACGACAGTCGCGCTTTACGGCCGTATTTACGGCAGTCGCGCTTTACGGCCGTATTTACGGCAGTCGCGCTTTACGGCCGTATTTACGACAGTCGCGCTTTACGGCCGTATTTACGGCAGTCGCGCTTTACGGCCGTATTTACGACAGTCGCGCTTTACGGCCGTATTTACGGCAGTCGCGCTTTACGGCCGTATTTACGACAGCCGCGCTTTACGGCCGTATTTACGACAGTCGCGCTTTACGGCCGTATTTACGGCAGTCGCGCTTTACGGCCGTATTTACGGCAGTCGCGATTTACGGCCGTATTTACGACAGTCGCGCTTTACGGCCGTATTTACGACAGTCGCTATTTACGGCCGTATTTACGACAGTCGCGCTTTACGGCCGTCTTTACGACAGTCGCGCTTTACGGCCGTATTTACGACAGTCGCGCTTTACGGCCGTATTTACGGCAGTCGCGCTTTACGGCCGTATTTACGGCAGTCGCGCTTTACGGCCGTCTTTACAGCAGTCACGCTTTACGGCCGTATTTACGACAGTCGCGCTTTACGGCCGTATTTACGGCAGTCGCGCTTTACGGCCGTATTTACGACAGTCGCGATTTACGGCCGTATTTACGACAGTCGCGCTTTACGGCCGTATTTACGGCAGTCGCGCTTTACGGCCGTCTTTACGACAGTCGCGCTTTACGGCCGTATTTACGACAGTCGCGCTTTACGGCCGTATTTACGACAGTCGCGCTTTACGGCCGTATTTACGACAGTCGCGCTTTACGGCCGTATTTACGGCAGTCGCGCTTTACGGCCGTATATACGGCAGTCGCGCTTTACGGCCGTCTTTACGACAGTCGCGCTTTACGGCCGTATTTACGACAGTCGCGCTTTACGGCCGTATTTACGGCAGTCGCGCTTTACGGCCGTATTTACGACAGTCGCGCTTTACGGCCGTATTTACGACAGTCGCGCTTTACGGCCGTATTTACGGCAGTCGCGCTTTACGGCCGTATTTACGGCAGTCGCGCTTTACGGCCGTATTTACGGCAGTCGCGCTTTACGGCCGTATTTACGGCAGTCGCGCTTTACGGCCGTATTTACGACAGTCGCGATTTACGGCCGTATTTACGACAGTCGCGCTTTACGGCCGTATTTACGGCAATCGCGCTTTACGGCCTTATTTACGACAGTCGCGCTTTACGGCACCTTTTGCGACAGTCGCGATTTACGGCCGTATTTACGACAGTCGCGCTTTACGGCCGTATTTACGACAGTCGCGCTTTACGGCCGTATTTACGGCAGTCGCGCTTTACGGCCGTATTTACGGCAGTCGCGCTTTACGGCCGTATTTACGGCAGTCGCGCTTTACGGCCGTATTTACGACAGTCGCGCTTTACGGCCGTATTTACGGCAGTCGCGCTTTACGGCCGTATTTACGACATTCTTGCTTTACGGCCGTATTTACGACAGACCCGCTTTACGGCCGTATTTACGACAGTCGCGCTTTACGGCCGTATTTACGACAGTCGCGCTTTACGGCCGTATTTACGACAGTCGCGATTTACGGCCGTATTTACGACAGTCGCGCTTTACGGCCGTATTTACGGCAGTCGCGATTTACGGCCGTATTTACGGCAGTCGCGCTTTACGGCCGTATTTACGGCAGTCGCGCTTTACGGCCGTATTTACGACAGTCGCGATTTACGGACGTATTTACGACAGTCGCGCTTTACGGCCGTATTTACGGCAGTCGCGCTTTACGGCCGTATTTACGACAGTCGCGCTTTACGGCACCTTTTGCGACAGTCGCGATTTACGGCCGTATTTACGACAGTCGCGCTTTACGGCCGTATTTACGACAGTCGCGCTTTACGGCCGTATTTACGACAGTCGCGCTTTACGGCCGTATTTACGGCAGTCGCGCTTTACGGCCGTATTTACGACAGTCGCGCTTTACGGCACCTTTTACGACAGTCGCGCTTTACGGCCGTATTTACGACAGTCGCGCTTTACGGCCGTATTTACGACAGTCGCGATTTACGGCCGTATTTACGGCAGTCGCGCTTTACGGCCGTCTTTACGACAGTCGCGCGTTACGGCCGTATTTACGGCAGTCGCGCTTTACGGCCGTATTTACGGCAGTCGCGCTTTACGGCCGTATTTACGACAGTCGCGCTTTACGGCCGTGTTTACGACAGTCGCGCTTTACGGCCGTATTTACGGCAGTCGCGCTTCACGGCACCTTTTACGACAGTCGCGCTTTACGGCCGTATTTACGACAGTCGCGCTTTACGGCCGTATTTACGACAGTCGCGATTTACGGCCGTATTTACGACAGTCGCGCTTTACGGCCGTATTTACGGCAGTCGCGCTTTACGGCCGTCTTTACGACAGTCGCGCTTTACGGCCGTATTTACGACAGTCGCGATTTACGGCCGTATTTACGACAGTCGCGCTTTACGGCCGTATTTACGGCAGTCGCGCTTTACGGCCGTATTTACGGCAGTCGCGCTTTACGGCCGTCTTTACGACAGTCGCGCTTTACGGCCGTATTTACGACAGTCGCGCTTTACGGCCGTATTTACGGCAGTCGCGCTTTACGGCCGTATTTACGGCAGTCGCGCTTTACGGCCGTATTTACGGCAGTCGCGCTTTACGGCCGTATTTACGGCAGTCGCGCTTTACGGCCGTATTTACGACAGTCGCGCTTTACGGCCGTATTTACGACAGTCGCGATTTACGGCCGTATTTACGACAGTCGCGCTTTACGGCCGTATTTACGGCAGTCGCGCTTTACGGCCGTATTTACGACAGTCGCGCTTTACGGCACCTTTTGCGACAGTCGCGATTTACGGCCGTATTTACGACAGTCGCGCTTTACGGCCGTATTTACGACAGTCGCGCTTTACGGCCGTATTTACGGCAGTCGCGATTTACGGCCGTATTTACGACAGTCGCGCTTTACGGCACCTTTTACGACAGTCGCGCTTTACGGCCGTATTTACGACAGTCGCGCTTTACGGCCGTATTTACGGCAGTCGCGATTTACGGCCGTATTTACGACAGTCGCGCTTTACGGCACCTTTTACGACAGTCGCGCTTTACGGCCGTATTTACGGCAGTCGCGCTTTACGGCCGTATTTAGGGCAGTCGCGCTTTACGGCCGTCTTTACGGCAGTCGCGCTTTACGGCCGTATTTACGACAGTCGCGCTTTACGGCCGTCTTTACGACAGTCGCGCTTTACGGCCGTATTTACGGCAGTCGCGCTTTACGGCCGTATTTACGACAGTCGCGCTTTACGGCCGTATTTACGGCAGTCGCGCTTTACGGCCGTATTTACGACAGTCGCGCTTTACGGCCGTATTTACGGCAGTCGCGCTTTACGGCCGTATTTACGGCAGTCGCGCTTTACGGCCGTATTTACGGCAGTCGCGCTTTACGGCCGTATTTACGGGAGTCGCGCTTTACGGCCGTATTTACGACAGTCGCGCTTTACGGCCGTATTTAGGGCAGTCGCGCTTTACGGCCGTATTTACGGCAGTCGCGCTTTACGGCCGTATTTGCGGCAGTCGCGCTTTACGGCCGTATTTTCGACAGTCGCGATTTACGGCCGTATTTGCGACAGTCGCGATTTACGGCCGTATTTACGACAGTCGCGATTTACGGCCGTATTTACGGCAGTCGCGCTTTACGGCCGTATTTACGACAGTCGCGATTTACGGCCGTATTTACGGCAGTCGCGCTTTACGGCCGTATTTACGGCAGTCGCGCTTTACGGCCGTCTTTACGGCAGTCGCGCTTTACGGCCGTCTTTACGGCAGTCGCGCTTTACGGCCGTATTTACGGCAGTCGCGCTTTACGGCCGTATTTACGACAGTCGCGCTTTACGGCCGTATTTACGGCAGTCGCGCTTTACGGCACCTTTTACGACAGTCGCGCTTTACGTCCGTATTTACGGCAGTCGCGCTTTACGGCCGTATTTACGGCAGTCGCGCTTTACGGCCGTATTTACGACAGTCGCGCTTTACGGCCGTATTTACGACAGTCGCGATTTACGGCCGTATTTACGACAGTCGCGCTTTACGGCCGTATTTACGGCAGTCGCGCTTTACGGCCGTATTTACGGCAGTCGCGCTTCACGGCACCTTTTACGACAGTCGCGCTTTACGTCCGTATTTACGGCAGTCGCGCTTTACGGCCGTATTTACGGCAGTCGCGCTTTACGGCCGTATTTACGACAGTCGCGCTTTACGGCCGTATTTACGACAGTCGCGATTTACGGCCGTATTTACGACAGTCGCGCTTTACGGCCGTATTTACGGCAGTCGCGCTTTACGGCCGTATTTACGACAGTCGCGCTTTACGGCACCTTTTGCGACAGTCGCGATTTACGGCCGTATTTACGACAGTCGCGCTTTACGGCCGTATTTACGACAGTTGCGCTTTACGGCCGTATTTACGGCAGTCGCGCTTTACGGCCGTATTTACGGCAGTCGCGCTTTACGGCCGTATTTACGGCAGTCGCGCTTTACGGCCGTATTTACGACAGTCGCGCTTTACGGCCGTATTTACGACAGTCGCGCTTTATGGCACCTTTTACGACAGTCGCGATTTACGGCCGTATTTACGACAGTCGCGCTTTACGGCCGTATTTACGACAGTCGCGCTTTACGGCCGTATTTACGGCAGTCGCGCTTTACGGCCGTATTTACGACAGTCGCGATTTACGGCCGTATTTACGACAGTCGCGCTTTACGGCCGTATTTACGACAGTCGCGATTTACGGCCGTATTTACGACAGTCGCGCTTTACGGCCGTATTTACGGCAGTCGCGCTTTACGGCCGTATTTACGGCAGTCGCGCTTTACGGCCGTATTTACGACAGTCGCGCTTTACGGCCGTATTTACGACAGTCGCGATTTACGGCCGTATTTACGACAGTCGCGCGTTACGGCCGTATTTACGGCAGTCGCGCTTTACGGCCGTATTTACGGCAGTCGCGCTTTACGGCCGTGTTTACGACAGTCGCGCTTTACGGCCGTATTTACGGCAGTCGCGCTTCACGGCACCTTTTACGACAGTCGCGCTTTACGGCCGTATTTACGACAGTCGCGCTTTACGGCCGTATTTACGACAGTCGCGATTTACGGCCGTATTTACGACAGTCGCGCTTTACGGCCGTATTTACGGCAGTCGCGCTTTACGGCCGTCTTTACGACAGTCGCGCTTTACGGCCGTATTTACGACAGTCGCGATTTACGGCCGTATTTACGGCAGTCGCGCTTTACGGCCGTATTTACGGCAGTCGCGCTTTACGGCCGTATTTACGGCAGTCGCGCTTTACGGCCGTCTTTACGACAGTCGCGCTTTACGGCCGTATTTACGACAGTCGCGATTTACGGCCGTCTTTACGACAGTCGCGCTTTACGGCCGTATTTACGGCAGTCGCGCTTTACGGCCGTATTTACGGCAGTCGCGCTTTACGGCCGTGTTTACGACAGTCGCGCTTTACGGCCGTATTTACGGCAGTCGCGCTTCACGGCACCTTTTACGACAGTCGCGCTTTACGGCCGTATTTACGACAGTCGCGCTTTACGGCCGTATTTACGACAGTCGCGCTTTACGGCCGTATTTACGGCAGTCGCGCTTTACGGCCGTCTTTACGACAGTCGCGCTTTACGGCCGTATTTACGACAGTCGCGATTTACGGCCGTATTTACGACAGTCGCGCTTTACGGCCGTATTTACGGCAGTCGCGCTTTACGGCCGTATTTACGGCAGTCGCGCTTTACGGCCGTCTTTACGACAGTCGCGCTTTACGGCCGTATTTACGACAGTCGCGCTTTACGGCCGTATTTACGGCAGTCGCGCTTTACGGCCGTATTTACGGCAGTCGCGCTTTACGGCCGTATTTACGACAGTCGCGCTTTACGGCCGTATTTACGGCAGTCGCGCTTTACGGCCGTATTTACGACAGTCGCGCTTTACGGCCGTATTTACGGCAGTCGCGCTTTACGGCCGTATTTACGACAGTCGCGCTTTACGGCCGTATTTACGACAGTCGCGCTTTACGGCCGTATTTACGGCAGTCGCGCTTTACGGCCGTATTTACGGCAGTCGCGCTTTACGGCCGTATTTACGACAGTCGCGATTTACGGCCGTATTTACGACAGTCGCGCTTTACGGCCGTATTTACGGCAGTCGCGCTTTACGGCCGTATTTACGGCAGTCGCGCTTTACGGCCGTCTTTACGACAGTCGCGCTTTACGGCCGTATTTACGACAGTCGCGCTTTACGGCCGTATTTACGGCAGTCGCGCTTTACGGCCGTATTTACGACAGTCGCGCTTTACGGCCGTATTTACGGCAGTCGCGCTTTACGGCCGTATATACGGCAGTCGCGCTTTACGGCCGTATTTACGACAGTCGCGCTTTACGGCACCTTTTGCGACAGTCGCGATTTACGGCCGTATTTACGACAGTCGCGCTTTACGGCCGTATTTACGACAGTCGCGCTTTACGGCCGTATTTACGGCAGTCGCGATTTACGGCCGTATTTACGACAGTCGCGCTTTACGGCACCTTTTACGACAGTCGCGCTTTACGGCCGTATTTACGGCAGTCGCGCTTTACGGCCGTATTTAGGGCAGTCGCGCTTTACGGCCGTCTTTACGGCAGTCGCGCTTTACGGCCGTATTTACGACAGTCGCGCTTTACGGCCGTATTTACGGCAGTCGCGCTTTACGGCCGTATTTACGGCAGTCGCGCTTTACGGCCGTATTTACGGGAGTCGCGCTTTACGGCCGTATTTACGACAGTCGCGCTTTACGGCCGTATTTACGGCAGTCGCGCTTTACGGCCGTATTTACGGCAGTCGCGCTTTACGGCCGTATTTGCGGCAGTCGCGCTTTACGGCCGTATTTTCGACAGTCGCGATTTACGGCCGTATTTGCGACAGTCGCGATTTACGGCCGTATTTACGACAGTCGCGATTTACGGCCGTATTTACGACAGTCGCGCTTTACGGCACCTTTTACGACAGTCGCGATTTACGGCCGTATTTACGGCAGTCGCGCTTTACGGCCGTATTTACGGCAGTCGCGCTTTACGGCCGTCTTTACGGCAGTCGCGCTTTACGGCCGTCTTTACGACAGTCGCGCTTTACGGCCGTATTTACGGCAGTCGCGCTTTACGGCCGTATTTACGACAGTCGCGCTTTACGGCCGTATTTACGGCAGTCGCGCTTCACGGCACCTTTTACGACAGTCGCGCTTTACGTCCGTATTTACGGCAGTCGCGCTTTACGGCCGTATTTACGGCAGTCGCGCTTTACGGCCGTATTTACGACAGTCGCGCTTTACGGCCGTATTTACGACAGTCGCGATTTACGGCCGTATTTACGACAGTCGCGCTTTACGGCCGTATTTACGGCAGTCGCGCTTTACGGCCGTATTTACGGCAGTCGCGCTTCACGGCACCTTTTACGACAGTCGCGCTTTACGTCCGTATTTACGGCAGTCGCGCTTTACGGCCGTATTTACGGCAGTCGCGCTTTACGGCCGTATTTACGACAGTCGCGCTTTACGGCCGTATTTACGACAGTCGCGATTTACGGCCGTATTTACGACAGTCGCGCTTTACGGCCGTATTTACGACAGTCGCGCTATACGGCCGTATTTGCGACAGTCGCGCTTTACGGCACCTTTTGCGACAGTCGCGATTTACGGCCGTATTTACGACAGTCGCGCTTTACGGCCGTATTTACGACAGTTGCGCTTTACGGCCGTATTTACGGCAGTCGCGCTTTACGGCCGTATTTACGGCAGTCGCGCTTTACGGCCGTATTTACGGCAGTCGCGCTTTACGGCCGTATTTACGACAGTCGCGCTTTACGGCCGTATTTACGACAGTCGCGCTTTATGGCACCTTTTACGACAGTCGCGATTTACGGCCGTATTTACGACAGTCGCGCTTTACGGCCGTATTTACGACAGTCGCGCTTTACGGCCGTATTTACGGCAGTCGCGCTTTACGGCCGTATTTACGACAGTCGCGATTTACGGCCGTATTTACGACAGTCGCGCTTTACGGCCGTATTTACGACAGTCGCGATTTACGGCCGTATTTACGACAGTCGCGCTTTACGGCCGTATTTACGGCAGTCGCGCTTTACGGCCGTATTTACGGCAGTCGCGCTTTACGGCCGTATTTACGACAGTCGCGATTTACGGCCGTCTTTACGACAGTCGCGCGTTACGGCCGTATTTACGGCAGTCGCGCTTTACGGCCGTATTTACGGCAGTCGCGCTTTACGGCCGTGTTTACGACAGTCGCGCTTTACGGCCGTATTTACGGCAGTCGCGCTTCACGGCACCTTTTACGACAGTCGCGCTTTACGGCCGTATTTACGACAGTCGCGCTTTACGGCCGTATTTACGACAGTCGCGATTTACGGCCGTATTTACGACAGTCGCGCTTTACGGCCGTATTTACGGCAGTCGCGCTTTACGGCCGTCTTTACGACAGTCGCGCTTTACGGCCGTATTTACGACAGTCGCGATTTACGGCCGTATTTACGACAGTCGCGCTTTACGGCCGTATTTACGGCAGTCGCGCTTTACGGCCGTATTTACGGCAGTCGCGCTTTACGGCCGTCTTTACGACAGTCGCGCTTTACGGCCGTATTTACGACAGTCGCGATTTACGGCCGTCTTTACGACAGTCGCGCGTTACGGCCGTATTTACGGCAGTCGCGCTTTACGGCCGTATTTACGGCAGTCGCGCTTTACGGCCGTGTTTACGACAGTCGCGCTTTACGGCCGTATTTACGGCAGTCGCGCTTCACGGCACCTTTTACGACAGTCGCGCTTTACGGCCGTATTTACGGCAGTCGCGCTTTACGGCCGTATTTACGACAGTCGCGATTTACGGCCGTATTTACGACAGTCGCGCTTTACGGCCGTATTTACGGCAGTCGCGCTTTACGGCCGTCTTTACGACAGTCGCGCTTTACGGCCGTATTTACGACAGTCGCGATTTACGGCCGTATTTACGACAGTCGCGCTTTACGGCCGTATTTACGGCAGTCGCGCTTTACGGCCGTATTTACGGCAGTCGCGCTTTACGGCCGTCTTTACGACAGTCGCGCTTTACGGCCGTATTTACGACAGTCGCGCTTTACGGCCGTATTTACGGCAGTCGCGCTTTACGGCCGTATTTACGGCAGTCGCGCTTTACGGCCGTATTTACGACAGTCGCGCTTTACGGCCATATTTACGGCAGTCGCGCTTTACGGCCGTATTTACGACAGTCGCGCTTTACGGCCGTATTTACGGCAGTCGCGCTTTACGGCCGTATTTACGACAGCCGCGCTTTACGGCCGTATTTACGACAGTCGCGCTTTACGGCCGTATTTACGGCAGTCGCGCTTTACGGCCGTATTTACGGCAGTCGCGATTTACGGCCGTATTTACGACAGTCGCGCTTTACGGCCGTATTTACGACAGTCGCTATTTACGGCCGTATTTACGACAGTCGCGCTTTACGGCCGTCTTTACGACAGTCGCGCTTTACGGCCGTATTTACGACAGTCGCGCTTTACGGCCGTATTTACGGCAGTCGCGCTTTACGGCCGTATTTACGGCAGTCGCGCTTTACGGCCGTCTTTACAGCAGTCACGCTTTACGGCCGTATTTACGACAGTCGCGCTTTACGGCCGTATTTACGGCAGTCGCGCTTTACGGCCGTATTTACGACAGTCGCGATTTACGGCCGTATTTACGACAGTCGCGCTTTACGGCCGTATTTACGGCAGTCGCGCTTTACGGCCGTATTTACGGCAGTCGCGCTTTACGGCCGTCTTTACGACAGTCGCGCTTTACGGCCGTATTTACGACAGTCGCGCTTTACGGCCGTATTTACGGCAGTCGCGCTTTACGGCCGTATTTACGACAGTCGCGCTTTACGGCCGTATTTACGGCAGTCGCGATTTACGGCCGTATTTACGGCAGTCGCGCTTTACGGCCGTATATACGGCAGTCGCGCTTTACGGCCGTCTTTACGACAGTCGCGCTTTACGGCCGTATTTACGACAGTCGCGCTTTACGGCCGTATTTACGGCAGTCGCGCTTTACGGCCGTATTTACGACAGTCGCGCTTTACGGCCGTATTTACGACAGTCGCGCTTTACGGCCGTATTTACGGCAGTCGCGCTTTACGGCCGTATTTACGGCAGTCGCGCTTTACGGCCGTATTTACGGCAGTCGCGCTTTACGGCCGTATTTACGGCAGTCGCGCTTTACGGCCGTATTTACGACAGTCGCGATTTACGGCCGTATTTACGACAGTCGCGCTTTACGGCCGTATTTACGGCAATCGCGCTTTACGGCCTTATTTACGACAGTCGCGCTTTACGGCACCTTTTGCGACAGTCGCGATTTACGGCCGTATTTACGACAGTCGCGCTTTACGGCCGTATTTACGACAGTCGCGCTTTACGGCCGTATTTACGGCAGTCGCGCTTTACGGCCGTATTTACGGCAGTCGCGCTTTACGGCCGTATTTACGGCAGTCGCGCTTTACGGCCGTATTTACGACAGTCGCGCTTTACGGCCGTATTTACGGCAGTCGCGCTTTACGGCCGTATTTACGACATTCTTGCTTTACGGCCGTATTTACGACAGACCCGCTTTACGGCCGTATTTACGACAGTCGCGCTTTACGGCCGTATTTACGACAGTCGCGCTTTACGGCCGTATTTACGACAGTCGCGATTTACGGCCGTATTTACGACAGTCGCGCTTTACGGCCGTATTTACGGCAGTCGCGATTTACGGCCGTATTTACGGCAGTCGCGCTTTACGGCCGTATTTACGGCAGTCGCGCTTTACGGCCGTATTTACGACAGTCGCGATTTACGGACGTATTTACGACAGTCGCGCTTTACGGCCGTATTTACGGCAGTCGCGCTTTACGGCCGTATTTACGACAGTCGCGCTTTACGGCACCTTTTGCGACAGTCGCGATTTACGGCCGTATTTACGACAGTCGCGCTTTACGGCCGTATTTACGACAGTCGCGCTTTACGGCCGTATTTACGACAGTCGCGCTTTACGGCCGTATTTACGGCAGTCGCGCTTTACGGCCGTATTTACGACAGTCGCGCTTTACGGCACCTTTTACGACAGTCGCGCTTTACGGCCGTATTTACGACAGTCGCGCTTTACGGCCGTATTTACGACAGTCGCGATTTACGGCCGTATTTACGGCAGTCGCGCTTTACGGCCGTCTTTACGACAGTCGCGCGTTACGGCCGTATTTACGGCAGTCGCGCTTTACGGCCGTATTTACGGCAGTCGCGCTTTACGGCCGTATTTACGACAGTCGCGCTTTACGGCCGTGTTTACGACAGTCGCGCTTTACGGCCGTATTTACGGCAGTCGCGCTTCACGGCACCTTTTACGACAGTCGCGCTTTACGGCCGTATTTACGACAGTCGCGCTTTACGGCCGTATTTACGACAGTCGCGATTTACGGCCGTATTTACGACAGTCGCGCTTTACGGCCGTATTTACGGCAGTCGCGCTTTACGGCCGTCTTTACGACAGTCGCGCTTACGACAGTCGCGCTTTACGGCCGTATTTACGGCAGTCGCGCTTTACGGCCGTATTTACGGCAGTCGCGCTTTACGGCCGTCTTTACGACAGTCGCGCTTTACGGCCGTATTTACGACAGTCGCGCTTTACGGCCGTATTTACGGCAGTCGCGCTTTACGGCCGTATTTACGGCAGTCGCGCTTTACGGCCGTATTTACGGCAGTCGCGCTTTACGGCCGTATTTACGACAGTCGCGCTTTACGGCCGTATTTACGACAGTCGCGATTTACGGCCGTATTTACGACAGTCGCGCTTTACGGCCGTATTTACGGCAGTCGCGCTTTACGGCCGTATTTACGACAGTCGCGCTTTACGGCACCTTTTTGCGACAGTCGCGATTTACGGCCGTATTTACGACAGTCGCGCTTTACGGCCGTATTTACGACAGTCGCGCTTTACGGCCGTATTTACGGCAGTCGCGATTTACGGCCGTATTTACGACAGTCGCGCTTTACGGCACCTTTTACGACAGTCGCGCTTTACGGCCGTATTTACGACAGTCGCGCTTTACGGCCGTATTTACGGCAGTCGCGATTTACGGCCGTATTTACGACAGTCGCGCTTTACGGCACCTTTTACGACAGTCGCGCTTTACGGCCGTATTTACGGCAGTCGCGCTTTACGGCCGTATTTAGGGCAGTCGCGCTTTACGGCCGTCTTTACGGCAGTCGCGCTTTACGGCCGTATTTACGACAGTCGCGCTTTACGGCCGTCTTTACGACAGTCGCGCTTTACGGCCGTATTTACGGCAGTCGCGCTTTACGGCCGTATTTACGACAGTCGCGCTTTACGGCCGTATTTACGGCAGTCGCGCTTTACGGCCGTATTTACGACAGTCGCGCTTTACGGCCGTATTTACGGCAGTCGCGCTTTACGGCCGTATTTACGGCAGTCGCGCTTTACGGCCGTATTTACGGCAGTCGCGCTTTACGGCCGTATTTACGGGAGTCGCGCTTTACGGCCGTATTTACGACAGTCGCGATTTACGGCCGTATTTACGGCAGTCGCGCTTTACGGCCGTATTTACGGCAGTCGCGCTTTACAACCGTCTTTACGACAGTCGCGCTTTACGGCCGTATTTACGACAGTCGCGCTTTACGGCCGTATTTACGGCAGTCGCGATTTACGGCCGTATTTACGACAGTCGCGATTTACGGCCGTATTTACGGCAGTCGCGCTTTACGGCCGTATTTACGACAGTCGCGATTTACGGCCGTATTTACGGCAGTCGCGCTTTACGGCCGTATTTACGGCAGTCGCGCTTTACGGCCGTCTTTACGGCAGTCGCGCTTTACGGCCGTCTTTACGGCAGTCGCGCTTTACGGCCGTATTTACGGCAGTCGCGCTTTACGGCCGTATTTACGACAGTCGCGCTTTACGGCCGTATTTACGGCAGTCGCGCTTTACGGCACCTTTTACGACAGTCGCGCTTTACGTCCGTATTTACGGCAGTCGCGCTTTACGGCCGTATTTACGGCAGTCGCGCTTTACGGCCGTATTTACGACAGTCGCGCTTTACGGCCGTATTTACGACAGTCGCGATTTACGGCCGTATTTACGACAGTCGCGCTTTACGGCCGTATTTACGGCAGTCGCGCTTTACGGCCGTATTTACGGCAGTCGCGCTTCACGGCACCTTTTACGACAGTCGCGCTTTACGGCCGTATTTACGGCAGTCGCGCTTTACGGCCGTATTTACGGCAGTCGCGCTTTTACGGCCGTATTTACGACAGTCGCGCTTTACGGCCGTATTTACGACAGTCGCGATTTACGGCCGTATTTACGACAGTCGCGCTTTACGGCCGTATTTACGGCCGCGTACGGTACTTCGGGACGCGTACGGCCCGTCGACGCAGTCGCGCTTTACGGCCGTATTTACGACAGTCGCGCTTTACGGCACCTTTTGCGACAGTCGCGATTTACGGCCGTATTTACGACAGTCCGCGCTTTACGGCCGTATTTACGACAGTTGCGCTTTACGGCCGTATTTACGGCAGTCGCGCTTTACGGCCGTATTTACGGCAGTCGCGCTTTACGGCCGTATTTACGGCAGTCGCGCTTTACGGCCGTATTTACGACAGTCGCGCTTTACGGCCGTATTTACGACAGTCGCGCTTTATGGCACCTTTTACGACAGTCGCGATTTACGGCCGTATTTACGACAGTCGCGCTTTACGGCCGTATTTACGACAGTCGCGCTTTACGGCCGTATTTACGGCAGTCGCGCTTTACGGCCGTATTTACGACAGTCGCGATTTACGGCCGTATTTACGACAGTCGCGCTTACGGCCGTATTTACGACAGTCGCGATTTACGGCCGTATTTACGACAGTCGCGCTTTACGGCCGTATTTACGGCAGTCGCGCTTTACGGCCGTATTTACGGCAGTCGCGCTTTACGGCCGTATTTACGACAGTCGCGCTTTACGGCCGTATTTACGACAGTCGCGATTTACGGCCGTATTTACGACAGTCGCGCGTTACGGCCGTATTTACGGCAGTCGCGCTTTACGGCCGTATTTACGGCAGTCGCGCTTTACGGCCGTGTTTACGACAGTCGCGCTTTACGGCCGTATTTACGGCAGTCGCGCTTCACGGCACCTTTTACGACAGTCGCGCTTTACGGCCGTATTTACGACAGTCGCGCTTTACGGCCGTATTTACGACAGTCGCGATTTACGGCCGTATTTACGACAGTCGCGCTTTACGGCCGTATTTACGGCAGTCGCGCTTTACGGCCGTCTTTACGACAGTCGCGCTTTACGGCCGTATTTACGACAGTCGCGATTTACGGCCGTATTTACGGCAGTCGCGCTTTACGGCCGTATTTACGGCAGTCGCGCTTTACGGCCGTATTTACGGCAGTCGCGCTTTACGGCCGTCTTTACGACAGTCGCGCTTTACGGCCGTATTTACGACAGTCGCGATTTACGGCCGTCTTTACGACAGTCGCGCGTTACGGCCGTATTTACGGCAGTCGCGCTTTACGGCCGTATTTACGGCAGTCGCGCTTTACGGCCGTGTTTACGACAGTCGCGCTTTACGGCCGTATTTACGGCAGTCGCGCTTCACGGCACCTTTTACGGACAGTCGCGCTTTACGGCCGTATTTACGACAGTCGCGCTTTACGGCCGTATTTACGACAGTCGCGATTTACGGCCGTATTTACGACAGTCGCGCTTTACGGCCGTATTTACGGCAGTCGCGCTTTACGGCCGTCTTTACGACAGTCGCGCTTTACGGCCGTATTTACGACAGTCGCGATTTACGGCCGTATTTACGACAGTCGCGCTTTACGGCCGTATTTACGGCAGTCGCGCTTTACGGCCGTATTTACGGCAGTCGCGCTTTACGGCCGTCTTTACGACAGTCGCGCTTTACGGCCGTATTTACGACAGTCGCGCTTTACGGCCGTATTTACGGCAGTCGCGCTTTACGGCCGTATTTACGGCAGTCGCGCTTTACGGCCGTATTTACGACAGTCGCGCTTTACGGCCGTATTTACGGCAGTCGCGCTTTACGGCCGTATTTACGACAGTCGCGCTTTACGGCCGTATTTACGGCAGTCGCGCTTTACGGCCGTATTTACGACAGTCGCGCTTTACGGCCGTATTTACGACAGTCGCGCTTTACGGCCGTATTTACGGCAGTCGCGCTTTACGGCCGTATTTACGGCAGTCGCGCTTTACGGCCGTATTTACGACAGTCGCGATTTACGGCCGTATTTACGACAGTCGCGCTTTACGGCCGTATTTACGGCAGTCGCGCTTTACGGCCGTATTTACGGCAGTCGCGCTTTACGGCCGTCTTTACGACAGTCGCGCTTTACGGCCGTATTTACGACAGTCGCGCTTTACGGCCGTATTTACGGCAGTCGCGCTTTACGGCCGTATTTACGACAGTCGCGCTTTACGGCCGTATTTACGGCAGTCGCGCTTTACGGCCGTATATACGGCAGTCGCGCTTTACGGCCGTCTTTACGGCAGTCGCGCTTTACGGCCGTATTTACGACAGTCGCGCTTTACGGCCGTATTTACGGCAGTCGCGCTTTACGGCCGTATTTACGACAGTCGCGCTTTACGGCCGTATTTACGACAGTCGCGCTTTACGGCATTTTTTGCGACAGTCGCGATTTACGGCCGTATTTACGACAGTCGCGCTTTACGGCCGTATTTACGACAGTCGCGCTTTACGGCCGTATTTACGGCAGTCGCGCTTTACGGCCGTATTTACGGCAGTCGCGCTTTACGGCCGTATTTACGACAGTCGCGCTTTACGGCCGTATTTACGGCAGTCGCGCTTTACGGCCGTATTTACGACATTCTTGCTTTACGGCCGTATTTACGACAGACCCGCTTTACGGCCGTATTTACGACAGTCGCGCTTTACGGCCGTATTTACGACAGTCGCGCTTTACGGCCGTATTTACGACAGTCGCGATTTACGGCCGTATTTACGACAGTCGCGCTTTACGGCCGTATTTACGGCAGTCGCGATTTACGGCCGTATTTACGGCAGTCACGCTTTACGGCCGTATTTACGACAGTCGCGCTTTACGGCCGTATTTACGGCAGTCGCGCTTTACGGCCGTATTTACGGCAGTCGCGCTTTACGGCCGTATTTACGACAGTCGCGCTTTACGGCCGTATTTACGGCAGTCGCGCTTCACGGCACCTTTTACGACAGTCGCGCTTTACGGCCGTATTTACGACAGTCGCGCTTTACGGCCGTATTTACGGCAGTCGCGCTTTACGGCCGTATTTACGGCAGTCGCGCTTTACGGCACCTTTTAGGACAGTCGCGCTTTACGGCCGTATTTACGACAGTCGCGCTTTACGGCCGTATTTACGGCAGTCGCGCTTTACGGCCGTATTTACGGCAGTCGCGCTTTACGGCCGTATTTACGACAGTCGCGCTTTACGGCCGTCTTTACGACAGTCGCGCTTTACGGCCGTATTTACGACAGTCGCGCTTTACGGCCGTATTTACGACAGTCGCGATTTACGGCCGTATTTACGGCAGTCGCGCTTTACGGCCGTATTTACGGCAGTCGCGCTTTACGGCACCTTTTACGACAGTCGCGCTTTACGGCCGTATTTACGACAGTTGCGCTTTACGGCCGTATTTACGGCAGTCGCGCTTTACGGCACCTTTTACGACAGTCGCGCTTTACGGCCGTATTTACGACAGTCGCGCTTTACGGCAGTATTTACGACAGTCGCGCTTTACGGCCGTATTTACGACAGTCGCGCTTTACGGCCGTATTTACGGCAGTCGCGCTTTACGGCCGTATTTACGACAGTCGCGCTTTACGGCCGTATTTACGACATTCGTGCTTTACGGCCGTATTTACGACAGTCCCGCTTTACGGCCGTATTTACGACAGTCGCGCTTTACGGCCGTATTTACGACAGTCGCGCTTTACGGCCGTATTTACAACAGTCGCGATTTACGGCCGTATTTACGACAGTCGCGCTTTACGGCCGTATTTACGGCAGTCGCGATTTACGGCCGTATTTACGGCAGTCGCGCTTTACGGCCGTATTTACGACAGTCGCGCTTTACGGCCGTATTTACGGCAGTCGCGCTTTACGGCCGTATTTACGACAGTCGCGCTTTACGGCCGTATTTACGACAGTCGCGCTTTACGGCCGTATTTACGGCAGTCGCGCTTCACGGCACCTTTTACGACAGTCGCGCTTTACGGCCGTATTTACGGCAGTCGCGCTTTACGGCCGTATTTACGACAGTCGCTATTTACGGCCGTATTTACGACAGTCGCGCTTTACGGCCGTATTTACGGCAGTCGCGCTTTACGGCCGTCTTTACGGCAGTCGCGCTTTACGGCCGTATTTACGACAGTAACGATTTACGGCCGTGTTTACGACAGTCGCGCTTTACGGCCGTATTTACGGCAATCGCGTTTTACGGCCGTATTTACGGCAGTCGCGCTTTACGGCCGTATTTACGGCAGTCGCGCTTTACGGCCGTATTTACGGCAGTCGCGCTTTACGGACGTATTTACGGCAGTCGCGCTTTACGGCCGTATTTACGACAGTCGCGCTTTACGGCCGTATTTACGACAGTCGCGCTTTATGGCACCTTTTACGACAGTCGCGATTTACGGCCGTATTTACGACAGTCGCGCTTTACGGCCGTATTTACGACAGTCGCGCTTTACGGCCGTATTTACGACAGTCGCGCTTTACGGCCGTATTTACGGCAGTCGCGCTTTACGGCCGTATTTACGACAGTCGCGATTTACGGCCGTATTTACGACAGTCGCGATTTACGGCCGTATTTACGACAGTCGCGCTTTACGGCCGTATTTACGACAGTCGCGATTTACGGCCGTATTTACGGCAGTCGCGCTTTACGGCCGTATTTACGGCAGTCGCGCTTTACGGCCGTATTTACGGCAGTCGCGCTTTACGGCCGTCTTTACGACAGTCGCGCTTTACGGCCGTATTTACGACAGTCGCGATTTACGGCCGTATTTACGACAGTCGCGCTTTACGGCCGTATTTACGGCAGTCGCGCTTTACGGCCGTATTTACGGCAGTCGCGCTTTACGGCCGTCTTTACGACAGTCGCGCTTTACGGCCGTATTTACGACAGTCGCGCTTTACGGCCGTATTTACGGCAGTCGCGCTTTACGGCCGTCTTTACGACAGTCACGCTTTACGGCCGTATTTACGACAGTCGCGCTTTACGGCCGTATTTACGGCAGTCGCGCTTTACGGCCGTATTTACGGCAGTCGCGCTTTACGGCCGTATTTACGACAGTCGCGATTTACGGACGTATTTACGACAGTCGCGCTTTACGGCCGTATTTACGACAGTCGCGCTTTACGGCCGTATTTACGACAGTCGCGCTTTACGGCACCTTTTGCGACAGTCGCGATTTACGGCCGTATTTACGACAGTCGCGCTTTACGGCCGTATTTACGACAGTCGCGCTTTACGGCCGTATTTACGGCAGTCGCGATTTACGGCCGTATTTACGACAGTCGCGCTTTACGGCACCTTTTACGACAGTCGCGCTTTACGGCCGTCTTTACGACAGTCGCGCTTTACGGCCGTATTTACGACAGTCGCGATTTACGGCCGTATTTACGGCAGTCGCGCTTTACGGCCGTATTTACGGCAGTCGCGCTTTACAACCGTCTTTACGACAGTCGCGCTTTACGGCCGTATTTACGACAGTCGCGCTTTACGGCCGTATTTACGGCAGTCGCGCTTTACGGCCGTATTTACGGCAGTCGCGCTTTACGGCCGTATTTACGGCAGTCGCGCTTTACGGCCGTATTAACGGCAGTCGCGCTTTACGGCCGTATTTACGGCAGTCGCGCTTTACGGCCGTATTTACGGCAGTCGCGCTTTACGGCCGTATTTACGGCAGTCGCGCTTTACGGCCGTATTTACGACAGTCGCGATTTACGGCCGTATTTACGACAGTCGCGCTTAACGGCCGTATTTACGACAGTCGCGCTTTACGGCCGTATTTACGACAGTCGCGATTTACGGCCGTATTTACGGCAGTCGCGCTTTACGGCCGTATTTAAGACAGTCGCGCTTTACGGCCGTATTTACGGCAGTCGCGCTTTACGGCCGTATTTACGGCAGTCGCGCTTTACGGCCGTATTTACGGCAGTCGCGCTTTACGGCCGTATTTACGGCAGTCGCGCTTTACGGCCGTATTTACGACAGTCGCGCTTTACGGCCGTATTTACGGCAGTCGCGATTTACGGCCGTATTTACGACAGTCGCGCTTTACGGCCGTATTTACGACAATCGCGATTTACGGCCGTATTTACGACAGTCGCGCTTTACGGCCGTATTTACGGCAGTCGCGCTTTACGGCCGTATTTACGACAGTCGCGCTTTACGGCACCTTTTGCGACAGTCGCGATTTACGGCCGTATTTACGGCAGTCGCGCTTTACGGCCGTATTTACGACAGTCGCGCTTTACGGCCGTATTTACGGCAGTCGCGATTTACGGCCGTATTTACGACAGTCGCGCTTTACGGCACCTTTTACGACAGTCGCGCTTTACGGCCGTATTTACGACAGTCGCGCTTTACGGCCGTATTTACGGCAGTCGCGATTTACGGCCGTATTTACGACAGTCGCGCTTTACGGCACCTTTTACGACAGTCGCCCTTTACGGCCGTATTTACGGCAGTCGTGCTTTACGGCCGTATTTAGGGCAGTCGCGCTTTACGGCCGTCTTTACGGCAGTCGCGCTTTACGGCCGTATTTACGGCAGTCGCGCTTTACGGCCGTATTTACGACAGTCGCGCTTTACGGCCGTATTTACGGCAGTCGCGATTTACGGCCGTATTTACGACAGTCGCGCTTTACGGCCGTATTTACGGCAGTCGCGCTTTACGGCCGTATTTACGACAGTCGCGCTTTACGGCCGTATTTACGGCAGTCGCGCTTTACGGCCGTATTTACGGCAGTCGCGCTTTACGGCCGTATTTACGGCAGTCGCGCTTTACGGCCGTATTTACGACAGTCGCGCTTTACGGCCGTATTTACGGCAGTCGCGCTTTACGGCCGTATTTACGGCAGTCGCGCTTTACGGCCGTATTTACGGTAGTCGCGCTTTACGGCCGTATTTACGGCAGTCGCGCTTTACGGCCGTATTTACGGCAGTCGCGCTTTACGGCCGTATTTGCGGCAGTCGCGCTTTACGGCCGTATTTTCGACAGTCGCGATTTACGGCCGTATTTGCGACAGTCGCGATTTACGGCCGTGTTTACGACAGTCGCGATTTACGGCCGTATTTACGGCAGTCGCGCTTTACGGCCGTATTTACGACAGTCGCGATTTACGGCCGTATTTACGGCAGTCGCGCTTTACGGCCGTATTTACGGCAGTCGCGCGTTACGGCCGTATTTACGGCAGTCGCGCTTTACGGCACCTTTTGCGACAGTCGCGATTTACGGCCGTATTTACGACAGTCGCGCTTTACGGCACCTTTTACGACAGTCGCGCTTTACGGCCGTATTTACGACAGTCTCGCTTTATGGCACCTTTTAGGACAGTCGCGATTTACGGCCGTATTTACGACAGTCGCGCTTTACGGCCGTATTTACGGCAGTCGCGCTTTACGGCCGTCTTTACGACAGTCGCGCTTTACGGCCGTATTTACGACAGTCGCGATTTACGGCCGTATTTACGACAGTCGCGCTTTACGGCCGTATTTACGGCAGTCGCGCTTTACGGCCGTATTTACGGCAGTCGCGCTTTACGGCCGTATTTACGACAGTCGCGCTTTACGGCCGTATTTACGGCAGTCGCGCTTTACGGCCGTATTTACGACAGTCGCGCTTTACGGCCGTATTTACGGCAGTCGCGCTTTACGGCCGTATTTACGGCAGTCGCGCTTTACGGCCGTATTTACGACAGTCGCGCTTTACGGCCGTATTTACGGCAGTCGCGCTTTACGGCCGTATTTACGGCAGTCGCGCTTTACGGCCGTATTTACGACAGTCGCGCTTTACGGCCGTATTTACGGCAGTCGCGCTTTACGGCCGTATTTACGACAGTCGCGCTTTACGGCACCTTTTACGACAGTCGCGCTTTACGGCCGTATTTACGACAGTCTCGCTTTATGGCACCTTTTAGGACAGTCGCGATTTACGGCCGTATTTACGACAGTCGCGCTTTACGGCCGTATTTACGGCAGTCGCGCTTTACGGCCGTCTTTACGACAGTCGCGCTTTACGGCCGTATTTACGACAGTCGCGATTTACGGCCGTATTTACGACAGTCGCGCTTTACGGCCGTATTTACGGCAGTCGCGCTTTACGGCCGTATTTACGGCAGTCGCGCTTTACGGCCGTCTTTACGACAGTCGCGCTTTACGGCCGTATTTACGACAGTCGCGCTTTACGGCCGTATTTACGGCAGTCGCGCTTTACGGCCGTATTTACGACAGTCGCGCTTTACGGCCGTATTTACGGCAGTCGCGCTTTACGGCCGTATTTACGGCAGTCGCGCTTTACGGCCGTATTTACGACAGTCGCGCTTTACGGCCGTATTTACGGCAGTCGCGCTTTACGGCCGTATTTACGGCAGTCGCGCTTTACGGCCGTATTTACGGCAGTCGCGCTTTACGGCCGTATTTACGGCAGTCGCGCTTTACGGCCGTATTTACGACAGTCGCGCTTTACGGCCGTATTTACGACAGTCGCGCTTTACGGCCGTATTTACGGCAGTCGCGATTTACGGCCGTATTTACGACAGTCGCGCTTTACGGCACCTTTTACGACAGTCGCGCTTTACGGCCGTATTTACGACAGTCGCGCTTTACGGCCGTATTTACGACAGTCGCGATTTACGGCCGTATTTACGGCAGTCGCGCTTTACGGCCGTATTTACGGCAGTCGCGCGTTACGGCCGTATTTACGGCAGTCGCGCTTTACGGCCGTATTTACGGCAGTCGCGCTTTACGGCCGTGTTTACGACAGTCGCGCTTTACGGCCGTGTTTACGGCAGTCGCGCTTCACGGCACCTTTTACGACAGTCGCGCTTTACGGCCGTATTTACGACAGTCGCGCTTTACGGCCGTATTTACGACAGTCGCGATTTACGGCCATATTTACGACAGTCGCGCTTTACGGCCGTATTTACGGCAGTCGCGCTTTACGGCCGTCTTTACGACAGTCGCGCTTTACGGCCGTATTTACGACAGTCGCGATTTACGGCCGTATTTACGACAGTCGCGCTTTACGGCCGTATTTACGGCAGTCGCGCTTTACGGCCGTATTTACGGCAGTCGCGCTTTACGGCCGTCTTTACGACAGTCGCGCTTTACGGCCGTATTTACGGCAGTCGCGCTTTACGGCCGTATTTACGACAGTCGCGCTTTACGGCCGTATTTACGGCAGTCGCGCTTTACGGCCGTATTTACGGCAGTCGCGCTTTACGGCCGTATTTACGGTAGTCGCGCTTTACGGCCGTATTTACGGCAGTCGCGCTTTACGGCCGTATTTACGGCAGTCGCGCTTTACGGCCGTATTTGCGGCAGTCGCGCTTTACGGCCGTATTTTCGACAGTCGCGATTTACGGCCGTATTTGCGACAGTCGCGATTTACGGCCGTGTTTACGACAGTCGCGATTTACGGCCGTATTTACGGCAGTCGCGCTTTACGGCCGTATTTACGACAGTCGCGATTTACGGCCGTATTTACGGCAGTCGCGCTTTACGGCCGTATTTACGGCAGTCGCGCGTTACGGCCGTATTTACGGCAGTCGCGCTTTACGGCACCTTTTGCGACAGTCGCGATTTACGGCCGTATTTACGACAGTCGCGCTTTACGGCACCTTTTACGACAGTCGCGCTTTACGGCCGTATTTACGACAGTCTCGCTTTATGGCACCTTTTAGGACAGTCGCGATTTACGGCCGTATTTACGACAGTCGCGCTTTACGGCCGTATTTACGGCAGTCGCGCTTTACGGCCGTATTTACGACAGTCGCGCTTTACGGCCGTATTTACGGCAGTCGCGCTTTACGGCCGTATTTACGGCAGTCGCGCTTTACGGCCGTATTTACGACAGTCGCGCTTTACGGCCGTATTTACGGCAGTCGCGCTTTACGGCCGTATTTACGGCAGTCGCGCTTTACGGCCGTATTTACGACAGTCGCGCTTTACGGCCGTATTTACGGCAGTCGCGCTTTACGGCCGTATTTACGACAGTCGCGCTTTACGGCCGTATTTACGACAGTCGCGCTTTACGGCCGTATTTACGGCAGTCGCGATTTACGGCCGTATTTACGACAGTCGCGCTTTACGGCACCTTTTACGACAGTCGCGCTTTACGGCCGTATTTACGACAGTCGCGCTTTACGGCCGTATTTACGACAGTCGCGATTTACGGCCGTATTTACGGCAGTCGCGCTTTACGGCCGTATTTACGGCAGTCGCGCGTTACGGCCGTATTTACGGCAGTCGCGCTTTACGGCCGTATTTACGGCAGTCGCGCTTTACGGCCGTGTTTACGACAGTCGCGCTTTACGGCCGTGTTTACGGCAGTCGCGCTTCACGGCACCTTTTACGACAGTCGCGCTTTACGGCCGTATTTACGACAGTCGCGCTTTACGGCCGTATTTACGACAGTCGCGATTTACGGCCATATTTACGACAGTCGCGCTTTACGGCCGTATTTACGGCAGTCGCGCTTTACGGCCGTCTTTACGACAGTCGCGCTTTACGGCCGTATTTACGACAGTCGCGATTTACGGCCGTATTTACGACAGTCGCGCTTTACGGCCGTATTTACGGCAGTCGCGCTTTACGGCCGTATTTACGGCAGTCGCGCTTTACGGCCGTCTTTACGACAGTCGCGCTTTACGGCCGTATTTACGACAGTCGCGCTTTACGGCCGTATTTACGGCATTCGCACTTTACGGCCGTATTTACGGCAGTCGCGCTTTACGGCCGTATTTACGACAGTCGCGCTTTACGGCCGTATTTACGGCAGTCGCGCTTTACGGCCGTATTTACGGCAGTCGCGCTTTACGGCCGTATTTACGACAGTCGCGCTTTACGGCACCTTTTGCGACAGTCGCGATTTACGGCCGTATTTACGACAGTCGCGCTTTACGGCCGTATTTACGACAGTCGCGCTTTACGGCCGTATTTACGGCAGTCGCGCTTTACGGCCGTATTTACGGCAGTCGCGCTTTACGGCCGTATTTACGACAGTCGCGCTTTACGGCCGTATTTACGGCAGTCGCGCTTTACGGCCGTATTTACGACAGTCGCGCTTTACGGCCGTATTTACGGCAGTCGCACTTTACGGCCGTATTTACGACATTCGTGCTTTACGGCCGTATTTACGACAGACCCGCTTTATGGCCGTATTTACGACAGTCGCGCTTTACGGCCGTATTTACGACAGTCGCGCTTTACGGCCGTATTTACGGCAGTCGCGCTTTACGGCCGTATTTACGACAGTCGCGCTTTACGGCCGTATTTACGGCAGTCGCGCTTTACGGCCGTATTTACGGCAGTCGCGCTTTACGGCCGTCTTTACAGCAGTCACGCTTTACGGCCGTATTTACGACAGTCGCGCTTTACGGCCGTATTTACGGCAGTCGCGCTTTACGGCCGTATTTACGGCAGTCGCGCTTTACGGCCGTATTTACGACAGTCGCGATTTACGGCCGTATTTACGACAGTCGCGCTTTACGGCCGTATTTACGGCAGTCGCGCTTTACGGCCGTATTTACGGCAGTCGCGCTTTACGGCCGTCTTTACGACAGTCGCGCTTTACGGCCGTATTTACGACAGTCGCGCTTTACGGCCGTATTTACGGCAGTCGCGCTTTACGGCCGTATTTACGGCAGTCGCGCTTTACGGCCGTATTTACGGCAGTCGCGCTTTACGGCCGTCTTTACGACAGTCGCGCTTTACGGCCGTATTTACGACAGTCGCGCTTTACGGCCGTATTTACGGCAGTCGCGCTTTACGGCCGTCTTTACGACAGTCGCGCTTTACGGCCGTATTTACGACAGTCGCGCTTTACGGCCGTATTTACGGCAGTCGCGCTTTACGGCCGTATTTACGGCAGTCGCGCTTTACGGCCGTATTTACGACAGTCGCGCTTTACGGCCGTATTTACGACAGTCGCGATTTACGGCCGTATTTACGACAGTCGCACTTTACGGCCGTATTTACGGCAATCGCGCTTTACGGCCGTATTTACGACAGTCGCGCTTTACGGCACCTTTTGCGACAGTCGCGATTTACGGCCGTATTTACGACAGTCGCGCTTTACGGCCGTATTTACGACAGTCGCGCTTTACGGCCGTATTTACGGCAGTCGCGCTTTACGGCCGTATTTACGGCAGTCGCGCTTTACGGCCGTATTAACGGCAGTCGCGCTTTACGGCCGTATTTACGGCAGTCGCGCTTTACGGCCGTATTTACGGCAGTCGCGCTTTACGGCCGTATTTACGGCAGTCGCGCTTTACGGCCGTCTTTACGACAGTCGCGCTTTACGGCCGTATTTACGACAGTCGCGCTTTACGGCCGTATTTACGACAGTCGCGCTTTACGGCCGTATTTACGACAGTCGCGATTTACGGCCGTATTTACGGCAGTCGCGCTTTACGGCCGTATTTAAGACAGTCGCGCTTTACGGCCGTATTTACGGCAGTCGCGCTTTACGGCCGTATTTACGGCAGTCGCGCTTTACGGCCGTATTTACGGCAGTCGCGCTTTACGGCCGTATTTACGACAGTCGCGCTTTACGGCCGTATTTACGGCAGTCGCGATTTACGGCCGTATTTACGACAGTCGCGCTTTACGGCCGTATTTACGACAGTCGCGATTTACGGCCGTATTTACGACAGTCGCGCTTTACGGCCGTATTTACGGCAGTCGCGCTTTACGGCCGTATTTACGACAGTCGCGCTTTACGGCACCTTTTGCGACAGTCGCGATTTACGGCCGTATTTACGGCAGTCGCGCTTTACGGCCGTATTTACGACAGTCGCGCTTTACGGCCGTATTTACGGCAGTCGCGATTTACGGCCGTATTTACGACAGTCGCGCTTTACGGCACCTTTTACGACAGTCGCGCTTTACGGCCGTATTTACGGCAGTCGCGCTTTACGGCCGTATTTACGGCAGTCGCGCTTTACGGCCGTATTTACGGCAGTCGCGCTTTACGGCCGTATTTACGACAGTCGCGCTTTACGGCCGTATTTACGGCAGTCGCGATTTACGGCCGTATTTACGACAGTCGCGCTTTACGGCCGTATTTACGACAGTCGCGATTTACGGCCGTATTTACGACAGTCGCGCTTTACGGCCGTATTTACGGCAGTCGCGCTTTACGGCCGTATTTACGACAGTCGCGCTTTACGGCACCTTTTGCGACAGTCGCGATTTACGGCCGTATTTACGGCAGTCGCGCTTTACGGCCGTATTTACGACAGTCGCGCTTTACGGCCGTATTTACGGCAGTCGCGATTTACGGCCGTATTTACGACAGTCGCGCTTTACGGCACCTTTTACGACAGTCGCGCTTTACGGCCGTATTTACGACAGTCGCGCTTTACGGCCGTATTTACGGCAGTCGCGATTTACGGCCGTATTTACGACAGTCGCGCTTTACGGCACCTTTTACGACAGTCGCCCTTTACGGCCGTATTTACGGCAGTCGTGCTTTACGGCCGTATTTAGGGCAGTCGCGCTTTACGGCCGTCTTTACGGCAGTCGCGCTTTACGGCCGTATTTACGACAGTCGCGCTTTACGGCCGTCTTTACGACAGTCGCGCTTTACGGCCGTATTTACGGCAGTCGCGCTTTACGGCCGTATTTACGACAGTCGCGCTTTACGGCCGTATTTACGGCAGTCGCGCTTTACGGCCGTATTTACGACAGTCGCGCTTTACGGCCGTATTTACGGCAGTCGCGCTTTACGGCCGTATTTACGGCAGTCGCGCTTTACGGCCGTATTTACGGCAGTCGCGCTTTACGGCCGTATTTACGGTAGTCGCGCTTTACGGCCGTATTTACGGCAGTCGCGCTTTACGGCCGTATTTACGGCAGTCGCGCTTTACGGCCGTATTTGCGGCAGTCGCGCTTTACGGCCGTATTTTCGACAGTCGCGATTTACGGCCGTATTCGCGACAGTCGCGATTTACGGCCGTATTTACGACAGTCGCGATTTACGGCCGTATTTACGGCAGTCGCGCTTTACGGCCGTATTTACGGCAGTCGCGCTTTACGGCCGTATTTACGACAGTCGCGCTTTACGGCCGTATTTACGGCAGTCGCGCTTTACGGCCGTATTTACGACAGTCGCGCTTTACGGCACCTTTTGCGACAGTCGCGATTTACGGCCGTATTTACGACAGTCGCGCTTTACGGCACCTTTTACGACAGTCGCGCTTTACGGCCGTATTTACGACAGTCTCGCTTTATGGCACCTTTTAGGACAGTCGCGATTTACGGCCGTATTTACGACAGTCGCGCTTTACGGCCGTATTTACGGCAGTCGCGCTTTACGGCCGTCTTTACGACAGTCGCGCTTTACGGCCGTATTTACGACAGTCGCGATTTACGGCCGTATTTACGACAGTCGCGTTTTACGGCCGTATTTACGGCAGTCGCGCTTTACGGCCGTATTTACGGCAGTCGCGCTTTACGGCCGTCTTTACGACAGTCGCGCTTTACGGCCGTATTTACGACAGTCGCGCTTTACGGCCGTATTTACGGCAGTCGCGCTTTACGGCCGTATTTACGACAGTCGCGCTTTACGGCCGTATTTACGGCAGTCGCGCTTTACGGCCGTATTTACGGCAGTCGCGCTTTACGGCCGTATTTACGACAGTCGCGCTTTACGGCCGTATTTACGGCAGTCGCGCTTTACGGCCGTATTTACGGCAGTCGCGCTTTACGGCCGTATTTACGACAGTCGCGCTTTACGGCCGTATTTACGACAGTCGCGCTTTACGGCCGTATTTACGGCAGTCGCGTTTTACGGCCGTATTTACGGCAGTCGCGCTTTACGGCCGTATTTACGGCAGTCGCGATTTACGGCCGTATTTACGACAGTCGCGATTTACGGCCGTATTTACGACAGTCGCGCTTTACGGCCGTATTTACGACAGTCGCGCTTTACGGCCGTATTTACGGCAGTCGCGATTTACGGCCGTATTTACGACAGTCGCGCTTTACGGCACCTTTTACGACAGTCGCGCTTTACGGCCGTATTTACGACAGTCGCGCTTTACGGCCGTATTTACGACAGTCGCGATTTACGGCCGTATTTACGGCAGTCGCGCTTTACGGCCGTATTTACGGCAGTCGCGCGTTACGGCCGTATTTACGGCAGTCGCGCTTTACGGCCGTATTTACGGCAGTCGCGCTTTACGGCCGTGTTTACGACAGTCGCGCTTTACGGCCGTGTTTACGGCAGTCGCGCTTCACGGCACCTTTTACGACAGTCGCGCTTTACGGCCGTATTTACGACAGTCGCGCTTTACGGCCGTATTTACGACAGTCGCGATTTACGGCCATATTTACGACAGTCGCGCTTTACGGCCGTATTTACGGCAGTCGCGCTTTACGGCCGTCTTTACGACAGTCGCGCTTTACGGCCGTATTTACGACAGTCGCGATTTACGGCCGTATTTACGACAGTCGCGCTTTACGGCCGTATTTACGGCAGTCGCGCTTTACGGCCGTATTTACGGCAGTCGCGCTTTACGGCCGTCTTTACGACAGTCGCGCTTTACGGCCGTATTTACGACAGTCGCGCTTTACGGCCGTATTTACGGCAGTCGCGCTTTACGGCCGTATTTACGGCAGTCGCGCTTTACGGCCGTCTTTACGACAGTCGCGCTTTACGGCCGTATTTACGACAGTCGCGCTTTACGGCCGTATTTACGGCAGTCGCGCTTTACGGCCGTATTTACGGCAGTCGCGCTTTACGGCCGTCTTTACGACAGTCGCGCTTTACGGCCGTATTTACGACAGTCGCGCTTTACGGCCGTATTTACGACAGTCGCGCTTTACGGCCGTATTTACGACAGTCGCGATTTACGGCCGTATTTACGGCAGTCGCGCTTTACGGCCGTATTTAAGACAGTCGCGCTTTACGGCCGTATTTACGGCAGTCGCGCTTTACGGCCGTATTTACGGCAGTCGCGCTTTACGGCCGTATTTACGGCAGTCGCGCTTTACGGCCGTATTTACGACAGTCGCGCTTTACGGCCGTATTTACGGCAGTCGCGATTTACGGCCGTATTTACGACAGTCGCGCTTTACGGCCGTATTTACGACAGTCGCGATTTACGGCCGTATTTACGACAGTCGCGCTTTACGGCCGTATTTACGGCAGTCGCGCTTTACGGCCGTATTTACGACAGTCGCGCTTTACGGCACCTTTTGCGACAGTCGCGATTTACGGCCGTATTTACGGCAGTCGCGCTTTACGGCCGTATTTACGACAGTCGCGCTTTACGGCCGTATTTACGGCAGTCGCGATTTACGGCCGTATTTACGACAGTCGCGCTTTACGGCACCTTTTACGACAGTCGCGCTTTACGGCCGTATTTACGGCAGTCGCGCTTTACGGCCGTATTTACGGCAGTCGCGCTTTACGGCCGTATTTACGGCAGTCGCGCTTTACGGCCGTATTTACGACAGTCGCGCTTTACGGCCGTATTTACGGCAGTCGCGATTTACGGCCGTATTTACGACAGTCGCGCTTTACGGCCGTATTTACGACAGTCGCGATTTACGGCCGTATTTACGACAGTCGCGCTTTACGGCCGTATTTACGGCAGTCGCGCTTTACGGCCGTATTTACGACAGTCGCGCTTTACGGCACCTTTTGCGACAGTCGCGATTTACGGCCGTATTTACGGCAGTCGCGCTTTACGGCCGTATTTACGACAGTCGCGCTTTACGGCCGTATTTACGGCAGTCGCGATTTACGGCCGTATTTACGACAGTCGCGCTTTACGGCACCTTTTACGACAGTCGCGCTTTACGGCCGTATTTACGACAGTCGCGCTTTACGGCCGTATTTACGGCAGTCGCGATTTACGGCCGTATTTACGACAGTCGCGCTTTACGGCACCTTTTACGACAGTCGCCCTTTACGGCCGTATTTACGGCAGTCGTGCTTTACGGCCGTATTTAGGGCAGTCGCGCTTTACGGCCGTCTTTACGGCAGTCGCGCTTTACGGCCGTATTTACGACAGTCGCGCTTTACGGCCGTCTTTACGACAGTCGCGCTTTACGGCCGTATTTACGGCAGTCGCGCTTTACGGCCGTATTTACGACAGTCGCGCTTTACGGCCGTATTTACGGCAGTCGCGCTTTACGGCCGTATTTACGACAGTCGCGCTTTACGGCCGTATTTACGGCAGTCGCGCTTTACGGCCGTATTTACGGCAGTCGCGCTTTACGGCCGTATTTACGGCAGTCGCGCTTTACGGCCGTATTTACGGTAGTCGCGCTTTACGGCCGTATTTACGGCAGTCGCGCTTTACGGCCGTATTTACGGCAGTCGCGCTTTACGGCCGTATTTGCGGCAGTCGCGCTTTACGGCCGTATTTTCGACAGTCGCGATTTACGGCCGTATTCGCGACAGTCGCGATTTACGGCCGTATTTACGACAGTCGCGATTTACGGCCGTATTTACGGCAGTCGCGCTTTACGGCCGTATTTACGGCAGTCGCGCTTTACGGCCGTATTTACGACAGTCGCGCTTTACGGCCGTATTTACGGCAGTCGCGCTTTACGGCCGTATTTACGACAGTCGCGCTTTACGGCACCTTTTGCGACAGTCGCGATTTACGGCCGTATTTACGACAGTCGCGCTTTACGGCACCTTTTACGACAGTCGCGCTTTACGGCCGTATTTACGACAGTCTCGCTTTATGGCACCTTTTAGGACAGTCGCGATTTACGGCCGTATTTACGACAGTCGCGCTTTACGGCCGTATTTACGGCAGTCGCGCTTTACGGCCGTCTTTACGACAGTCGCGCTTTACGGCCGTATTTACGACAGTCGCGATTTACGGCCGTATTTACGACAGTCGCGTTTTACGGCCGTATTTACGGCAGTCGCGCTTTACGGCCGTATTTACGGCAGTCGCGCTTTACGGCCGTCTTTACGACAGTCGCGCTTTACGGCCGTATTTACGACAGTCGCGCTTTACGGCCGTATTTACGGCAGTCGCGCTTTACGGCCGTATTTACGACAGTCGCGCTTTACGGCCGTATTTACGGCAGTCGCGCTTTACGGCCGTATTTACGGCAGTCGCGCTTTACGGCCGTATTTACGACAGTCGCGCTTTACGGCCGTATTTACGGCAGTCGCGCTTTACGGCCGTATTTACGGCAGTCGCGCTTTACGGCCGTATTTACGACAGTCGCGCTTTACGGCCGTATTTACGACAGTCGCGCTTTACGGCCGTATTTACGGCAGTCGCGTTTTACGGCCGTATTTACGGCAGTCGCGCTTTACGGCCGTATTTACGGCAGTCGCGATTTACGGCCGTATTTACGACAGTCGCGATTTACGGCCGTATTTACGACAGTCGCGCTTTACGGCCGTATTTACGACAGTCGCGCTTTACGGCCGTATTTACGGCAGTCGCGATTTACGGCCGTATTTACGACAGTCGCGCTTTACGGCACCTTTTACGACAGTCGCGCTTTACGGCCGTATTTACGACAGTCGCGCTTTACGGCCGTATTTACGACAGTCGCGATTTACGGCCGTATTTACGGCAGTCGCGCTTTACGGCCGTATTTACGGCAGTCGCGCGTTACGGCCGTATTTACGGCAGTCGCGCTTTACGGCCGTATTTACGGCAGTCGCGCTTTACGGCCGTGTTTACGACAGTCGCGCTTTACGGCCGTGTTTACGGCAGTCGCGCTTCACGGCACCTTTTACGACAGTCGCGCTTTACGGCCGTATTTACGACAGTCGCGCTTTACGGCCGTATTTACGACAGTCGCGATTTACGGCCATATTTACGACAGTCGCGCTTTACGGCCGTATTTACGGCAGTCGCGCTTTACGGCCGTCTTTACGACAGTCGCGCTTTACGGCCGTATTTACGACAGTCGCGATTTACGGCCGTATTTACGACAGTCGCGCTTTACGGCCGTATTTACGGCAGTCGCGCTTTACGGCCGTATTTACGGCAGTCGCGCTTTACGGCCGTCTTTACGACAGTCGCGCTTTACGGCCGTATTTACGACAGTCGCGCTTTACGGCCGTATTTACGGCAGTCGCGCTTTACGGCCGTATTTACGGCAGTCGCGCTTTACGGCCGTATTTACGACAGTCGCGCTTTACGGCCGTATTTACGGCAGTCGCGCTTTACGGCCGTATTTACGGCAGTCGCGCTTTACGGCCGTATTTACGACAGTCGCGCTTTACGGCACCTTTTGCGACAGTCGCGATTTACGGCCGTATTTACGACAGTCGCGCTTTACGGCCGTATTTACGACAGTCGCGCTTTACGGCCGTATTTACGGCAGTCGCGCTTTACGGCCGTCTTTACGACAGTCGCGCTTTACGGCCGTATTTACGACAGTCGCGCTTTACGGCCGTATTTACGGCATTCGCACTTTACGGCCGTATTTACGGCAGTCGCGCTTTACGGCCGTATTTACGACAGTCGCGCTTTACGGCCGTATTTACGGCAGTCGCGCTTTACGGCCGTATTTACGGCAGTCGCGCTTTACGGCCGTATTTACGACAGTCGCGCTTTACGGCACCTTTTGCGACAGTCGCGATTTACGGCCGTATTTACGACAGTCGCGCTTTACGGCCGTATTTACGACAGTCGCGCTTTACGGCCGTATTTACGGCAGTCGCGCTTTACGGCCGTATTTACGGCAGTCGCGCTTTACGGCCGTATTTACGACAGTCGCGCTTTACGGCCGTATTTACGGCAGTCGCGCTTTACGGCCGTATTTACGACAGTCGCGCTTTACGGCCGTATTTACGGCAGTCGCACTTTACGGCCGTATTTACGACATTCGTGCTTTACGGCCGTATTTACGACAGACCCGCTTTATGGCCGTATTTACGACAGTCGCGCTTTACGGCCGTATTTACGACAGTCGCGCTTTACGGCCGTATTTACGGCAGTCGCGCTTTACGGCCGTATTTACGACAGTCGCGCTTTACGGCCGTATTTACGGCAGTCGCGCTTTACGGCCGTATTTACGGCAGTCGCGCTTTACGGCCGTCTTTACAGCAGTCACGCTTTACGGCCGTATTTACGACAGTCGCGCTTTACGGCCGTATTTACGGCAGTCGCGCTTTACGGCCGTATTTACGGCAGTCGCGCTTTACGGCCGTATTTACGACAGTCGCGATTTACGGCCGTATTTACGACAGTCGCGCTTTACGGCCGTATTTACGGCAGTCGCGCTTTACGGCCGTATTTACGGCAGTCGCGCTTTACGGCCGTCTTTACGACAGTCGCGCTTTACGGCCGTATTTACGACAGTCGCGCTTTACGGCCGTATTTACGGCAGTCGCGCTTTACGGCCGTATTTACGGCAGTCGCGCTTTACGGCCGTATTTACGGCAGTCGCGCTTTACGGCCGTCTTTACGACAGTCGCGCTTTACGGCCGTATTTACGACAGTCGCGCTTTACGGCCGTATTTACGGCAGTCGCGCTTTACGGCCGTCTTTACGACAGTCGCGCTTTACGGCCGTATTTACGACAGTCGCGCTTTACGGCCGTATTTACGGCAGTCGCGCTTTACGGCCGTATTTACGGCAGTCGCGCTTTACGGCCGTATTTACGACAGTCGCGCTTTACGGCCGTATTTACGACAGTCGCGATTTACGGCCGTATTTACGACAGTCGCGCTTTACGGCCGTATTTACGGCAATCGCGCTTTACGGCCGTATTTACGACAGTCGCGCTTTACGGCACCTTTTGCGACAGTCGCGATTTACGGCCGTATTTACGACAGTCGCGCTTTACGGCCGTATTTACGACAGTCGCGCTTTACGGCCGTATTTACGGCAGTCGCGCTTTACGGCCGTATTTACGGCAGTCGCGCTTTACGGCCGTATTAACGGCAGTCGCGCTTTACGGCCGTATTTACGGCAGTCGCGCTTTACGGCCGTATTTACGGCAGTCGCGCTTTACGGCCGTATTTACGGCAGTCGCGCTTTACGGCCGTCTTTACGACAGTCGCGCTTTACGGCCGTATTTACGACAGTCGCGCTTTACGGCCGTATTTACGACAGTCGCGCTTTACGGCCGTATTTACGACAGTCGCGATTTACGGCCGTATTTACGGCAGTCGCGCTTTACGGCCGTATTTAAGACAGTCGCGCTTTACGGCCGTATTTACGGCAGTCGCGCTTTACGGCCGTATTTACGGCAGTCGCGCTTTACGGCCGTATTTACGGCAGTCGCGCTTTACGGCCGTATTTACGACAGTCGCGCTTTACGGCCGTATTTACGGCAGTCGCGATTTACGGCCGTATTTACGACAGTCGCGCTTTACGGCCGTATTTACGACAGTCGCGATTTACGGCCGTATTTACGACAGTCGCGCTTTACGGCCGTATTTACGGCAGTCGCGCTTTACGGCCGTATTTACGACAGTCGCGCTTTACGGCACCTTTTGCGACAGTCGCGATTTACGGCCGTATTTACGGCAGTCGCGCTTTACGGCCGTATTTACGACAGTCGCGCTTTACGGCCGTATTTACGGCAGTCGCGATTTACGGCCGTATTTACGACAGTCGCGCTTTACGGCACCTTTTACGACAGTCGCGCTTTACGGCCGTATTTACGGCAGTCGCGCTTTACGGCCGTATTTACGGCAGTCGCGCTTTACGGCCGTATTTACGGCAGTCGCGCTTTACGGCCGTATTTACGACAGTCGCGCTTTACGGCCGTATTTACGGCAGTCGCGATTTACGGCCGTATTTACGACAGTCGCGCTTTACGGCCGTATTTACGACAGTCGCGATTTACGGCCGTATTTACGACAGTCGCGCTTTACGGCCGTATTTACGGCAGTCGCGCTTTACGGCCGTATTTACGACAGTCGCGCTTTACGGCACCTTTTGCGACAGTCGCGATTTACGGCCGTATTTACGGCAGTCGCGCTTTACGGCCGTATTTACGACAGTCGCGCTTTACGGCCGTATTTACGGCAGTCGCGATTTACGGCCGTATTTACGACAGTCGCGCTTTACGGCACCTTTTACGACAGTCGCGCTTTACGGCCGTATTTACGACAGTCGCGCTTTACGGCCGTATTTACGGCAGTCGCGATTTACGGCCGTATTTACGACAGTCGCGCTTTACGGCACCTTTTACGACAGTCGCCCTTTACGGCCGTATTTACGGCAGTCGTGCTTTACGGCCGTATTTAGGGCAGTCGCGCTTTACGGCCGTCTTTACGGCAGTCGCGCTTTACGGCCGTATTTACGACAGTCGCGCTTTACGGCCGTCTTTACGACAGTCGCGCTTTACGGCCGTATTTACGGCAGTCGCGCTTTACGGCCGTATTTACGACAGTCGCGCTTTACGGCCGTATTTACGGCAGTCGCGCTTTACGGCCGTATTTACGACAGTCGCGCTTTACGGCCGTATTTACGGCAGTCGCGCTTTACGGCCGTATTTACGGCAGTCGCGCTTTACGGCCGTATTTACGGTAGTCGCGCTTTACGGCCGTATTTACGGCAGTCGCGCTTTACGGCCGTATTTACGGCAGTCGCGCTTTACGGCCGTATTTGCGGCAGTCGCGCTTTACGGCCGTATTTTCGACAGTCGCGATTTACGGCCGTATTCGCGACAGTCGCGATTTACGGCCGTATTTACGACAGTCGCGATTTACGGCCGTATTTACGGCAGTCGCGCTTTACGGCCGTATTTACGGCAGTCGCGCTTTACGGCCGTATTTACGACAGTCGCGCTTTACGGCCGTATTTACGGCAGTCGCGCTTTACGGCCGTATTTACGACAGTCGCGCTTTACGGCACCTTTTGCGACAGTCGCGATTTACGGCCGTATTTACGACAGTCGCGCTTTACGGCACCTTTTACGACAGTCGCGCTTTACGGCCGTATTTACGACAGTCTCGCTTTATGGCACCTTTTAGGACAGTCGCGATTTACGGCCGTATTTACGACAGTCGCGCTTTACGGCCGTATTTACGGCAGTCGCGCTTTACGGCCGTCTTTACGACAGTCGCGCTTTACGGCCGTATTTACGACAGTCGCGATTTACGGCCGTATTTACGACAGTCGCGTTTTACGGCCGTATTTACGGCAGTCGCGCTTTACGGCCGTATTTACGGCAGTCGCGCTTTACGGCCGTCTTTACGACAGTCGCGCTTTACGGCCGTATTTACGACAGTCGCGCTTTACGGCCGTATTTACGGCAGTCGCGCTTTACGGCCGTATTTACGACAGTCGCGCTTTACGGCCGTATTTACGGCAGTCGCGCTTTACGGCCGTATTTACGGCAGTCGCGCTTTACGGCCGTATTTACGACAGTCGCGCTTTACGGCCGTATTTACGGCAGTCGCGCTTTACGGCCGTATTTACGGCAGTCGCGCTTTACGGCCGTATTTACGACAGTCGCGCTTTACGGCCGTATTTACGACAGTCGCGCTTTACGGCCGTATTTACGGCAGTCGCGTTTTACGGCCGTATTTACGGCAGTCGCGCTTTACGGCCGTATTTACGGCAGTCGCGATTTACGGCCGTATTTACGACAGTCGCGATTTACGGCCGTATTTACGACAGTCGCGCTTTACGGCCGTATTTACGACAGTCGCGCTTTACGGCCGTATTTACGGCAGTCGCGATTTACGGCCGTATTTACGACAGTCGCGCTTTACGGCACCTTTTACGACAGTCGCGCTTTACGGCCGTATTTACGACAGTCGCGCTTTACGGCCGTATTTACGACAGTCGCGATTTACGGCCGTATTTACGGCAGTCGCGCTTTACGGCCGTATTTACGGCAGTCGCGCGTTACGGCCGTATTTACGGCAGTCGCGCTTTACGGCCGTGTTTACGACAGTCGCGCTTTACGGCCGTGTTTACGGCAGTCGCGCTTCACGGCACCTTTTACGACAGTCGCGCTTTACGGCCGTATTTACGACAGTCGCGCTTTACGGCCGTATTTACGACAGTCGCGATTTACGGCCATATTTACGACAGTCGCGCTTTACGGCCGTATTTACGGCAGTCGCGCTTTACGGCCGTCTTTACGACAGTCGCGCTTTACGGCCGTATTTACGACAGTCGCGATTTACGGCCGTATTTACGACAGTCGCGCTTTACGGCCGTATTTACGGCAGTCGCGCTTTACGGCCGTATTTACGGCAGTCGCGCTTTACGGCCGTCTTTACGACAGTCGCGCTTTACGGCCGTATTTACGACAGTCGCGCTTTACGGCCGTATTTACGGCAGTCGCGCTTTACGGCCGTATTTACGGCAGTCGCGCTTTACGGCCGTATTTACGACAGTCGCGCTTTACGGCCGTATTTACGGCAGTCGCGCTTTACGGCCGTATTTACGGCAGTCGCGCTTTACGGCCGTATTTACGACAGTCGCGCTTTACGGCACCTTTTGCGACAGTCGCGATTTACGGCCGTATTTACGACAGTCGCGCTTTACGGCCGTATTTACGACAGTCGCGCTTTACGGCCGTATTTACGGCAGTCGCGCTTTACGGCCGTATTTACGGCAGTCGCGCTTTACGGCCGTATTTACGACAGTCGCGCTTTACGGCCGTATTTACGGCAGTCGCGCTTTACGGCCGTATTTACGACAGTCGCGCTTTATGGCCGTATTTACGGCAGTCGCACTTTACGGCCGTATTTACGACATTCGTGCTTTACGGCCGTATTTACGACAGACCCGCTTTACGGCCGTATTTACGACAGTCGCGCTTTACGGCCGTATTTACGACAGTCGCGCTTTACGGCCGTATTTACGGCAGTCGCGCTTTACGGCCGTATTTACGACAGTCGCGCTTTACGGCCGTATTTACGGCAGTCGCGCTTTACGGCCGTATTTACGGCAGTCGCGCTTTACGGCCGTCTTTACAGCAGTCACGCTTTACGGCCGTATTTACGACAGTCGCGCTTTACGGCCGTATTTACGGCAGTCGCGCTTTACGGCCGTATTTACGGCAGTCGCGCTTTACGGCCGTATTTACGACAGTCGCGATTTACGGCCGTATTTACGACAGTCGCGCTTTACGGCCGTATTTACGGCAGTCGCGCTTTACGGCCGTATTTACGGCAGTCGCGCTTTACGGCCGTCTTTACGACAGTCGCGCTTTACGGCCGTATTTACGACAGTCGCGCTTTACGGCCGTATTTACGGCAGTCGCGCTTTACGGCCGTATTTACGGCAGTCGCGCTTTACGGCCGTATTTACGGCAGTCGCGCTTTACGGCCGTCTTTACGACAGTCGCGCTTTACGGCCGTATTTACGGCAGTCGCGCTTTACGGCCGTCTTTACGACAGTCGCGCTTTACGGCCGTATTTACGACAGTCGCGCTTTACGGCCGTATTTACGGCAGTCGCGCTTTACGGCCGTATTTACGGCAGTCGCGCTTTACGGCCGTATTTACGGCAGTCGCGCTTTACGGCCGTATTTACGACAGTCGCGCTTTACGGCCGTATTTACGACAGTCGCGATTTACGGCCGTATTTACGACAGTCGCGCTTTACGGCCGTATTTACGGCAATCGCGCTTTACGGCCGTATTTACGACAGTCGCGCTTTACGGCACCTTTTGCGACAGTCGCGATTTACGGCCGTTTTTACGACAGTCGCGCTTTACGGCCGTATTTACGACAGTCGCGCTTTACGGCCGTATTTACGGCAGTCGCGCTTTACGGCCGTATTTACGGCAGTCGCGCTTTACGGCCGTATTTACGGCAGTCGCGCTTTACGGCCGTATTTACGACAGTCGCGCTTTACGGCCGTATTTACGGCAGTCGCGCTTTAAGGCCGTATTTACGACATTCGTGCTTTACGGCCGTATTTACGACAGACCCGCTTTACGGCCGTATTTACGACAGTCGCGCTTTACGGCCGTATTTACGACAGTCGCGCTTTACGGCCGTATTTACGACAGTCGCGATTTACGGCCGTATTTACAGCAGTAGCGCTTTACGGCCGTATTTACGGCAGTCGCGATTTACGGCCGTATTTACGGCAGTCACGCTTTACGGCCGTATTTACGACAGTCGCGCTTTACGGCCGTATTTACGACAGTCGCGCTTTACGGCCGTATTTACGGCAGTCGCGCTTTACGGCCGTATTTACGACAGTCGCGCTTTACGGCCGTATTTACGACAGTCGCGCTTTACGGCCGTATTTACGGCAGTCGCGCTTCACGGCCGTATTTACGGCAGTCGCGCTTTACGGCCGTCTTTACGACAGTCGCGCTTTACGGCCGTATTTACGACAGTCGCGATTTACGGCCGTCTTTACGACAGTCGCGCGTTACGGCCGTATTTACGGCAGTCGCGCTTTACGGCCGTATTTACGGCAGTCGCGCTTTACGGCCGTGTTTACGACAGTCGCGCTTTACGGCCGTATTTACGGCAGTCGCGCTTCACGGCACCTTTTACGACAGTCGCGCTTTACGGCCGTATTTACGACAGTCGCGCTTTACGGCCGTATTTACGACAGTCGCGATTTACGGCCGTATTTACGACAGTCGCGCTTTACGGCCGTATTTACGGCAGTCGCGCTTTACGGCCGTCTTTACGACAGTCGCGCTTTACGGCCGTATTTACGACAGTCGCGATTTACGGCCGTATTTACGACAGTCGCGCTTTACGGCCGTATTTACGGCAGTCGCGCTTTACGGCCGTATTTACGGCAGTCGCGCTTTACGGCCGTCTTTACGACAGTCGCGCTTTACGGCCGTATTTACGACAGTCGCGCTTTACGGCCGTATTTACGACAGTCGCGCTTTACGGCCGTATTTACGGCAGTCGCGCTTTACGGCCGTATTTACGACAGTCGCGCTTTACGGCCGTATTTACGGCAGTCGCGCTTTACGGCCGTATTTACGACAGTCGCGCTTTACGGCCGTATTTACGGCAGTCGCGCTTTACGGCCGTATTTACGACAGTCGCGCTTTACGGCCGTATTTACGACAGTCGCGCTTTACGGCCGTATTTACGGCAGTCGCGCTTTACGGCCGTATTTACGGCAGTCGCGATTTACGGCCGTATTTACGACAGTCGCGCTTTACGGCCGTATTTACGACAGTCGCTATTTACGGCCGTATTTACGGCAGTCGCGCTTTACGGCCGTATTTACGACAGTCGCGATTTACGGCCGTATTTACGACAGTCGCGATTTACGGCCGTATTTACGACAGTCGCGCTTTACGGCCGTATTTACGGCAGTCGCGCTTTACGGCCGTATTTACGGCAGTCGCGCTTTACGGCCGTCTTTACGACAGTCGCGCTTTACGGCCGTCTTTACGACAGTCGCGCTTTACGGCCGTATTTACGGCAGTCGCGCTTTACGGCACCTTTTACGACAGTCGCGCTTTACGGCCGTATTTACGACAGTCGCGCTTTACGGCCGTCTTTACGGCAGTCGCGCTTCACGGCACCTTTTACGGCAGTCGCGCTTTACGGCCGTATTTACGGCAGTCGCGCTTTACGGCACCTTTTACGACAGTCGCGATTTACGGCCGTATTTACGACAGTCGCGCTTTACGGCAGTATTTACGACAGTCGCGCTTTACGGCCGTATTTACGACAGTCGCGCTTTACGGCCGTATTTACGGCAGTCGCGCTTTACGGCCGTCTTTACGACAGTCGCGCTTTACGGCCGTATTTACGACAGTCGCGCTTTACGGCCGTATTTACGGCAGTCGCGCTTTACGGCCGTATTTACGACAATCGCGCTTTACGGCCGTCTTTACGACAGTCGCGCTTTACGGCCGTATTTACGATAGTCGCGCCTTACGGCACCTTTTACGACAGTCGCGCTTTACGGCACCTTTTACGACAGTCGCGCTTTACGGCCGTATTTACGATAGTCGCGCTTTACGGCACCTTTTACGACAGTCGCGATTTACGGCCGTATTTACGACAGTCGCGCTTTACGGCACCTTTTACGACAGTCGCGCTTTACGGCCGTATTTACGGCAGTCGCGCTTTACGGCCGTATTTACGACAGTCGCGCTCTACGGCACCTTTTATGACAGTCGCGCTTCACGGCCGTATTTACGACAGTCGCGCTTTACGGCCGTATTTACGACAGTCGCGCTTTACGGCACCTTTTACGACAGTCGCGATTTACGGCCGTATTTACGACAGTCGCGCTTTACGGCACCTTTTACGACAGTCGCGCTTTACGGCCGTATTTACGGCAGTCGCGCTTTACGGCCGTATTTACGGCAGTCGCGCTTTACGCCTGTATTTACGACAGTCGCGCTTTACGGCCGTATTTACGACAGTCGCGCTTTACGGCCGTATTTACGACAGCCGCGCTTTACGGCACCTTTTACGACAGTCGCGCTTTACGGCCGTATTTACGGCAGTCGCGCTTTACGGCCGTATTTACGACAGTCGCGCTTTACGGCCGTATTTACGGCAGTCGCGCTTTACGGCCGTATTTACAGCAGTCGCGCTTTACGGCCGTATTTACGACAGTCGCGCTTTACGGCCGTATTTACGACAGCCGCGCTTTACGGCACCTTTTACGACAGTCGCGCTTTACGGCCGTATTTACGGCAGTCGCGCTTTACGGCCGTATTTACGACAGTCGCGCTTTACGGCACCTTTTACGACAGTCGCGCTTTACGGCAGTATTTACGACAGTCGCGCTTTACGGCCGTGTTTACGACAGTCGCGATTTACGGCCGTATTTACGGCAGTCGCGCTTTACGGCACCTTTTACGACAGTCGCGCTTTACGGCCGTATTTACGACAGTCGCGCTTTACGGCCGTATTTACGACAGTCGCGTTTTACGGCCGTATTTACGACAGTCGCGATTTACGGCCGTATTTACGACAGTCGCGCTTTACGGCACCTTTTACGACAGTCGCGCTTTACGGCCGTATTTACGACAGTCGCGCTTTATGGCACCTTTTACGACAGTCGCGATTTACGGCCGTATTTACGACAGTCGCGCTTTACGGCCGTATTTACGACAGTCGCGCTTTACGGCCGTATTTACGGCAGTCGCGCTTTACGGCCGTATTTACGACAGTCGCGTTTTACGGCACCTTTTACGACAGTCGCGATTTACGGCCGTATTTACGACAGTCGCGCTTTACGGCCGTATTTACGACAGCCGCGCTTTACGGCCGTATTTACGGCAGTGGCGCTTTACGGCACCTTTTACGACAGTCGCGCTTTACGGCACCTTTTACGACAGTCGCGCTTTACGGCCGTATTTACGACAGTCGCGCTTTACGGCCGTATTTACGACAGTCGCGCTTTACGACACCTTTTACGACAGTCGCGCTTTACGGCACCTTTTACGACAGTCGCGCTTTACGGCCGTATTTACGACAGTCGCGCTTTACGGCCGTATTTACGACAGTCGCGCTTTGTGGCACCTTTTACGACAGTGCGCGACTGTCCTAAATACGGCCGTAAATCGCGACTGTCGTAAAAGGTGCCGTAAAGCGCGACTGTCGTAAATACGGCCGTAAAGCGCGACTGTCGTAAAAGGTGCTGTAAAGCGCGACTGTCGTAAAAGGTGCCGTAAAGCGCGACTGTCGTAAATACGGCCGTAAAGCGCGACTGTCGTAAATACGGCCGTAAAGCGCGACTGTCGTAAATACTGCCGTAAAGCGCGACTGTCGTAAAAGGTGCCGTAAAGCGCGACTGTCGTAAATACGGCCGTAAAGTGCGACAGCATGGTACCATCGTCTTTAGCCTCTTTTGTGGTCTAGATGGAAGTAGAAAGCTTTTCCACTATGTCTGGCAGGGAGAAACTGTGCCAACACAGAAAACAACTCCCACCGTGGTCGAGAGGATACACGGAGGTCTGCCAGGTGTTTTGCAGGGAGAAAAGAAAAGGTGTCCAAAACAGCTTCCAATCGAATGTTCATGTGATTGGAAAACTCAGGAGAGTGCAAAGGTACTGTTTTCTATCAGTTGGCAAGCTGCACACACAATCCCAGTCTTGTACAGATTCCCTCTTCACCTTTCCGAAGCTGCCGCTTTCGCCCGCTCCAGGAGACGAAAAAGAGCCTTCTTCGCGCAAAGACGATTGTGCCGCTCACAGTGCTCTCCTTAGCGCGGCATCTCCGAAAGACGCCCGGGAGCAGCACTTTGCTCCGGACAGCATGGTACCATCGTCTTTAGCTTCTTTTGGGGTCCACATCGTAGCATAATACTTTTCCACTATGTCTGGCAGGGAGAAACTCTGCCAGCACAGAAAACAACTCCCACTGTGGTCGAGGGGATGCACGGAGGTCTGCCAGGTGTTTTGCAGGGAGAAAAGCAAAGGTGTCCAAAACAGCTTCCAATCGAATGTTCATGTGATTGGAAACAACAGGAGAGTGCAAAAGTACTGTTTTCTATCATTTGGCAAGCTGCGCACACAATCCCAGTGTTGTACAGCTTCCTTCTTCACCTTTCCGAAGCTGCCGCTTTCGCCCGCTCCAGGAGACGAAAAAGAGCCTTCTTCGCGCAAAGACGATTGTGCCGCTCACAGTGCTCTCCTTAGCGCGGCTTCTCCGAAAGACGCCCGGGAGCAGCACTTTGCTCCGGACAGCATGGTACCATCGTCTTTAGCGTCTTTTGTGGTCTACATGGAAGTAGAAAGCTTTTCCACTATGTCTGGCAGGGAGAAACTGTGCCAGCACAGAAAACAACTCCCACCGTGGTCGAGAGGATACACGGAGGTCTGCCAGGTGTTTTGCAGGGAGAAAAGCAAAGGTGTCCAAAACAGCTTCCAATCGAATGTTCATGTGATTGGAAAAAACAGGAGAGTGCAAAAGTACTGTTTTCTATCATTTGGCAAGCTGCGCACACGATCCCAGTCTTGTACAGCTTCCTTCTTCACCTTTCCGAAACTGCCGCTTTCGTCCGCTCCAGGAGACGAAAAAGAGCCTTCTTCGCGCAAAGACGATTGTGCCGCTCACAGTGCTCTCCTTAGCGCGGCTTCTCCGAAAGACGCCCAGGAGCAGCACTTTGCTCCGGACAGCATGGTACCATCGTCTTTAGCGTCTTTTGTGGTCTACATGGAAGTAGAAAGCTTTTCCACTATGTCTGGCAGGGAGAAACTGTGCCAGCACAGAAAACAACTCCCACCGTGGTCGAGAGGATACACGGAGGTCTGCCTGGTGTTTTGCAGGGAGAAAAGAAAAGGTGTCCAAAACAGCTTCCAATCCAATGTTCATGTGATTGGAAAAGTCAGGAGAGTGCAAAGGTACTCTTTTCTCTCAGTTGGCAAGCTGCGCACACAATCCCAGTCTTGTACAGCTTCCTTCTTCACCTTTCCGAAGCTGCCGCTTTCGCCCGCTCCAGGAGACGAAAAAGAGACTTCTTCGCGCAAAGACGATTGTGCCGCTCACAGTGCTGTCCTTAGCGCGGCTTCTCCGAAAGACGGCCAAGAGCGGCCCTTAGCTCCAGAGAGCACTGTACCTTCGTCTTTAGCGTTTCTTCTCGTCTACATCTTAGCCAAAGCTTTTCCACTATGTCTGGCAGGGAGAAACTGTGCCAGCACAGAAAACAACTCCCACCGTGGTCGAGAGGATACACGGAGGTCTGCCAGGTGTTTTGCAGGGAGAAAAGAAAAGGTGTCCAAAACAGCTTCCAATCGAATGTTCATGTGATTGGAAACAACAGGAGAGTGCAAAAGTACTGTTTTCTCTCAGTTGGCAAGCTGCACACACAATCCCAGTCTTGTACAGATTCCCTCTTCACCTTTCCGAAGCTGCCGCTTTCGCCCGCTCCAGGGGACGAAAAAGAGCCTTCTTCGCGCAAAGACAATTGTGCCGCTCACAGTGCTCTCCTTAACGCGGCTTCTGCCGAAAGAGGCCCGGGAGCGGCGCTTTGCTCCAGAGAGCACTGTACCTTCGTCTTTAGCGTCTCTTCTCGTCTACATCTTAGCCAAAGCTTTTCCAATATGTCTGGCAGGGAGAAACTGTGCCAGCACAGAAAACAACTCCCACCGTGGTCGAGAGGATACACGGAGGTCTGCCAGGTGTTTTGCAGGAAGAAAAGAAAAGGTGTCCAAAACAGCTTCCAATCGAATGTTCATGTGATTGGAAACAACAGCAGAGTGCAAAAGTACTGTTTTCTATCAGTTGGCAAGCTGCGCACACGATCCCAGTCTTGTACAGCTTCCTTCTTCACCTTTCCGAAACTGCCGCTTTCGTCCGCTCCAGGAGACGAAAAAGAGCCTTCTTCGCGCAAAGACGATTGTGCCGCTCACAGTGCTCTCCTTAGCGCGGCTTCTCCGAAAGACGCCCAGGAGCAGCACTTTGCTCCGGACAGCATGGTACCATCGTCTTTAGCGTCTTTTGTGGTCTACATGGAAGTAGAAAGCTTTTCCACTATGTCTGGCAGGGAGAAACTGTGCCAGCACAGAAAACAACTCCCACCGTGGTCGAGAGGATACACGGAGGTCTGCCTGGTGTTTTGCAGGGAGAAAAGAAAAGGTGTCCAAAACAGCTTCCAATCCAATGTTCATGTGATTGGAAAAGTCAGGAGAGTGCAAAGGTACTCTTTTCTCTCAGTTGGCAAGCTGCGCACACAATCCCAGTCTTGTACAGCTTCCTTCTTCACCTTTCCGAAGCTGCCGCTTTCGCCCGCTCCAGGAGACGAAAAAGAGACTTCTTCGCGCAAAGACGATTGTGCCGCTCACAGTGCTGTCCTTAGCGCGGCTTCTCCGAAAGACGGCCAAGAGCGGCCCTTAGCTCCAGAGAGCACTGTACCTTCGTCTTTAGCGTTTCTTCTCGTCTACATCTTAGCCAAAGCTTTTCCACTATGTCTGGCAGGGAGAAACTGTGCCAGCACAGAAAACAACTCCCACCGTGGTCGAGAGGATACACGGAGGTCTGCCAGGTGTTTTGCAGGAAGAAAAGAAAAGGTGTCCAAAACAGCTTCCAATCGAATGTTCATGTGATTGGAAACAACAGGAGAGTGCAAAAGTACTGTTTTCTATCAGTTGGCAAGCTGCACACACAATCCCAGTCTTGTACAGATTCCCTCTTCACCTTTCCGAAGCTGCCGCTTTCGCCCGCTCCAGGGGACGAAAAAGAGCCTTCTTCGCGCAAAGACAATTCTGCCGCTCACAGTGCTCTCCTTAACGCGGCTTCTGCCGAAAGAGGCCCGGGAGCGGCGCTTTGCTCCAGAGAGCACTGTACCTTCGTCTTTAGCGTCTCTTCTCGTCTACATCTTAGCCAAAGCTTTTCCAATATGTCTGGCAGGGAGAAACTGTGCCAGCACAGAAAACAACTCCCACCGTGGTCGAGAGGATACACGGAGGTCTGCCAGGTGTTTTGCAGGAAGAAAAGAAAAGGTGTCCAAAACAGCTTCCAATCGAATGTTCATGTGATTGGAAACAACAGCAGAGTGCAAAAGTACTGTTTTTTATCAGTTGGCAAGCTGCGCACACAATCCCAGTGTTGTACAGCTTCCTTCTTCACCTTTCCGAAGCTGCCGCTTTCGCCGGCTCCAGGAGACGAAAAAGAGCCTTCTTCGCGCAAAGACGATTGTGCCGCTCACAGTGCTCTCCTTAGCGCGGCTTCTGCCGAAAGACGCCCGGCAGCGGCTCTTACCTCCGGAGAGCATCCTACCTTCCTCTTTAGCTCCTCTTCTCATCTACACCTCGGCAACAAGCTTTTCCACTATGTCTGGCTAGGAAAAACTGCCAGCACAGAAAACATCTCCCATCGTGTTCTAGAAGTTGCACGGATGTCTGCCAAGTGTTTGGCAGGAAGAAAAGAAAAGTTGTCCAAAACAGCTTCCAATCGAATGTTCCTGTGATTGGAAAAGTCAGGAGAGTGCAAAGGTACTGTTTTCTATCAGTTGGCAAGGTGCGCACACAATCCCAGTGTTGTACAGCTTGCTTCTTCACCTTCCCGAAGCTGCCGCTCTCGCCGGCTGCCGGAGCCCAAGAAGCGGCTTCTTCGCGCAAAGACGATTGTGCCGCTCACAGCGCTCTCCTTAGCGCGGCTTCTGCCGAAAGACGCCCGGCAGCGGCTCTTACCTCCGGAGAGCATCCTACCTTCCTCTTTAGCTCCTCTTCTCATCTACACCTCGGCAACAAGCTTTTCCACTATGTCTGGCTAGGAAAAACTGTGCCAGCACAGAAAACATCTCCCATCGTGTTCTAGAAGTTGCACGGATGTCTGCCAAGTGTTTGGCAGGAAGAAAAGAAAAGTTGTCCAAAACAGCTTCCAATCGAATGTTCCTGTGATTGGAAAAGTCAGGAGAGTGCAAAGGTACTGTTTTCTATCAGTTGGCAAGGTGCGCACACAATCCCAGTGTGGTACAGCTTGCTTCTTCACCTTCCCGAAGCTGCCGCTCTCGCCGGCTGCCGGAGCCCAAGAAGCGGCTTCTTCGCGCAAAGACGATTGTGCCGCTCACAGTGCTCTCCTTAGCGCGGCTTCTGCCGAAAGACGCCCGGCAGCGGCTCTTACCTCCGGAGAGCATCCTACCTTCCTCTTTAGCTCCTCTTCTCATCTACACCTCGGCAACAAGCTTTTCCACTATGTCTGGCTAGGAAAAACTGTGCCAGCACAGAAAACATCTCCCCTCGTGTTCTAGAAGTTGCACGGATGTCTGCCAAGTGTTTGGCAGGAAGAAAAGAAAAGTTGTCCAAAACAGCTTCCAATCGAATGTTCCTGTGATTGGAAAAGTCAGGAGAGTGCAAAGGTACTGTTTTCTATCAGTTGGCAAGGTGCGCACACAATCCCAGTGTGGTACAGCTTGCTTCTTCACCTTCCCGAAGCTGCCGCTCTCGCCGGCTGCCGGAGCCCAAGAAGCGGCTTCTTCGCGCAAAGACGATTGTGCCGCTCACAGTGCTCTCCTTAGCGCGGCTTCTGCCGAAAGACGCCCGGCAGCGGCTCTTACCTCCGGAGAGCATCCTACCTTCCTCTTTAGCTCCTCTTCTCATCTACACCTCGGCAACAAGCTTTTCCACTATGTCTGGCTAGGAAAAACTGTGCCAGCACAGAAAACATCTCCCCTCGTGTTCTAGAAGTTGCACGGATGTCTGCCAAGTGTTTGGCAGGAAGAAAAGAAAAGTTGTCCAAAACAGCTTCCAATCGAATGTTCCTGTGATTGGAAAAGTCAGGAGAGTGCAAAGGTACTGTTTTCTATCAGTTGGCAAGGTGCGCACACAATCCCAGTGTTGTACAGCTTGCTTCTTCACCTTCCCGAAGCTGCCGCTCTCGCCGGCTGCCGGAGCCCAAGAAGCGGCTTCTTCGCGCAAAGACGATTGTGCCGCTCACAGCGCTCTCCTTAGCGCGGCTTCTGCCGAAAGACGCCCGGCAGCGGCTCTTACCTCCGGAGAGCATCCTACCTTCCTCTTTAGCTCCTCTTCTCATCTACACCTCGGCAACAAGCTTTTCCACTATGTCTGGCTAGGAAAAACTGTGCCAGCACAGAAAACATCTCCCCTCGTGTTCTAGAAGTTGCACGGATGTCTGCCAAGTGTTTGGCAGGAAGAAAAGAAAAGTTGTCCAAAACAGCTTCCAATCGAATGTTCCTGTGATTGGAAAAGTCAGGAGAGTGCAAAGGTACTGTTTTCTATCAGTTGGCAAGGTGCGCACACAATCCCAGTGTTGTACAGCTTGCTTCTTCACCTTCCCGAAGCTGCCGCTCTCGCCGGCTGCCGGAGCCCAAGAAGCGGCTTCTTCGCGCAAAGACGATTGTGCCGCTCACAGCGCTCTCCTTAGCGCGGCTTCTGCCGAAAGACGCCCGGCAGCGGCTCTTACCTCCGGAGAGCATCCTACCTTCCTCTTTAGCTCCTCTTCTCATCTACACCTCGGCAACAAGCTTTTCCACTATGTCTGGCTAGGAAAAACTGTGCCAGCACAGAAAACATCTCCCATCGTGTTCTAGAAGTTGCACGGATGTCTGCCAAGTGTTTGGCAGGAAGAAAAGAAAAGTTGTCCAAAACAGCTTCCAATCGAATGTTCCTGTGATTGGAAAAGTCAGGAGAGTGCAAAGGTACTGTTTTCTATCAGTTGGCAAGGTGCGCACACAATCCCAGTGTTGTACAGCTTGCTTCTTCACCTTCCCGAAGCTGCCGCTCTCGCCGGCTGCCGGAGCCCAAGAAGCGGCTTCTTCGCGCAAAGACGATTGTGCCGCTCACAGTGCTCTCCTTAGCGCGGCTTCTGCCGAAAGACGCCCGGCAGCGGCTCTTACCTCCGGAGAGCATCCTACCTTCCTCTTTAGCTCCTCTTCTCATCTACACCTCGGCAACAAGCTTTTCCACTATGTCTGGCTAGGAAAAACTGTGCCAGCACAGAAAACATCTCCCATCGTGTTCTAGAAGTTGCACGGATGTCTGCCAAGTGTTTGGCAGGAAGAAAAGAAAAGTTGTCCAAAACAGCTTCCAATCGAATGTTCCTGTGATTGGAAAAGTCAGGAGAGTGCAAAGGTACTGTTTTCTATCAGTTGGCAAGGTGCGCACACAATCCCAGTGTTGTACAGCTTGCTTCTTCACCTTCCCGAAGCTGCCGCTCTCGCCGGCTGCCGGAGCCCAAGAAGCGGCTTCTTCGCGCAAAGACGATTGTGCCGCTCACAGCGCTCTCCTTAGCGCGGCTTCTGCCGAAAGACGCCCGGCAGCGGCTCTTACCTCCGGAGAGCATCCTACCTTCCTCTTTAGCTCCTCTTCTCATCTACACCTCGGCAACAAGCTTTTCCACTATGTCTGGCTAGGAAAAACTGTGCCAGCACAGAAAACATCTCCCCTCGTGTTCTAGAAGTTGCACGGATGTCTGCCAAGTGTTTGGCAGGAAGAAAAGAAAAGTTGTCCAAAACAGCTTCCAATCGAATGTTCCTGTGATTGGAAAAGTCAGGAGAGTGCAAAGGTACTGTTTTCTATCAGTTGGCAAGGTGCGCACACAATCCCAGTGTGGTACAGCTTGCTTCTTCACCTTCCCGAAGCTGCCGCTCTCGCCGGCTGCCGGAGCCCAAGAAGCGGCTTCTTCGCGCAAAGACGATTGTGCCGCTCACAGTGCTCTCCTTAGCGCGGCTTCTGCCGAAAGACGCCCGGCAGCGGCTCTTACCTCCGGAGAGCATCCTACCTTCCTCTTTAGCTCCTCTTCTCATCTACACCTCGGCAACAAGCTTTTCCACTATGTCTGGCTAGGAAAAACTGTGCCAGCACAGAAAACATCTCCCATCGTGTTCTAGAAGTTGCACGGATGTCTGCCAAGTGTTTGGCAGGAAGAAAAGAAAAGTTGTCCAAAACAGCTTCCAATCGAATGTTCCTGTGATTGGAAAAGTCAGGAGAGTGCAAAGGTACTGTTTTCTATCAGTTGGCAAGGTGCGCACACAATCCCAGTGTGGTACAGCTTGCTTCTTCACCTTCCCGAAGCTGCCGCTCTCGCCGGCTGCCGGAGCCCAAGAAGCGGCTTCTTCGCGCAAAGACGATTGTGCCGCTCACAGTGCTCTCCTTAGCGCGGCTTCTGCCGAAAGACGCCCGGCAGCGGCTCTTACCTCCGGAGAGCATCCTACCTTCCTCTTTAGCTCCTCTTCTCATCTACACCTCGGCAAAAAGCTTTTCCACTATGTCTGGCTAGGAAAAACTGTGCCAGCACAGAAAACATCTCCCCTCGTGTTCTAGAAGTTGCACGGATGTCTGCCAAGTGTTTGGCAGGAAGAAAAGAAAAGTTGTCCAAAACAGCTTCCAATCGAATGTTCCTGTGATTGGAAAAGTCAGGAGAGTGCAAAGGTACTGTTTTCTATCAGTTGGCAAGGTGCGCACACAATCCCAGTGTTGTACAGCTTGCTTCTTCACCTTCCCGAAGCTGCCGCTCTCGCCGGCTGCCGGAGCCCAAGAAGCGGCTTCTTCGCGCAAAGACGATTGTGCCGCTCACAGGGCTCTCCTTAGCGCGGCTTCTGCCGAAAGACGCCCGGCAGCGGCTCTTACCTCCGGAGAGCATCCTACCTTCCTCTTTAGCTCCTCTTCTCATCTACACCTCGGCAACAAGCTTTTCCACTATGTCTGGCTAGGAAAAACTGTGCCAGCACAGAAAACATCTCCCATCGTGTTCTAGAAGTTGCACGGATGTCTGCCAAGTGTTTGGCAGGAAGAAAAGAAAAGTTGTCCAAAACAGCTTCCAATCGAATGTTCCTGTGATTGGAAAAGTCAGGAGAGTGCAAAGGTACTGTTTTCTATCAGTTGGCAAGGTGCGCACACAATCCCAGTGTTGTACAGCTTGCTTCTTCACCTTCCCGAAGCTGCCGCTCTCGCCGGCTGCCGGAGCCCAAGAAGCGGCTTCTTCGCGCAAAGACGATTGTGCCGCTCACAGTGCTCTCCTTAGCGCGGCTTCTGCCGAAAGACGCCCGGCGGCGGCTCTTACCTCCGGAGAGCATCCTACCTTCCTCTTTAGCTCCTCTTCTCATCTACACCTCGGCAACAAGCTTTTCCACTATGTCTGGCTAGGAAAAACTGTGCCAGCACAGAAAACATCTCCCATCGTGTTCTAGAAGTTGCACGGATGTCTGCCAAGTGTTTGGCAGGAAGAAAAGAAAAGTTGTCCAAAACAGCTTCCAATCGAATGTTCCTGTGATTGGAAAAGTCAGGAGAGTGCAAAGGTACTGTTTTCTATCAGTTGGCAAGGTGCGCACACAATCCCAGTGTGGTACAGCTTGCTTCTTCACCTTCCCGAAGCTGCCGCTCTCGCCGGCTGCCGGAGCCCAAGAAGCGGCTTCTTCGCGCAAAGACGATTGTGCCGCTCACAGTGCTCTCCTTAGCGCGGCTTCTGCCGAAAGACGCCCGGCAGCGGCTCTTACCTCCGGAGAGCATCCTACCTTCCTCTTTAGCTCCTCTTCTCATCTACACCTCGGCAAAAAGCTTTTCCACTATGTCTGGCTAGGAAAAACTGTGCCAGCACAGAAAACATCTCCCCTCGTGTTCTAGAAGTTGCACGGATGTCTGCCAAGTGTTTGGCAGGAAGAAAAGAAAAGTTGTCCAAAACAGCTTCCAATCGAATGTTCCTGTGATTGGAAAAGTCAGGAGAGTGCAAAGGTACTGTTTTCTATCAGTTGGCAAGGTGCGCACACAATCCCAGTGTTGTACAGCTTGCTTCTTCACCTTCCCGAAACTGCCGCTCTCGCCGGCTGCCGGAGCCCAAGAAGCGGCTTCTTCGCGCAAAGACGATTGTGCCGCTCACAGGGCTCTCCTTAGCGCGGCTTCTGCCGAAAGACGCCCGGCAGCGGCTCTTACCTCCGGAGAGCATCCTACCTTCCTCTTTAGCTCCTCTTCTCATCTACACCTCGGCAACAAGCTTTTCCACTATGTCTGGCTAGGAAAAACTGTGCCAGCACAGAAAACATCTCCCATCGTGTTCTAGAAGTTGCACGGATGTCTGCCAAGTGTTTGGCAGGAAGAAAAGAAAAGTTGTCCAAAACAGCTTCCAATCGAATGTTCCTGTGATTGGAAAAGTCAGGAGAGTGCAAAGGTACTGTTTTCTATCAGTTGGCAAGGTGCGCACACAATCCCAGTGTTGTACAGCTTGCTTCTTCACCTTCCCGAAGCTGCCGCTCTCGCCGGCTGCCGGAGCCCAAGAAGCGGCTTCTTCGCGCAAAGACGATTGTGCCGCTCACAGTGCTCTCCTTAGCGCGGCTTCTGCCGAAAGACGCCCGGCAGCGGCTCTTACCTCCGGGAGCATCCTACCTTCCTCTTTAGCTCCTCTTCTCATCTACACCTCGGCAACAAGCTTTTCCACTATGTCTGGCTAGGAAAAACTGTGCCAGCACAGAAAACATCTCCCATCGTGTTCTAGAAGTTGCACGGATGTCTGCCAAGTGTTTGGCAGGAAGAAAAGAAAAGTTGTCCAAAACAGCTTCCAATCGAATGTTCCTGTGATTGGAAAAGTCAGGAGAGTGCAAAGGTACTGTTTTCTATCAGTTGGCAAGGTGCGCACACAATCCCAGTGTGGTACAGCTTGCTTCTTCACCTTCCCGAAGCTGCCGCTCTCGCCGGCTGCCGGAGCCCAAGAAGCGGCTTCTTCGCGCAAAGACGATTGTGCCGCTCACAGTGCTCTCCTTAGCGTGGCTTCTGCCGAAAGACGCCCGGCAGCGGCTCTTACCTCCGGAGAGCATCCTACCTTCCTCTTTAGCTCCTCTTCTCATCTACACCTCGGCAACAAGCTTCTCCACTATGTCTGGCTAGGAAAAACTGTGCCAGCACAGAAAACATCTCCCATCGTGTTCTAGAAGTTGCACGGATGTCTGCCAAGTGTTTGGCAGGAAGAAAAGAAAAGTTGTCCAAAACAGCTTCCAATCGAATGTTCCTGTGATTGGAAAAGTCAGGAGAGTGCAAAGGTACTGTTTTCTATCAGTTGGCAAGGTGCGCACACAATCCCAGTGTTGTACAGCTTGCTTCTTCACCTTCCCGAAGCTGCCGCTCTCGCCGGCTGCCGGAGCCCAAGAAGCGGCTTCTTCGCGCAAAGACGATTGTGCCGCTCACAGTGCTCTCCTTAGCGCGGCTTCTGCCGAAAGACGCCCGGCAGCGGCTCTTACCTCCGGAGAGCATCCTACCTTCCTCTTTAGCTCCTCTTCTCATCTACACCTCGGCAACAAGCTTTTCCACTATGTCTGGCTAGGAAAAACTGTGCCAGCACAGAAAACATCTCCCATCGTGTTCTAGAAGTTGCACGGATGTCTGCCAAGTGTTTGGCAGGAAGAAAAGAAAAGTTGTCCAAAACAGCTTCCAATCGAATGTTCCTGTGATTGGAAAAGTCAGGAGAGTGCAAAGGTACTGTTTTCTATCAGTTGGCAAGGTGCGCACACAATCCCAGTGTGGTACAGCTTGCTTCTTCACCTTCCCGAAGCTGCCGCTCTCGCCGGCTGCCGGAGCCCAAGAAGCGGCTTCTTCGCGCAAAGACGATTGTGCCGCTCACAGTGCTCTCCTTAGCGCGGCTTCTGCCGAAAGACGCCCGGCAGCGGCTCTTACCTCCGGAGAGCATCCTACCTTCCTCTTTAGCTCCTCTTCTCATCTACACCTCGGCAAAAAGCTTTTCCACTATGTCTGGCTAGGAAAAACTGTGCCAGCACAGAAAACATCTCCCCTCGTGTTCTAGAAGTTGCACGGATGTCTGCCAAGTGTTTGGCAGGAAGAAAAGAAAAGTTGTCCAAAACAGCTTCCAATCGAATGTTCCTGTGATTGGAAAAGTCAGGAGAGTGCAAAGGTACTGTTTTCTATCAGTTGGCAAGGTGCGCACACAATCCCAGTGTTGTACAGCTTGCTTCTTCACCTTCCCGAAGCTGCCGCTCTCGCCGGCTGCCGGAGCCCAAGAAGCGGCTTCTTCGCGCAAAGACGATTGTGCCGCTCACAGGGCTCTCCTTAGCGCGGCTTCTGCCGAAAGACGCCCGGCAGCGGCTCTTACCTCCGGAGAGCATCCTACCTTCCTCTTTAGCTCCTCTTCTCATCTACACCTCGGCAACAAGCTTTTCCACTATGTCTGGCTAGGAAAAACTGTGCCAGCACAGAAAACATCTCCCATCGTGTTCTAGAAGTTGCACGGATGTCTGCCAAGTGTTTGGCAGGAAGAAAAGAAAAGTTGTCCAAAACAGCTTCCAATCGAATGTTCCTGTGATTGGAAAAGTCAGGAGAGTGCAAAGGTACTGTTTTCTATCAGTTGGCAAGGTGCGCACACAATCCCAGTGTTGTACAGCTTGCTTCTTCACCTTCCCGAAGCTGCCGCTCTCGCCGGCTGCCGGAGCCCAAGAAGCGGCTTCTTCGCGCAAAGACGATTGTGCCGCTCACAGTGCTCTCCTTAGCGCGGCTTCTGCCGAAAGACGCCCGGCAGCGGCTCTTACCTCCGGGAGCATCCTACCTTCCTCTTTAGCTCCTCTTCTCATCTACACCTCGGCAACAAGCTTTTCCACTATGTCTGGCTAGGAAAAACTGTGCCAGCACAGAAAACATCTCCCATCGTGTTCTAGAAGTTGCACGGATGTCTGCCAAGTGTTTGGCAGGAAGAAAAGAAAAGTTGTCCAAAACAGCTTCCAATCGAATGTTCCTGTGATTGGAAAAGTCAGGAGAGTGCAAAGGTACTGTTTTCTATCAGTTGGCAAGGTGCGCACACAATCCCAGTGTGGTACAGCTTGCTTCTTCACCTTCCCGAAGCTGCCGCTCTCGCCGGCTGCCGGAGCCCAAGAAGCGGCTTCTTCGCGCAAAGACGATTGTGCCGCTCACAGTGCTCTCCTTAGCGCGGCTTCTGCCGAAAGACGCCCGGCAGCGGCTCTTACCTCCGGAGAGCATCCTACCTTCCTCTTTAGCTCCTCTTCTCATCTACACCTCGGCAACAAGCTTCTCCACTATGTCTGGCTAGGAAAAACTGTGCCAGCACAGAAAACATCTCCCATCGTGTTCTAGAAGTTGCACGGATGTCTGCCAAGTGTTTGGCAGGAAGAAAAGAAAAGTTGTCCAAAACAGCTTCCAATCGAATGTTCCTGTGATTGGAAAAGTCAGGAGAGTGCAAAGGTACTGTTTTCTATCAGTTGGCAAGGTGCGCACACAATCCCAGTGTTGTACAGCTTGCTTCTTCACCTTCCCGAAGCTGCCGCTCTCGCCGGCTGCCGGAGCCCAAGAAGCGGCTTCTTCGCGCAAAGACGATTGTGCCGCTCACAGTGCTCTCCTTAGCGCGGCTTCTGCCGAAAGACGCCCGGCAGCGGCTCTTACCTCCGGAGAGCATCCTACCTTCCTCTTTAGCTCCTCTTCTCATCTACACCTCGGCAACAAGCTTTTCCACTATGTCTGGCTAGGAAAAACTGTGCCAGCACAGAAAACATCTCCCATCGTGTTCTAGAAGTTGCACGGATGTCTGCCAAGTGTTTGGCAGGAAGAAAAGAAAAGTTGTCCAAAACAGCTTCCAATCGAATGTTCCTGTGATTGGAAAAGTCAGGAGAGTGCAAAGGTACTGTTTTCTATCAGTTGGCAAGGTGCGCACACAATCCCAGTGTTGTACAGCTTGCTTCTTCACCTTCCCGAAGCTGCCGCTCTCGCCGGCTGCCGGAGCCCAAGAAGCGGCTTCTTCGCGCAAAGACGATTGTGCCGCTCACAGTGCTCTCCTTAGCGCGGCTTCTGCCGAAAGACGCCCGGCAGCGGCTCTTACCTCCGGAGAGCATCCTACCTTCCTCTTTAGCTCCTCTTCTCATCTACACCTCGGCAACAAGCTTTTCCACTATGTCTGGCTAGGAAAAACTGTGCCAGCACAGAAAACATCTCCCATCGTGTTCTAGAAGTTGCACGGATGTCTGCCAAGTGTTTGGCAGGAAGAAAAGAAAAGTTGTCCAAAACAGCTTCCAATCGAATGTTCCTGTGATTGGAAAAGTCAGGAGAGTGCAAAGGTACTGTTTTCTATCAGTTGGCAAGGTGCGCACACAATCCCAGTGTGGTACAGCTTGCTTCTTCACCTTCCCGAAGCTGCCGCTCTCGCCGGCTGCCGGAGCCCAAGAAGCGGCTTCTTCGCGCAAAGACGATTGTGCCGCTCACAGTGCTCTCCTTAGCGCGGCTTCTGCCGAAAGACGCCCGGCAGCGGCTCTTACCTCCGGAGAGCATCCTACCTTCCTCTTTAGCTCCTCTTCTCATCTACACCTCGGCAAAAAGCTTTTCCACTATGTCTGGCTAGGAAAAACTGTGCCAGCACAGAAAACATCTCCCCTCGTGTTCTAGAAGTTGCACGGATGTCTGCCAAGTGTTTGGCAGGAAGAAAAGAAAAGTTGTCCAAAACAGCTTCCAATCGAATGTTCCTGTGATTGGAAAAGTCAGGAGAGTGCAAAGGTACTGTTTTCTATCAGTTGGCAAGGTGCGCACACAATCCCAGTGTTGTACAGCTTGCTTCTTCACCTTCCCGAAGCTGCCGCTCTCGCCGGCTGCCGGAGCCCAAGAAGCGGCTTCTTCGCGCAAAGACGATTGTGCCGCTCACAGGGCTCTCCTTAGCGCGGCTTCTGCCGAAAGACGCCCGGCAGCGGCTCTTACCTCCGGAGAGCATCCTACCTTCCTCTTTAGCTCCTCTTCTCATCTACACCTCGGCAACAAGCTTTTCCACTATGTCTGGCTAGGAAAAACTGTGCCAGCACAGAAAACATCTCCCCTCGTGTTCTAGAAGTTGCACGGATGTCTGCCAAGTGTTTGGCAGGAAGAAAAGAAAAGTTGTCCAAAACAGCTTCCAATCGAATGTTCCTGTGATTGGAAAAGTCAGGAGAGTGCAAAGGTACTGTTTTCTATCAGTTGGCAAGGTGCGCACACAATCCCAGTGTTGTACAGCTTGCTTCTTCACCTTCCCGAAGCTGCCGCTCTCGCCGGCTGCCGGAGCCCAAGAAGCGGCTTCTTCGCGCAAAGACGATTGTGCCGCTCACAGTGCTCTCCTTAGCGCGGCTTCTGCCGAAAGACGCCCGGCAGCGGCTCTTACCTCCGGGAGCATCCTACCTTCCTCTTTAGCTCCTCTTCTCATCTACACCTCGGCAACAAGCTTTTCCACTATGTCTGGCTAGGAAAAACTGTGCCAGCACAGAAAACATCTCCCATCGTGTTCTAGAAGTTGCACGGATGTCTGCCAAGTGTTTGGCAGGAAGAAAAGAAAAGTTGTCCAAAACAGCTTCCAATCGAATGTTCCTGTGATTGGAAAAGTCAGGAGAGTGCAAAGGTACTGTTTTCTATCAGTTGGCAAGGTGCGCACACAATCCCAGTGTGGTACAGCTTGCTTCTTCACCTTCCCGAAGCTGCCGCTCTCGCCGGCTGCCGGAGCCCAAGAAGCGGCTTCTTCGCGCAAAGACGATTGTGCCGCTCACAGTGCTCTCCTTAGCGCGGCTTCTGCCGAAAGACGCCCGGCAGCGGCTCTTACCTCCGGAGAGCATCCTACCTTCCTCTTTAGCTCCTCTTCTCATCTACACCTCGGCAACAAGCTTTTCCACTATGTCTGGCTAGGAAAAACTGTGCCAGCACAGAAAACATCTCCCATCGTGTTCTAGAAGTTGCACGGATGTCTGCCAAGTGTTTGGCAGGAAGAAAAGAAAAGTTGTCCAAAACAGCTTCCAATCGAATGTTCCTGTGATTGGAAAAGTCAGGAGAGTGCAAAGGTACTGTTTTCTATCAGTTGGCAAGGTGCGCACACAATCCCAGTGTTGTACAGCTTGCTTCTTCACCTTCCCGAAGCTGCCGCTCTCGCCGGCTGCCGGAGCCCAAGAAGCGGCTTCTTCGCGCAAAGACGATTGTGCCGCTCACAGTGCTCTCCTTAGCGCGGCTTCTGCCGAAAGACGCCCGGCAGCGGCTCTTACCTCCGGAGAGCATCCTACCTTCCTCTTTAGCTCCTCTTCTCATCTACACCTCGGCAACAAGCTTTTCCACTATGTCTGGCTAGGAAAAACTGTGCCAGCACAGAAAACATCTCCCATCGTGTTCTAGAAGTTGCACGGATGTCTGCCAAGTGTTTGGCAGGAAGAAAAGAAAAGTTGTCCAAAACAGCTTCCAATCGAATGTTCCTGTGATTGGAAAAGTCAGGAGAGTGCAAAGGTACTGTTTTCTATCAGTTGGCAAGGTGCGTACACAATCCCAGTGTGGTACAGCTTGCTTCTTCACCTTCCCGAAGCTGCCGCTCTCGCCGGCTGCCGGAGCCCAAGAAGCGGCTTCTTCGCGCAAAGACGATTGTGCCGCTCACAGTGCTCTCCTTAGCGCGGCTTCTGCCGAAAGACGCCCGGCAGCGGCTCTTACCTCCGGAGAGCATCCTACCTTCCTCTTTAGCTCCTCTTCTCATCTACACCTCGGCAACAAGCTTTTCCACTATGTCTGGCTAGGAAAAACTGTGCCAGCACAGAAAACATCTCCCATCGTGTTCTAGAAGTTGCACGGATGTCTGCCAAGTGTTTGGCAGGAAGAAAAGAAAAGTTGTCCAAAACAGCTTCCAATCGAATGTTCCTGTGATTGGAAAAGTCAGGAGAGTGCAAAGGTACTGTTTTCTATCAGTTGGCAAGGTGCGCACACAATCCCAGTGTGGTACAGCTTGCTTCTTCACCTTCCCGAAGCTGCCGCTCTCGCCGGCTGCCGGAGCCCAAGAAGCGGCTTCTTCGCGCAAAGACGATTGTGCCGCTCACAGTGCTCTCCTTAGCGCGGCTTCTGCCGAAAGACGCCCGGCAGCGGCTCTTACCTCCGGAGAGCATCCTACCTTCCTCTTTAGCTCCTCTTCTCATCTACACCTCGGCAACAAGCTTTTCCACTATGTCTGGCTAGGAAAAACTGTGCCAGCACAGAAAACATCTCCCCTCGTGTTCTAGAAGTTGCACGGATGTCTGCCAAGTGTTTGGCAGGAAGAAAAGAAAAGTTGTCCAAAACAGCTTCCAATCGAATGTTCCTGTGATTGGAAAAGTCAGGAGAGTGCAAAGGTACTGTTTTCTATCAGTTGGCAAGGTGCGCACACAATCCCAGTGTTGTACAGCTTGCTTCTTCACCTTCCCGAAGCTGCCGCTCTCGCCGGCTGCCGGAGCCCAAGAAGCGGCTTCTTCGCGCAAAGACGATTGTGCCGCTCACAGGGCTCTCCTTAGCGCGGCTTCTGCCGAAAGACGCCCGGCAGCGGCTCTTACCTCCGGAGAGCATCCTACCTTCCTCTTTAGCTCCTCTTCTCATCTACACCTCGGCAACAAGCTTTTCCACTATGTCTGGCTAGGAAAAACTGTGCCAGCACAGAAAACATCTCCCATCGTGTTCTAGAAGTTGCACGGATGTCTGCCAAGTGTTTGGCAGGAAGAAAAGAAAAGTTGTCCAAAACAGCTTCCAATCGAATGTTCCTGTGATTGGAAAAGTCAGGAGAGTGCAAAGGTACTGTTTTCTATCAGTTGGCAAGGTGCGCACACAATCCCAGTGTGGTACAGCTTGCTTCTTCACCTTCCCGAAGCTGCCGCTCTCGCCGGCTGCCGGAGCCCAAGAAGCGGCTTCTTCGCGCAAAGACGATTGTGCCGCTCACAGTGCTCTCCTTAGCGCGGCTTCTGCCGAAAGACGCCCGGCAGCGGCTCTTACCTCCGGAGAGCATCCTACCTTCCTCTTTAGCTCCTCTTCTCATCTACACCTCGGCAACAAGCTTTTCCACTATGTCTGGCTAGGAAAAACTGTGCCAGCACAGAAAACATCTCCCATCGTGTTCTAGAAGTTGCACGGATGTCTGCCAAGTGTTTGGCAGGAAGAAAAGAAAAGTTGTCCAAAACAGCTTCCAATCGAATGTTCCTGTGATTGGAAAAGTCAGGAGAGTGCAAAGGTACTGTTTTCTATCAGTTGGCAAGGTGCGCACACAATCCCAGTGTGGTACAGCTTGCTTCTTCACCTTCCCGAAGCTGCCGCTCTCGCCGGCTGCCGGAGCCCAAGAAGCGGCTTCTTCGCGCAAAGACGATTGTGCCGCTCACAGTGCTCTCCTTAGCGCGGCTTCTGCCGAAAGACGCCCGGCAGCGGCTCTTACCTCCGGAGAGCATCCTACCTTCCTCTTTAGCTCCTCTTCTCATCTACACCTCGGCAACAAGCTTTTCCACTATGTCTGGCTAGGAAAAACTGTGCCAGCACAGAAAACATCTCCCCTCGTGTTCTAGAAGTTGCACGGATGTCTGCCAAGTGTTTGGCAGGAAGAAAAGAAAAGTTGTCCAAAACAGCTTCCAATCGAATGTTCCTGTGATTGGAAAAGTCAGGAGAGTGCAAAGGTACTGTTTTCTATCAGTTGGCAAGGTGCGCACACAATCCCAGTGTTGTACAGCTTGCTTCTTCACCTTCCCGAAGCTGCCGCTCTCGCCGGCTGCCGGAGCCCAAGAAGCGGCTTCTTCGCGCAAAGACGATTGTGCCGCTCACAGGGCTCTCCTTAGCGCGGCTTCTGCCGAAAGACGCCCGGCAGCGGCTCTTACCTCCGGAGAGCATCCTACCTTCCTCTTTAGCTCCTCTTCTCATCTACACCTCGGCAACAAGCTTTTCCACTATGTCTGGCTAGGAAAAACTGTGCCAGCACAGAAAACATCTCCCATCGTGTTCTAGAAGTTGCACGGATGTCTGCCAAGTGTTTGGCAGGAAGAAAAGAAAAGTTGTCCAAAACAGCTTCCAATCGAATGTTCCTGTGATTGGAAAAGTCAGGAGAGTGCAAAGGTACTGTTTTCTATCAGTTGGCAAGGTGCGCACACAATCCCAGTGTTGTACAGCTTGCTTCTTCACCTTCCCGAAGCTGCCGCTCTCGCCGGCTGCCGGAGCCCAAGAAGCGGCTTCTTCGCGCAAAGACGATTGTGCCGCTCACAGTGCTCTCCTTAGCGCGGCTTCTGCCGAAAGACGCCCGGCGGCGGCTCTTACCTCCGGAGAGCATCCTACCTTCCTCTTTAGCTCCTCTTCTCATCTACACCTCGGCAACAAGCTTTTCCACTATGTCTGGCTAGGAAAAACTGTGCCAGCACAGAAAACATCTCCCATCGTGTTCTAGAAGTTGCACGGATGTCTGCCAAGTGTTTGGCAGGAAGAAAAGAAAAGTTGTCCAAAACAGCTTCCAATCGAATGTTCCTGTGATTGGAAAAGTCAGGAGAGTGCAAAGGTACTGTTTTCTATCAGTTGGCAAGGTGCGCACACAATCCCAGTGTGGTACAGCTTGCTTCTTCACCTTCCCGAAGCTGCCGCTCTCGCCGGCTGCCGGAGCCCAAGAAGCGGCTTCTTTGCGCAAAGACGATTGTGCCGCTCACAGTGCTCTCCTTAGCGCGGCTTCTGCCGAAAGACGCCCGGCAGCGGCTCTTACCTCCGGAGAGCATCCTACCTTCCTCTTTAGCTCCTCTTCTCATCTACACCTCGGCAAAAAGCTTTTCCACTATGTCTGGCTAGGAAAAACTGTGCCAGCACAGAAAACATCTCCCCTCGTGTTCTAGAAGTTGCACGGATGTCTGCCAAGTGTTTGGCAGGAAGAAAAGAAAAGTTGTCCAAAACAGCTTCCAATCGAATGTTCCTGTGATTGGAAAAGTCAGGAGAGTGCAAAGGTACTGTTTTCTATCAGTTGGCAAGGTGCGCACACAATCCCAGTGTTGTACAGCTTGCTTCTTCACCTTCCCGAAGCTGCCGCTCTCGCCGGCTGCCGGAGCCCAAGAAGCGGCTTCTTCGCGCAAAGACGATTGTGCCGCTCACAGGGCTCTCCTTAGCGCGGCTTCTGCCGAAAGACGCCCGGCAGCGGCTCTTACCTCCGGAGAGCATCCTACCTTCCTCTTTAGCTCCTCTTCTCATCTACACCTCGGCAACAAGCTTTTCCACTATGTCTGGCTAGGAAAAACTGTGCCAGCACAGAAAACATCTCCCATCGTGTTCTAGAAGTTGCACGGATGTCTGCCAAGTGTTTGGCAGGAAGAAAAGAAAAGTTGTCCAAAACAGCTTCCAATCGAATGTTCCTGTGATTGGAAAAGTCAGGAGAGTGCAAAGGTACTGTTTTCTATCAGTTGGCAAGGTGCGCACACAATCCCAGTGTTGTACAGCTTGCTTCTTCACCTTCCCGAAGCTGCCGCTCTCGCCGGCTGCCGGAGCCCAAGAAGCGGCTTCTTCGCGCAAAGACGATTGTGCCGCTCACAGTGCTCTCCTTAGCGCGGCTTCTGCCGAAAGACGCCCGGCAGCGGCTCTTACCTCCGGGAGCATCCTACCTTCCTCTTTAGCTCCTCTTCTCATCTACACCTCGGCAACAAGCTTTTCCACTATGTCTGGCTAGGAAAAACTGTGCCAGCACAGAAAACATCTCCCATCGTGTTCTAGAAGTTGCACGGATGTCTGCCAAGTGTTTGGCAGGAAGAAAAGAAAAGTTGTCCAAAACAGCTTCCAATCGAATGTTCCTGTGATTGGAAAAGTCAGGAGAGTGCAAAGGTACTGTTTTCTATCAGTTGGCAAGGTGCGCACACAATCCCAGTGTGGTACAGCTTGCTTCTTCACCTTCCCGAAGCTGCCGCTCTCGCCGGCTGCCGGAGCCCAAGAAGCGGCTTCTTCACGCAAAGACGATTGTGCCGCTCACAGTGCTCTCCTTAGCGCGGCTTCTGCCGAAAGACGCCCGGCAGCGGCTCTTGCCTCCGCAGAGCATCCTACCTTCCTCTTTAGCTCCTCTTCTCATCTACACCTCGGCAACAAGCTTCTCCACTATGTCTGGCTAGGAAAAACTGTGCCAGCACAGAAAACATCTCCCATCGTGTTCTAGAAGTTGCACGGATGTCTGCCAAGTGTTTGGCAGGAAGAAAAGAAAAGTTGTCCAAAACAGCTTCCAATCGAATGTTCCTGTGATTGGAAAAGTCAGGAGAGTGCAAAGGTACTGTTTTCTATCAGTTGGCAAGGTGCGCACACAATCCCAGTGTTGTACAGCTTGCTTCTTCACCTTCCCGAAGCTGCCGCTCTCGCCGGCTGCCGGAGCCCAAGAAGCGGCTTCTTCGCGCAAAGACGATTGTGCCGCTCACAGTGCTCTCCTTAGCGCGGCTTCTGCCGAAAGACGCCCGGCAGCGGCTCTTACCTCCGGAGAGCATCCTACCTTCCTCTTTAGCTCCTCTTCTCATCTACACCTCGGCAACAAGCTTTTCCACTATGTCTGGCTAGGAAAAACTGTGCCAGCACAGAAAACATCTCCCATCGTGTTCTAGAAGTTGCACGGATGTCTGCCAAGTGTTTGGCAGGAAGAAAAGAAAAGTTGTCCAAAACAGCTTCCAATCGAATGTTCCTGTGATTGGAAAAGTCAGGAGAGTGCAAAGGTACTGTTTTCTATCAGTTGGCAAGGTGCGCACACAATCCCAGTGTGGTACAGCTTGCTTCTTCACCTTCCCGAAGCTGCCGCTCTCGCCGGCTGCCGGAGCCCAAGAAGCGGCTTCTTCGCGCAAAGACGATTGTGCCGCTCACAGTGCTCTCCTTAGCGCGGCTTCTGCCGAAAGACGCCCGGCAGCGGCTCTTACCTCCGGAGAGCATCCTACCTTCCTCTTTAGCTCCTCTTCTCATCTACACCTCGGCAACAAGCTTTTCCACTATGTCTGGCTAGGAAAAACTGTGCCAGCACAGAAAACATCTCCCATCGTGTTCTAGAAGTTGCACGGATGTCTGCCAAGTGTTTGGCAGGAAGAAAAGAAAAGTTGTCCAAAACAGCTTCCAATCGAATGTTCCTGTGATTGGAAAAGTCAGGAGAGTGCAAAGGTACTGTTTTCTATCAGTTGGCAAGGTGCGCACACAATCCCAGTGTGGTACAGCTTGCTTCTTCACCTTCCCGAAGCTGCCGCTCTCGCCGGCTGCCGGAGCCCAAGAAGCGGCTTCTTCGCGCAAAGACGATTGTGCCGCTCACAGTGCTCTCCTTAGCGCGGCTTCTGCCGAAAGACGCCCGGCAGCGGCTCTTACCTCCGGAGAGCATCCTACCTTCCTCTTTAGCTCCTCTTCTCATCTACACCTCGGCAACAAGCTTTTCCACTATGTCTGGCTAGGAAAAACTGTGCCAGCACAGAATCATCTCCATCCTGTTCTAGAAGTTGCACGGATGTCTGCCAAGTGTTTGGCAGGAAGAAAAGAAAGTTGTCCAAAACAGCTTCCAATCGAATGTTCCTGTGATTGGAAAAGTCAGGAGAGTGCAAAGGTACTGTTTTCTATCAGTTGGCAAGGTGCGCACACAATCCCAGTGTTGTACAGCTTGCTTCTTCACCTTCCCGAAGCTGCCGCTCTCGCCGGCTGCCGGAGCCCAAGAAGCGGCTTCTTCGCGCAAAGACGATTGTGCCGCTCACAGGGCTCTCCTTAGCGCGGCTTCTGCCGAAAGACGCCCGGCAGCGGCTCTTATCTCCGGAGAGCATCCTACCTTCCTCTTTAGCTCCTCTTCTCATCTACACCTCGGCAAAAAGCTTTTCCACTATGTCTGGCTAGGAAAAACTGTGCCAGCACAGAAAACATCTCCCATCGTGTTCTAGAAGTTGCACGGATGTCTGCCAAGTGTTTGGCAGGAAGAAAAGAAAAGTTGTCCAAAACAGCTTCCAATCGAATGTTCCTGTGATTGGAAAAGTCAGGAGAGTGCAAAGGTACTGTTTTCTATCAGTTGGCAAGGTGCGCACACAATCCCAGTGTTGTACAGCTTGCTTCTTCACCTTCCCGAAGCTGCCGCTCTCGCCGGCTGCCGGAGCCCAAGAAGCGGCTTCTTCGCGCAAAGACGATTGTGCCGCTCACAGTGCTCTCCTTAGCGCGGCTTCTGCCGAAAGACGCCCGGCAGCGGCTCTTACCTCCGGGAGCATCCTACCTTCCTCTTTAGCTCCTCTTCTCATCTACACCTCGGCAACAAGCTTTTCCACTATGTCTGGCTAGGAAAAACTGTGCCAGCACAGAAAAACATCTCCCATCGTGTTCTAGAAGTTGCACGGATGTCTGCCAAGTGTTTGGCAGGAAGAAAAGAAAAGTTGTCCAAAACAGCTTCCAATCGAATGTTCCTGTGATTGGAAAAGTCAGGAGAGTGCAAAGGTACTGTTTTCTATCAGTTGGCAAGGTGCGCACACAATCCCAGTGTGGTACAGCTTGCTTCTTCACCTTCCCGAAGCTGCCGCTCTCGCCGGCTGCCGGAGCCCAAGAAGCGGCTTCTTCGCGCAAAGACGATTGTGCCGCTCACAGTGCTCTCCTTAGCGCGGCTTCTGCCGAAAGACGCCCGGCAGCGGCTCTTACCTCCGGAGAGCATCCTACCTTCCTCTTTAGCTCCTCTTCTCATCTACACCTCGGCAACAAGCTTCTCCACTATGTCTGGCTAGGAAAAACTGTGCCAGCACAGAAAACATCTCCCATCGTGTTCTAGAAGTTGCACGGATGTCTGCCAAGTGTTTGGCAGGAAGAAAAGAAAAGTTGTCCAAAACAGCTTCCAATCGAATGTTCCTGTGATTGGAAAAGTCAGGAGAGTGCAAAGGTACTGTTTTCTATCAGTTGGCAAAGGTGCGCACACAATCCCAGTGTTGTACAGCTTGCTTCTTCACCTTCCCGAAGCTGCCGCTCTCGCCGGCTGCCGGAGCCCAAGAAGCGGCTTCTTCGCGCAAAGACGATTGTGCCGCTCACAGGGCTCTCCTTAGCGCGGCTTCTGCCGAAAGACGCCCGGCAGCGGCTCTTACCTCCGGAGAGCATCCTACCTTCCTCTTTAGCTCCTCTTCTCATCTACACCTCGGCAACAAGCTTTTCCACTATGTCTGGCTAGGAAAAACTGTGCCAGCACAGAAAACATCTCCCATCGTGTTCTAGAAGTTGCACGGATGTCTGCCAAGTGTTTGGCAGGAAGAAAAAGAAAAGTTGTCCAAAACAGCTTCCAATCGAATGTTCCTGTGATTGGAAAAGTCAGGAGAGTGCAAAGGTACTGTTTTCTATCAGTTGGCAAGGTGCGCACACAATCCCAGTGTGGTACAGCTTGCTTCTTCACCTTCCCGAAGCTGCCGCTCTCGCCGGCTGCCGGAGCCCAAGAAGCGGCTTCTTCGCGCAAAGACGATTGTGCCGCTCACAGTGCTCTCCTTAGCGCGGCTTCTGCCGAAAGACGCCCGGCATCGGCTCTTACCTCCGGAGAGCATCCTACCTTCCTCTTTAGCTCCTCTTCTCATCTACACCTCGGCAACAAGCTTTTCCACTATGTCTGGCTAGGAAAAACTGTGCCAGCACAGAAAACATCTCCCATCGTGTTCTAGAAGTTGCACGGATGTCTGCCAAGTGTTTGGCAGGAAGAAAAGAAAAGTTGTCCAAAACAGCTTCCAATCGAATGTTCCTGTGATTGGAAAAGTCAGGAGAGTGCAAAGGTACTGTTTTCTATCAGTTGGCAAGGTGCGCACACAATCCCAGTGTGGTACAGCTTGCTTCTTCACCTTCCCGAAGCTGCCGCTCTCGCCGGCTGCCGGAGCCCAAGAAGCGGCTTCTTCGCGCAAAGACGATTGTGCCGCTCACAGTGCTCTCCTTAGTGCGGCTTCTGCCGAAAGACGCCCGGCAGCGGCTCTACCTCCGGAGAGCATCCTACCTTCCTCTTTAGCTCCTCTTCTCATCTACACCTCGGCAAAAGCTTTTCCACTATGTCTGGCTAGGAAAAACTGTGCCAGCACAGAAAACATCTCCCATCGTGTTCTAGAAGTTGCACGGATGTCTGCCAAGTGTTTGGCAGGAAGAAAAGAAAAGTTGTCCAAAACAGCTTCCAATCGAATGTTCCTGTGATTGGAAAAGTCAGGAGAGTGCAAAGGTACTGTTTTCTATCAGTTGGCAAGGTGCGCACACAATCCCAGTGTTGTACAGCTTGCTTCTTCACCTTCCCGAAGCTGCCGCTTTCGCCGGCTGCCGGAGCCCAAGAAGCGGCTTCTTCGCGCAAAGACGATTGTGCCGCTCACAGGGCTCTCCTTAGCGCGGCTTCTGCCGAAAGACGCCCGGCAGCGGCTCTTACCTCCGGAGAGCATCCTACCTTCCTCTTTAGCTCCTCTTCTCATCTACACCTCGGCAACAAGCTTTTCCACTATGTCTGGCTAGGAAAAACTGTGCCAGCACAGAAAACATCTCCCATCGTGTTCTAGAAGTTGCACGGATGTCTGCCAAGTGTTTGGCAGGAAGAAAAGAAAAGTTGTCCAAAACAGCTTCCAATCGAATGTTCCTGTGATTGGAAAAGTCAGGAGAGTGCAAAGGTACTGTTTTCTATCAGTTGGCAAGGTGCGCACACAATCCCAGTGTTGTACAGCTTGCTTCTTCACCTTCCCGAAGCTGCCGCTCTCGCCGGCTGCCGGAGCCCAAGAAGCGGCTTCTTCGCGCAAAGACGATTGTGCCGCTCACAGTGCTCTCCTTAGCGCGGCTTCTGCCGAAAGACGCCCGGCAGCGGCTCTTACCTCCGGGAGCATCCTACCTTCCTCTTTAGCTCCTCTTCTCATCTACACCTCGGCAACAAGCTTTTCCACTATGTCTGGCTAGGAAAAACTGTGCCAGCACAGAAAACATCTCCCATCGTGTTCTAGAAGTTGCACGGATGTCTGCCAAGTGTTTGGCAGGAAGAAAAGAAAGTTGTCCAAAACAGCTTCCAATCGAATGTTCCTGTGATTGGAAAAGTCAGGAGAGTGCAAAGGTACTGTTTTCTATCAGTTGGCAAGGTGCGCACACAATCCCAGTGTGGTACAGCTTGCTTCTTCACCTTCCCGAAGCTGCCGCTCTCGCCGGCTGCCGGAGCCCAAGAAGCGGCTTCTTCGCGCAAAGACGATTGTGCCGCTCACAGTGCTCTCCTTAGCGCGGCTTCTGCCGAAAGACGCCCGGCAGCGGCTCTTACCTCCGGAGAGCATCCTACCTTCCTCTTTAGCTCCTCTTCTCATCTACACCTCGGCAACAAGCTTCTCCACTATGTCTGGCTAGGAAAAACTGTGCCAGCACAGAAAACATCTCCCATCGTGTTCTAGAAGTTGCACGGATGTCTGCCAAGTGTTTGGCAGGAAGAAAAGAAAAGTTGTCCAAAACAGCTTCCAATCGAATGTTCCTGTGATTGGAAAAGTCAGGAGAGTGCAAAGGTACTGTTTTCTATCAGTTGGCAAGGTGCGCACACAATCCCAGTGTGGTACAGCTTGCTTCTTCACCTTCCCGAAGCTGCCGCTCTCGCCGGCTGCCGGAGCCCAAGAAGCGGCTTCTTCGCGCAAAGACGATTGTGCCGCTCACAGTGCTCTCCTTAGCGCGGCTTCTGCCGAAAGACGCCCGGCAGCGGCTCTTACCTCCGGAGAGCATCCTACCTTCCTCTTTAGCTCCTCTTCTCATCTACACCTCGGCAACAAGCTTTTCCACTATGTCTGGCTAGGAAAAACTGTGCCAGCACAGAAAACATCTCCCATCGTGTTCTAGAAGTTGCACGGATGTCTGCCAAGTGTTTGGCAGGAAGAAAAGAAAAGTTGTCCAAAACAGCTTCCAATCGAATGTTCCTGTGATTGGAAAAGTCAGGAGAGTGCAAAGGTACTGTTTTCTATCAGTTGGCAAGGTGCGCACACAATCCCAGTGTGGTACAGCTTGCTTCTTCACCTTCCCGAAGCTGCCGCTCTCGCCGGCTGCCGGAGCCCAAGAAGCGGCTTCTTCGCGCAAAGACGATTGTGCCGCTCACAGTGCTCTCCTTAGCGCGGCTTCTGCCGAAAGACGCCCGGCAGCGGCTCTTACCTCCGGAGAGCATCCTACCTTCCTCTTTAGCTCCTCTTCTCATCTACACCTCGGCAACAAGCTTTTCCACTATGTCTGGCTAGGAAAAACTGTGCCAGCACAGAAAACATCTCCCATCGTGTTCTAGAAGTTGCACGGATGTCTGCCAAGTGTTTGGCAGGAAGAAAAGAAAAGTTGTCCAAAACAGCTTCCAATCGAATGTTCCTGTGATTGGAAAAGTCAGGAGAGTGCAAAGGTACTGTTTTCTATCAGTTGGCAAGGTGCGCACACAATCCCAGTGTGGTACAGCTTGCTTCTTCACCTTCCCGAAGCTGCCGCTCTCGCCGGCTGCCGGAGCCCAAGAAGCGGCTTCTTCGCGCAAAGACGATTGTGCCGCTCACAGTGCTCTCCTTAGCGCGGCTTCTGCCGAAAGACGCCCGGCAGCGGCTCTTACCTCCGGAGAGCATCCTACCTTCCTCTTTAGCTCCTCTTCTCATCTACACCTCGGCAACAAGCTTTTCCACTATGTCTGGCTAGGAAAAACTGTGCCAGCACAGAAAACATCTCCCCTCGTGTTCTAGAAGTTGCACGGATGTCTGCCAAGTGTTTGGCAGGAAGAAAAGAAAAGTTGTCCAAAACAGCTTCCAATCGAATGTTCCTGTGATTGGAAAAGTCAGGAGAGTGCAAAGGTACTGTTTTCTATCAGTTGGCAAGGTGCGCACACAATCCCAGTGTTGTACAGCTTGCTTCTTCACCTTCCCGAAGCTGCCGCTCTCGCCGGCTGCCGGAGCCCAAGAAGCGGCTTCTTCGCGCAAAGACGATTGTGCCGCTCACAGTGCTCTCCTTAGCGCGGCTTCTGCCGAAAGACGCCCGGCAGCGGCTCTTACCTCCGGGAGCATCCTACCTTCCTCTTTAGCTCCTCTTCTCATCTACACCTCGGCAACAAGCTTTTCCACTATGTCTGGCTAGGAAAAACTGTGCCAGCACAGAAAACATCTCCCATCGTGTTCTAGAAGTTGCACGGATGTCTGCCAAGTGTTGGCAGGAAGAAAAGAAAAGTTGTCCAAAACAGCTTCCAATCGAATGTTCCTGTGATTGGAAAAGTCAGGAGAGTGCAAAGGTACTGTTTTCTATCAGTTGGCAAGGTGCGCACACAATCCCAGTGTTGTACAGCTTGCTTCTTCACCTTCCCGAAGCTGCCGCTCTCGCCGGCTGCCGGAGCCCAAGAAGCGGCTTCTTCGCGCAAAGACGATTGTGCCGCTCACAGGGCTCTCCTTAGCGCGGCTTCTGCCGAAAGACGCCCGGCAGCGGCTCTTACCTCCGGAGAGCATCCTACCTTCCTCTTTAGCTCCTCTTCTCATCTACACCTCGGCAACAAGCTTTTCCACTATGTCTGGCTAGGAAAAACTGTGCCAGCACAGAAAACATCTCCCATCGTGTTCTAGAAGTTGCACGGATGTCTGCCAAGTGTTTGGCAGGAAGAAAAGAAAAGTTGTCCAAAACAGCTTCCAATCGAATGTTCCTGTGATTGGAAAAGTCAGGAGAGTGCAAAGGTACTGTTTTCTATCAGTTGGCAAGGTGCGCACACAATCCCAGTGTTGTACAGCTTGCTTCTTCACCTTCCCGAAGCTGCCGCTCTCGCCGGCTGCCGGAGCCCAAGAAGCGGCTTCTTCGCGCAAAGACGATTGTGCCGCTCACAGTGCTCTCCTTAGCGCGGCTTCTGCCGAAAGACGCCCGGCAGCGGCTCTTACCTCCGGAGAGCATCCTACCTTCCTCTTTAGCTCCTCTTCTCATCTACACCTCGGCAACAAGCTTTTCCACTATGTCTGGCTAGGAAAAACTGTGCCAGCACAGAAAACATCTCCCATCGTGTTCTAGAAGTTGCACGGATGTCTGCCAAGTGTTTGGCAGGAAGAAAAGAAAAGTTGTCCAAAACAGCTTCCAATCGAATGTTCCTGTGATTGGAAAAGTCAGGAGAGTGCAAAGGTACTGTTTTCTATCAGTTGGCAAGGTGCGCACACAATCCCAGTGTGGTACAGCTTGCTTCTTCACCTTCCCGAAGCTGCCGCTCTCGCCGGCTGCCGGAGCCCAAGAAGCGGCTTCTTCGCGCAAAGACGATTGTGCCGCTCACAGTGCTCTCCTTAGCGCGGCTTCTGCCGAAAGACGCCCGGCAGCGGCTCTTACCTCCGGAGAGCATCCTACCTTCCTCTTTAGCTCCTCTTCTCATCTACACCTCGGCAACAAGCTTTTCCACTATGTCTGGCTAGGAAAAACTGTGCCAGCACAGAAAACATCTCCCATCGTGTTCTAGAAGTTGCACGGATGTCTGCCAAGTGTTTGGCAGGAAGAAAAGAAAAGTTGTCCAAAACAGCTTCCAATCGAATGTTCCTGTGATTGGAAAAGTCAGGAGAGTGCAAAGGTACTGTTTTCTATCAGTTGGCAAGGTGCGCACACAATCCCAGTGTGGTACAGCTTGCTTCTTCACCTTCCCGAAGCTGCCGCTCTCGCCGGCTGCCGGAGCCCAAGAAGCGGCTTCTTCGCGCAAAGACGATTGTGCCGCTCACAGGGCTCTCCTTAGCGCGGCTTCTGCCGAAAGACGCCCGGCAGCGGCTCTTACCTCCGGAGAGCATCCTACCTTCCTCTTTAGCTCCTCTTCTCATCTACACCTCGGCAACAAGCTTCTCCACTATGTCTGGCTAGGAAAAACTGTGCCAGCACAGAAAACATCTCCCATCGTGTTCTAGAAGTTGCACGGATGTCTGCCAAGTGTTTGGCAGGAAGAAAAGAAAAGTTGTCCAAAACAGCTTCCAATCGAATGTTCCTGTGATTGGAAAAGTCAGGAGAGTGCAAAGGTACTGTTTTCTATCAGTTGGCAAGGTGCGCACACAATCCCAGTGTTGTACAGCTTGCTTCTTCACCTTCCCGAAGCTGCCGCTCTCGCCGGCTGCCGGAGCCCAAGAAGCGGCTTCTTCGCGCAAAGACGATTGTGCCGCTCACAGTGCTCTCCTTAGCGCGGCTTCTGCCGAAAGACGCCCGGCAGCGGCTCTTACCTCCGGAGAGCATCCTACCTTCCTCTTTAGCTCCTCTTCTCATCTACACCTCGGCAACAAGCTTTTCCACTATGTCTGGCTAGGAAAAACTGTGCCAGCACAGAAAACATCTCCCATCGTGTTCTAGAAGTTGCACGGATGTCTGCCAAGTGTTTGGCAGGAAGAAAAGAAAAGTTGTCCAAAACAGCTTCCAATCGAATGTTCCTGTGATTGGAAAAGTCAGGAGAGTGCAAAGGTACTGTTTTCTATCAGTTGGCAAGGTGCGCACACAATCCCAGTGTGGTACAGCTTGCTTCTTCACCTTCCCGAAGCTGCCGCTCTCGCCGGCTGCCGGAGCCCAAGAAGCGGCTTCTTCGCGCAAAGACGATTGTGCCGCTCACAGTGCTCTCCTTAGCGCGGCTTCTGCCGAAAGACGCCCGGCAGCGGCTCTTACCTCCGGAGAGCATCCTACCTTCCTCTTTAGCTCCTCTTCTCATCTACACCTCGGCAACAAGCTTTTCCACTATGTCTGGCTAGGAAAAACTGTGCCAGCACAGAAAACATCTCCCATCGTGTTCTAGAAGTTGCACGGATGTCTGCCAAGTGTTTGGCAGGAAGAAAAGAAAAGTTGTCCAAAACAGCTTCCAATCGAATGTTCCTGTGATTGGAAAAGTCAGGAGAGTGCAAAGGTACTGTTTTCTATCAGTTGGCAAGGTGCGCACACAATCCCAGTGTGGTACAGCTTGCTTCTTCACCTTCCCGAAGCTGCCGCTCTCGCCGGCTGCCGGAGCCCAAGAAGCGGCTTCTTCGCGCAAAGACGATTGTGCCGCTCACAGTGCTCTCCTTAGCGCGGCTTCTGCCGAAAGACGCCCGGCAGCGGCTCTTACCTCCGGAGAGCATCCTACCTTCCTCTTTAGCTCCTCTTCTCATCTACACCTCGGCAACAAGCTTTTCCACTATGTCTGGCTAGGAAAAACTGTGCCAGCACAGAAAACATCTCCCCTCGTGTTCTAGAAGTTGCACGGATGTCTGCCAAGTGTTTGGCAGGAAGAAAAGAAAAGTTGTCCAAAACAGCTTCCAATCGAATGTTCCTGTGATTGGAAAAGTCAGGAGAGTGCAAAGGTACTGTTTTCTATCAGTTGGCAAGGTGCGCACACAATCCCAGTGTTGTACAGCTTGCTTCTTCACCTTCCCGAAGCTGCCGCTCTCGCCGGCTGCCGGAGCCCAAGAAGCGGCTTCTTCGCGCAAAGACGATTGTGCCGCTCACAGTGCTCTCCTTAGCGCGGCTTCTGCCGAAAGACGCCCGGCAGCGGCTCTTACCTCCGGGAGCATCCTACCTTCCTCTTTAGCTCCTCTTCTCATCTACACCTCGGCAACAAGCTTTTCCACTATGTCTGGCTAGGAAAAACTGTGCCAGCACAGAAAACATCTCCCATCGTGTTCTAGAAGTTGCACGGATGTCTGCCAAGTGTTTGGCAGGAAGAAAAGAAAAGTTGTCCAAAACAGCTTCCAATCGAATGTTCCTGTGATTGGAAAAGTCAGGAGAGTGCAAAGGTACTGTTTTCTATCAGTTGGCAAGGTGCGCACACAATCCCAGTGTGGTACAGCTTGCTTCTTCACCTTCCCGAAGCTGCCGCTCTCGCCGGCTGCCGGAGCCCAAGAAGCGGCTTCTTCGCGCAAAGACGATTGTGCCGCTCACAGGGCTCTCCTTAGCGCGGCTTCTGCCGAAAGACGCCCGGCAGCGGCTCTTACCTCCGGAGAGCATCCTACCTTCCTCTTTAGCTCCTCTTCTCATCTACACCTCGGCAACAAGCTTCTCCACTATGTCTGGCTAGGAAAAACTGTGCCAGCACAGAAAACATCTCCCATCGTGTTCTAGAAGTTGCACGGATGTCTGCCAAGTGTTTGGCAGGAAGAAAAGAAAAGTTGTCCAAAACAGCTTCCAATCGAATGTTCCTGTGATTGGAAAAGTCAGGAGAGTGCAAAGGTACTGTTTTCTATCAGTTGGCAAGGTGCGCACACAATCCCAGTGTTGTACAGCTTGCTTCTTCACCTTCCCGAAGCTGCCGCTCTCGCCGGCTGCCGGAGCCCAAGAAGCGGCTTCTTCGCGCAAAGACGATTGTGCCGCTCACAGTGCTCTCCTTAGCGCGGCTTCTGCCGAAAGACGCCCGGCAGCGGCTCTTACCTCCGGAGAGCATCCTACCTTCCTCTTTAGCTCCTCTTCTCATCTACACCTCGGCAACAAGCTTTTCCACTATGTCTGGCTAGGAAAAACTGTGCCAGCACAGAAAACATCTCCCATCGTGTTCTAGAAGTTGCACGGATGTCTGCCAAGTGTTTGGCAGGAAGAAAAGAAAAGTTGTCCAAAACAGCTTCCAATCGAATGTTCCTGTGATTGGAAAAGTCAGGAGAGTGCAAAGGTACTGTTTTCTATCAGTTGGCAAGGTGCGCACACAATCCCAGTGTGGTACAGCTTGCTTCTTCACCTTCCCGAAGCTGCCGCTCTCGCCGGCTGCCGGAGCCCAAGAAGCGGCTTCTTCGCGCAAAGACGATTGTGCCGCTCACAGTGCTCTCCTTAGCGCGGCTTCTGCCGAAAGACGCCCGGCAGCGGCTCTTACCTCCGGAGAGCATCCTACCTTCCTCTTTAGCTCCTCTTCTCATCTACACCTCGGCAAAAAGCTTTTCCACTATGTCTGGCTAGGAAAAACTGTGCCAGCACAGAAAACATCTCCCCTCGTGTTCTAGAAGTTGCACGGATGTCTGCCAAGTGTTTGGCAGGAAGAAAAGAAAAGTTGTCCAAAACAGCTTCCAATCGAATGTTCCTGTGATTGGAAAAGTCAGGAGAGTGCAAAGGTACTGTTTTCTATCAGTTGGCAAGGTGCGCACACAATCCCAGTGTTGTACAGCTTGCTTCTTCACCTTCCCGAAGCTGCCGCTCTCGCCGGCTGCCGGAGCCCAAGAAGCGGCTTCTTCGCGCAAAGACGATTGTGCCGCTCACAGGGCTCTCCTTAGCGCGGCTTCTGCCGAAAGACGCCCGGCAGCGGCTCTTACCTCCGGAGAGCATCCTACCTTCCTCTTTAGCTCCTCTTCTCATCTACACCTCGGCAACAAGCTTTTCCACTATGTCTGGCTAGGAAAAACTGTGCCAGCACAGAAAACATCTCCCATCGTGTTCTAGAAGTTGCACGGATGTCTGCCAAGTGTTTGGCAGGAAGAAAAGAAAAGTTGTCCAAAACAGCTTCCAATCGAATGTTCCTGTGATTGGAAAAGTCAGGAGAGTGCAAAGGTACTGTTTTCTATCAGTTGGCAAGGTGCGCACACAATCCCAGTGTTGTACAGCTTGCTTCTTCACCTTCCCGAAGCTGCCGCTCTCGCCGGCTGCCGGAGCCCAAGAAGCGGCTTCTTCGCGCAAAGACGATTGTGCCGCTCACAGTGCTCTCCTTAGCGCGGCTTCTGCCGAAAGACGCCCGGCAGCGGCTCTTACCTCCGGGAGCATCCTACCTTCCTCTTTAGCTCCTCTTCTCATCTACACCTCGGCAACAAGCTTTTCCACTATGTCTGGCTAGGAAAAACTGTGCCAGCACAGAAAACATCTCCCATCGTGTTCTAGAAGTTGCACGGATGTCTGCCAAGTGTTTGGCAGGAAGAAAAGAAAAGTTGTCCAAAACAGCTTCCAATCGAATGTTCCTGTGATTGGAAAAGTCAGGAGAGTGCAAAGGTACTGTTTTCTATCAGTTGGCAAGGTGCGCACACAATCCCAGTGTGGTACAGCTTGCTTCTTCACCTTCCCGAAGCTGCCGCTCTCGCCGGCTGCCGGAGCCCAAGAAGCGGCTTCTTCGCGCAAAGACGATTGTGCCGCTCACAGTGCTCTCCTTAGCGCGGCTTCTGCCGAAAGACGCCCGGCAGCGGCTCTTACCTCCGGAGAGCATCCTACCTTCCTCTTTAGCTCCTCTTCTCATCTACACCTCGGCAACAAGCTTCTCCACTATGTCTGGCTAGGAAAAACTGTGCCAGCACAGAAAACATCTCCCATCGTGTTCTAGAAGTTGCACGGATGTCTGCCAAGTGTTTGGCAGGAAGAAAAGAAAAGTTGTCCAAAACAGCTTCCAATCGAATGTTCCTGTGATTGGAAAAGTCAGGAGAGTGCAAAGGTACTGTTTTCTATCAGTTGGCAAGGTGCGCACACAATCCCAGTGTTGTACAGCTTGCTTCTTCACCTTCCCGAAGCTGCCGCTCTCGCCGGCTGCCGGAGCCCAAGAAGCGGCTTCTTCGCGCAAAGACGATTGTGCCGCTCACAGGGCTCTCCTTAGCGCGGCTTCTGCCGAAAGACGCCCGGCAGCGGCTCTTACCTCCGGAGAGCATCCTACCTTCCTCTTTAGCTCCTCTTCTCATCTACACCTCGGCAACAAGCTTTTCCACTATGTCTGGCTAGGAAAAACTGTGCCAGCACAGAAAACATCTCCCATCGTGTTCTAGAAGTTGCACGGATGTCTGCCAAGTGTTTGGCAGGAAGAAAAGAAAAGTTGTCCAAAACAGCTTCCAATCGAATGTTCCTGTGATTGGAAAAGTCAGGAGAGTGCAAAGGTACTGTTTTCTATCAGTTGGCAAGGTGCGCACACAATCCCAGTGTTGTACAGCTTGCTTCTTCACCTTCCCGAAGCTGCCGCTCTCGCCGGCTGCCGGAGCCCAAGAAGCGGCTTCTTCGCGCAAAGACGATTGTGCCGCTCACAGTGCTCTCCTTAGCGCGGCTTCTGCCGAAAGACGCCCGGCAGCGGCTCTTACCTCCGGGAGCATCCTACCTTCCTCTTTAGCTCCTCTTCTCATCTACACCTCGGCAACAAGCTTTTCCACTATGTCTGGCTAGGAAAAACTGTGCCAGCACAGAAAACATCTCCCATCGTGTTCTAGAAGTTGCACGGATGTCTGCCAAGTGTTTGGCAGGAAGAAAAGAAAAGTTGTCCAAAACAGCTTCCAATCGAATGTTCCTGTGATTGGAAAAGTCAGGAGAGTGCAAAGGTACTGTTTTCTATCAGTTGGCAAGGTGCGCACACAATCCCAGTGTGGTACAGCTTGCTTCTTCACCTTCCCGAAGCTGCCGCTCTCGCCGGCTGCCGGAGCCCAAGAAGCGGCTTCTTCGCGCAAAGACGATTGTGCCGCTCACAGTGCTCTCCTTAGCGCGGCTTCTGCCGAAAGACGCCCGGCAGCGGCTCTTACCTCCGGAGAGCATCCTACCTTCCTCTTTAGCTCCTCTTCTCATCTACACCTCGGCAACAAGCTTCTCCACTATGTCTGGCTAGGAAAAACTGTGCCAGCACAGAAAACATCTCCCATCGTGTTCTAGAAGTTGCACGGATGTCTGCCAAGTGTTTGGCAGGAAGAAAAGAAAAGTTGTCCAAAACAGCTTCCAATCGAATGTTCCTGTGATTGGAAAAGTCAGGAGAGTGCAAAGGTACTGTTTTCTATCAGTTGGCAAGGTGCGCACACAATCCCAGTGTTGTACAGCTTGCTTCTTCACCTTCCCGAAGCTGCCGCTCTCGCCGGCTGCCGGAGCCCAAGAAGCGCCTTCTTCGCGCAAAGACGATTGTGCCGCTCACAGTGCTCTCCTTAGCGCGGCTTCTCCGAAAGACGCCCGGGAGAGGCGCCTAGCTCCGGACAGCATGGCACCTTCATCTTTAGTGTCTCTTCTCGTCTACATCTTAGCAAAAAGCTTTTCCACTATATCTGGCTAGAAAAAACTATGCCAGCACAGAAAACATCTCCCATCGTGTTCTAGACGTTGCACGGAAATGTGCCGAGTGTTTTGGAAGAAGGGAAAGAAACTTGTTCTAAACAGCTTCCAATCAAATGTTCATGAGATTGGAAAAGTCAGGAGAGTGCAAAGGTACTGTTTTCTATCGGTTGGCAAGGTGCGCACACAATCCCAGTGTTGTACAGCTTCCTTCTTCACCTTTCCGAAGCTGCCGCTCTCGCCGGCTCCCGGAGGGGAAGAAGCGCCTTCTTCGCGCAAAGACGATTGTGCCGCTCACAGTGCTCTCCTTAGCGCGGCTTCTCCGAAAGACGCCCGGGAGCAGCACTTAGCTCCGGAGAGCATGGTACCTTCGTCTTAACGTCTTTTGTGGTCTACATCTTAGCAAAAAGCTTTTCCATTATGTGTGGCAGGGAGAAACTGTGCCAGCACAGAAAACATCTCCCAAAGTGTTCTAGAGGATACACGGAGTTCTGCCGAGTGTTTTGGAAGAAGGGACTGAAACTTGTCCAAAACAGCTTCCAATCGAATGTTCATGAGATTGGAAAAGTCAGGAGAGTGCAAAGGTACTGTTTTCTATCAGTTGGCAAGCTGCGCACACAATCCCAGTCTTGTACAGCTTCCTTCTTCACCTTTCCGAAGCTGCCGCTCTCGCCGGCTCCCGGAGGGGAAGAAGCGCCTTCTTCGCGCAAAGACGATTGTGCCGCTCACAGTGCTCTCCTTAGCGCGGCTTCTCCGAAAGACGCCCGGGAGAGGCGCCTAGCTCCGGAAAGCATGGTGCTTTTATCTTTAGCGTCTCTTCCCGTCTACATCTTAGCAAAAAGCTTTTCCACTATGTCTGGCTAGAAAAAACTGTGCCAGCACAGAAAACATCTCCCATCGTGTTCTAGACGTTGCACGGAAAAGTGCCGAGTGTTTTGGAAGAAGGGAAAGAAGCTTGTCCAAAACAGCTTCCAATCGAATGTTCATGAGATTGGAAAAGTCAGGAGAGTGCAAAGGTACTGTTTTCTATCAGTTGGCAAGCTGCGCACACAATCCCAGTCTTGTACAGCTTCCTTCTTCACCTTTCCGAAGCTGCCGCTCTCGCCGGCTCCCGGAGGGGAAGAAGCGCCTCCTTCGCGCAAAGACGATTGTGCCGCTCACAGTGCTCTCCTTAGCGCGGCTTCTGCGAAAGACGCCCGGGAGAGGCGCCTAGCTCCGGAAAGCATGGTGCTTTTATCTTTAGCGTCTCTTCCCGTCTACATCTTAGCAAAAAGCTTTTCCACTATGTCTGGCTAGAAAAAACTGTGCCAGCACAGAAAACATCTCCCATCGTGTTCTAGACGTTGCAGGGAAAAGTGCCGAGTGTTTTGGAAGAAGGGAAAGAAGCTTGTCCAAAACAGCTTCCAATCGAATGTTCATGAGATTGGAAAAGTCAGGAGAGTGCAAAGGTACTGTTTTCCATCAGTTGGCAAGCTGCGCACACAATCCCAGTCTTGTACAGCTTCCTTCTTCACCTTTGCGACGCTGCCGCTCTCGCCGGCTCCCGGAGGGGAAGAAGCGCCTTCTTCGCGCAAAGACGATTGTGTCGCTCACAGTGCTCTCCTTAGCGCGGCTTCTCCGAAAGTCGCCCGGGAGAGGCGCCTAGCTCCGGACAGCATGGTACCTTCGTCTTTAGCGTCTTTTGTGGTCTACATCGAAGCAGAAATCTTTTCCACTATGTCTGGCAGGGAGAAACTGTGCCAGCACAGAAAACATCTCCCATCGCCTTCTAGAGGATGCACAGAGGTCTGCCAGGTGTTTGGCAGGGAGAAAAGAAAAGTTGTCCAAAACAGCTTCCAATCGAATGTTCATGTGATTGGAAAAGTCAGGAGAGTGCAAAGGTACTGTATTCTATCAGTTGGCAAGCTGCGCACACAATCCCAGTCTTGTACAGCTTCCTTCTTCACCTTTGCGAAGCTGCCACTCTCGCCGGCTCCCGGAGGGGAAGAAGCGCCTTCTTCGCGCAAAGACGATTGTGCCTCTCACAGTGCTCTCCTTAGCGCAGCTTCTCCGAAAGACGCCCGGGAGAGGCGCCTACCTCCGAACAGCATTGTACCTTCATCTTTAGCGTCACTTCTATTCTATATCTTAACAAAAAGCTTTTCCACTATGTCTGGCTAGAAAAAACTGTGCCAGCACAGAAAACATCTCCCATCGTGTTCTACACCTTGCACGGAAAAGTGCCGAGTGTTTTGGAAGAAGGGAAAGAAACGTTCAAATAAGCTTCCAATCAAATGTTCATGTGATTGGAAAAGTCAGGAGAGTGCAAAGGTACTGTTTTCTATCAGATGGCAAGCTGCGCACACAATCCCAGTCTTGTACAGCTTCCTTCTTCACCTTTCCGAAGCTGCCGCTCTCGGCAGCTCCCGGAGGGGAAGAAGCGCCTTCTTCGCGCAAAGACGATTGTGCCGCTCACAGTGCTCCCCTTAGCGCGGCTTCCCCGAAAGACGCCCGGGAGAGGCGCCTAGCTCCGAACAGCATGGTACCTTCATCTTTAGTGTCTCTTCTCGTCTACATCTTAGCAAAAAGCTTTTCCACTATGTCTGGCTAGAAAAAACTGTGCCAGCAAAGAAAACATCTCCCATCGTGTTCTAGACGTTCCACGGAAACATGCCGAGTGTTTTGGGAGAAGGGAAAGAAACTTGTCCAAAACAGCTTCCAATCGAATGTTCATGAGATTGGAAAAGTCAGGAGAGTGCAAAGGTACTGTTTTCTATCAGTTGGCCAGCTGCGCACACAATCCCAGTCTTGTACAGCTTCCTTCTTCACCTTTCCGAAGCTGCCGCTCTCGCCGGCTCCCGGAGGGGAAGAAGCGCCTTCTTCGCGCAAAGACGATTGTGTCGCTCACAGTGCTCTCCTTAGCGCGGCTTCTCCGAAAGACGCCCGGGAGCAGCACTTAGCTCCGGAGAGCATGGTACCTTCGTCTTAACGTCTTTTGTGGTCTACATCTTAGCAAAAAGCTTTTCCACTATGTCTGGCAGGGAGAAATTGTGCCAGCACAGAAAACATCACCCAACGTCTTCTAGAGGATGCACAGAGGTCTGCCGAATGTTTTGCAAGAAGGGACTGAAACTTGTCCAAAACAGCTTCCAATCGAATGCTCATGAGATTGGAAAAGTCAGTAGACTGCAAAGGTACTGTTTTCTATCCGTTGGCAAGGTGCGCACACAATCCCAGTCTTGTACAGCTTCCTTCTTCACCTTTCCGAAGCTGCCGCTCTCGCCGGCTCCCGGAGGGGAAGAAGCGCCTTCTTCGCGCAAAGACGATTGTGCCGCTCACAGTGCTCTCCTTAGCGCGGCTTCTCCGAAAGACGCCCGGGAGAGGCGCCTAGCTCCGAACAGCATGGTACCTTCATCTTTAGTGTCTCTTCTCGTCTACATCTTAGCAAAAAGCTTTTCCACTATATCTGGCTCGAAAAAACTATGCCAGCACAGAAAACATCTCCCATCGTGTTCTAGACGTTGCACGGAAATGCGCCGAGTGTTTTGGAAGAAGGGAAAGAAACTTGTTCAAAACAGCTTCCAATCGAATGTTCATGAGATTGGAAAAGTCAGGAGAGTGCAAAGGTACTGTTTTCTATCAGTTGGCAAGCTGCGCACACAATCCCAGTCTTGTACAGCTTCCTTCTTCACCTTTCCGAAGCTGCCGCTCTCGCCGGCTCCCGGAGGGGAAGAAGCGCCTTCTTCGCGCAAAGACGATTGTGCCGCTCACAGTGCTCTCCTTAGCGCCGCTTCTCCGAAAGACGCCCGGGAGCAGCACTTAGCTCCGGAGAGCATGGTACCTTCGTCTTAACGTCTTTTGTGGTCTACATCTTAGCAAAAAGCTTTTCCACTATGTCTGGCAGGGAGAAACTGTGCCAGCACAGAAAACATCTCCCAAAGTGTTCTAGAGGATACACGGAGTTCTGCCGAGTGTTTTGGAAGAAGGGACTGAAACTTGTCCAAAACAGCTTCCAATCAAATGTTCATGAGATTGGAAAAGTCAGGAGAGTGCAAAGGTACTGTTTTCTATCAGTTGGCAAGCTGCGCACACAATCCCAGTCTTGTACAGCTTCCTTCTTCACCTTTGCGAAGCTGCCGCTCTCGCCGGCTCCCGGAGGGGAAGAAGCGCCTTCTTCGCGCAAAGACGATTGTGCCGCTCACAGTGCTCTCCTTAGCGCGGCTTCTCCGAAAGACGCCCGGGAGAGGAGCCTAGTCTCGGACAGCATGGTACCTTCGTCTTTAGCGTCTTTTGCGGTGTACATCGAAGCAGAAAGCTTTTCCACTATGTCTGGCTAGAAAAAACTGTACCAGCACAGAAAACATCTCCCATCGTGTTCTAGACGGTGCACGGAAATGTGCCGAGTGTTTTGGAAAAAGGGAAAGAAGCTTGTCCAAAACAGCTTCCAATCGAATGTTCATGAGATTGGAAAAGTCAGGAGAGTGCAAAGGTACTGTTTTCTATCAGTTGGCAAGCTGCGCACACAATCCCAGTCTTGTACAGCTTCCTTCTTCACCTTTCCGAAGCTGCCGCTCTCGTCGGCTCCCGGAGGGGAAGAAGCGCCTTCTTCGCGCAAAGACGATTGTGCCGCTCACAGTGCTCTCCTTAGCGCGGCTTCTCCGAAAGACGCCCGGGAGCAGCACTTAGCTCCGGAGAGCATGGTACCTTCGTCTTAACGTCTTTTGTGGTCTACATCGAAGCAGAAAGCTTTTACACTATGTCTGGCAGGGAGAAATTTTGCCAGCACAGAAAACATCTCCCATCGTCTTCTAGAGGATGCACAGAGGTCTGCCAGGTGTTTGGCAGGGAGAAAAGAAAAGTTGTCCAAAACAGCTTCCAATCGAATGTTCATGTGATTGGAAAAGTCAGGAGAGTGCAAAGGTACTGTTTTCTATCAGTTGGCAAGCTGCGCACACAATCCCAGTCTTGTACAGCTTCCTTCTTCACCTTTCCGAAGCTGCCGCTCTCGCCGGCTCCCGGAGGGGAAGAAGCGCCTTCTTCGCGCAAAGACGATTGTGCCGCTCACAGTGCTCTCCTTAGCGCCGCTTCTCCGAAAGACGCCCGGGGGCAGCACTTAGCTCCGGAGAGCATGGTACCTTCGTCTTTAGCGTCTTTTGTGGTCTAAATCTTAGCAAAAAGCTTTTCCACTATGTCTGGCAGGGAGAAACTGTGCCAGCACAGAAAACATCTCCCAAACTGTTCTAGAGGATACACGGAGTTCTGCCGAGTGTTTTGGAAGAAGGGAAAGAAGCTTGTCCAAAACAGCTTCCAATCGAATGTTCATGAGATTGGAAAAGTCAGGAGAGTGCAAAGGTACTGTTTTCTATCAGTTGGCAAGCTGCGCACACAATCCCAGTCTTGTACAGCTTCCTTCTTCACCTTTCCGAAGCTGCCGCTCTCGCCGGCTCCCAGAGGGGAAGAAGCGCCTTCTTCGCGCAAAGACGATTGTGCCGCTCACAGTGCTCCCCTTAGCGCGGCTTCTCCGAAAGACGCCCGGGAGCAGCGCTTAGCTCTGGACAGCATGGTACCTTCATCTTTAGCGTCTCTTCTCTTCCACGTCTTAGCAAAAAGCTTTTCCACTATATCTGGCTGGAAAAAATTGTTCCAGCAAAAAAAACATCTCCCATCATGTTCTTGACTTTGCACGGAAAAGTGCCGAGTGTTTTGGAAGATGAGAAAGAAACTTGTTCACAACAGCTTCCAATCGAATGTTCATGAGATTGGAAAAGTCAGGAGAGTGCAAAGGTACTGTTTTCTATCCGTTGGCAAGCTGCGCACACAATCCCAGTCTTGTACAGCTTCCTTCTTCACCTTTCCGAAGCTGCCGCTCTCGCCGGCTCCCGGAGGGGAAGAAGCGCCTTCTTCGCGCAAAGACGATTGTGCCGCTCACAGTGCTCTCCTTAGCGCGGCTTCTCCGAAAGACACCCGGGAGAGGCGCTTAGCTCCGAACAGCATGGTACCTTCGTCTTTAGCGTCTCTTCTCTTCTACATCTTAGCAAAAAGCTTTTCCACTATATCTGGCAGGGAGAAACTGTGCCAGCACAGAAAACATCTCCCATCGTCTTCTAGAGGATGCACAGAGGTCTGCCAGGTGTTTGGCAGGGAGAAAAGAAAAGTTGTCCAAAACAGCTTCCAATCGAATGTTCATGTGATTGGAAAAGTCAGGAGAGTGCAAAGGTACTGTTTTCTATCAGTTGGCAAGCTGCGCACACAATCCCAGTCTTGTACAGCTTCCTTCTTCACCTTTCCGAAGCTGCCGCTCTGGCCGGCTCCCAGAGGGGAAGAAGCGCCTTCTTCGCGCAAAGACGATTGTGCCGCTCACAGTGCTCTCCTTAGCGCGGCTTCTCCGAAAGACGCCCGGGAGAGGCGCCTAGCTCCGGAAAGCATGGTGCTTTTATCTTTAGCGTCTCTTCCCGTCTACATCTTAGCAAAAAGCTTTTCCACTATGTCTGGCTAGAAAAAACTGTGCCAGCACAGAAAACATCTCCCATCGTGTTCTAGACGTTGCACGGAAAAGTGCCGAGTGTTTTGGAAGAAGGGAAAGAAACTTGTTCACAACAGCTTCCAATCGAATGTTCATGAGATTGGAAAAGTCAGGAGAGTGCAAAGGTACTGTTTTCCATCAGTTGGAAAGCTGCGCACACAATCCCAGTCTTGTACAGCTTCCTTCTTCACCTTTCCGAAGCTGCCGCTCTCGCCGGCTCCCGGAGGGGAAGAAGCGCCTTCTTCGCGCAAAGACGATTGTGCCGCTCACAGTGCTCTCCTTAGCGCGGCTTCTCCGAAAGACGCCCGGGAGAGGCGCCTAGCTCCGAACAGCATGGTACCTTCGTCTTTAGCGTCTCTTCTCTTCTACATATTAGCAAAAAGCTTTTCCACTATATCTGGCAGGGAGAAACTGTGCCAGCACAGAAAACATCTCCCAAACTGTTCTAGAGGATACACGGAGTTCTGCCGAGTGTTTTGGAAGAAGGGAAAGAAGCTTGTCCAAAACAGCTTCCAATCGAATGTTCATGAGATTGGAAAAGTCAGGAGAGTGCAAAGGTACTGTTTTCTATCAGTTGGCAAGCTGCGCACACAATCCCAGTCTTGTACAGCTTCCTTCTTCACCTTTCCGAAGCTGCCGCTCTCGCCGGCTCCCAGAGGGGAAGAAGCGCCTTCTTCGCGCAAAGACGATTGTGCCGCTCACAGTGCTCCCCTTAGCGCGGCTTCTCCGAAAGACGCCCGGGAGCAGCGCTTAGCTCTGGACAGCATGGTACCTTCATCTTTAGCGTCTCTTCTCTTCCACGTCTTAGCAAAAAGCTTTTCCACTATATCTGGCTGGAAAAAATTGTTCCAGCAAAAAAAACATCTCCCATCATGTTCTTGACTTTGCACGGAAAAGTGCCGAGTGTTTTGGAAGATGAGAAAGAAACTTGTTCACAACAGCTTCCAATCGAATGTTCATGAGATTGGAAAAGTCAGGAGAGTGCAAAGGTACTGTTTTCTATCCGTTGGCAAGCTGCGCACACAATCCCAGTCTTGTACAGCTTCCTTCTTCACCTTTCCGAAGCTGCCGCTCTCGCCGGCTCCCGGAGGGGAAGAAGCGCCTTCTTCGCGCAAAGACGATTGTGCCGCTCACAGTGCTCTCCTTAGCGCGGCTTCACCGAAAGACACCCGGGAGAGGCGCTTAGCTCCGAACAGCATGGTACCTTCGTCTTTAGCGTCTCTTCTCTTCTACATCTTAGCAAAAAGCTTTTCCACTATATCTGGCAGGGAGAAACTGTGCCAGCACAGAAAACATCTCCCATCGTCTTCTAGAGGATGCACAGAGGTCTGCCAGGTGTTTGGCAGGGAGAAAAGAAAAGTTGTCCAAAACAGCTTCCAATCGAATGTTCATGTGATTGGAAAAGTCAGGAGAGTGCAAAGGTACTGTTTTCTATCAGTTGGCAAGCTGCGCACACAATCCCAGTCTTGTACAGCTTCCTTCTTCACCTTTCCGAAGCTGCCGCTCTCGCCGGCTCCCAGAGGGGAAGAAGCGCCTTCTTCGCGCAAAGACGATTGTGCCGCTCACAGTGCTCTCCTTAGCGCGGCTTCTCCGAAAGACGCCCGGGAGAGGCGCCTAGCTCCGGAAAGCATGGTGCTTTTATCTTTAGCGTCTCTTCCCGTCTACATCTTAGCAAAAAGCTTTTCCACTATGTCTGGCTAGAAAAAACTGTGCCAGCACAGAAAACATCTCCCATCGTGTTCTAGACGTTGCACGGAAAAGTGCCGAGTGTTTTGGAAGAAGGGAAAGAAACTTGTTCACAACAGCTTCCAATCGAATGTTCATGAGATTGGAAAAGTCAGGAGAGTGCAAAGGTACTGTTTTCCATCAGTTGGAAAGCTGCGCACACAATCCCAGTCTTGTACAGCTTCCTTCTTCACCTTTCCGAAGCTGCCGCTCTCGCCGGCTCCCGGAGGGGAAGAAGCGCCTTCTTCGCGCAAAGACGATTGTGCCGCTCACAGTGCTCTCCTTAGCGCGGCTTCTCCGAAAGACGCCCGGGAGAGGCGCCTAGCTCCGAACAGCATGGTACCTTCGTCTTTAGCGTCTCTTCTCTTCTACATATTAGCAAAAAGCTTTTCCACTATATCTGGCAGGGAGAAACTGTGCCAGCACAGAAAACATCTCCCATCGTCTTCTAGAGAATGCACAGAATCTGCCAGGTGTTTGGCAGGGAGAAAAGTAAAGTTGTCCAAAACATGTTCCAATCGAATGTTCATGTGATTGGAAAAGGCAGGAGAGTGCAAAGGTACTGTTTTCTATCAGTTGGCAAGCTGCGCACACAATCCCAGTCTTGTACAGCTTCCTTCTTCACCTTTCCGAAGCTGCCGCTCTCGCCGGCTCCCGGAGGGGAAGAAGCGCCTTCTTCGCGCAAAGACGATTGTGCCGCTCACAGTGCTCTCCTTAGCGCGGCTTCTCCGAAAGACGCCCGGGAGAGGCGCCTAGCTCCCAACAGCATGGTACCTTCGTCTTTAGCGTCTCTTCTCTTCTACATCTTAGCAAAAAGCTTTTCCACTATATCTGGCAGGGAGAAACTGTGCCAGCACAGAAAATATCTCCCATCGTCTTCTAGAGGATGCACAGAGGTCTGCCAGGTGTTTGGCAGGGAGAAAAGAAAAGTTGTCCAAAACAGCTTCCAATCGAATGTTCATGTGATTGGAAAAGTCAGGAGAGTGCAAAGGTACTGTTTTCTATCCGTTGGCAAGCTGCGCACACAATCCCAGTCTTGTACAGCTTCCTTCTTCACCTTTGCGAAGCTGCCGCTCTCGCCGGCTCCCGGAGGGGAAGAAGCGCCTCCTTCGCGCAAAGACGATTGTGCCGCTCACAGTGCTCTCCTTAGCGCGGCTTCTCCGAAAGACGCCCGGGAGAGGCGCCTAGCTCCGGAAAGCATGGTGCTTTTATCTTTAGCGTCTCTTCCCGTCTACATCTTAGCAAAAAGCTTTTCCACTATGTCTGGCTGGAAAAAACTGTGCCAGCACAGAAAACATCTCCCATCGTGTTCTAGACGTTGCACGGAAAAGTGCCGAGTGTTTTGGAAGAAGGGAAAGAAGCTTGTCCAAAACAGCTTCCAATCGAATGTTCATGAGATTGGAAAAGTCAGGAGAGTGCAAAGGTACTGTTTTCTATCAGTTGGCAAGCTGCGCACACAATCCCAGTCTTGTACAGCTTCCTTCTTCACCTTTGCGACGCTGCCGCTCTCGCCGGCTCCCGGAGGGGAAGAAGCGCCTTCTTCGCGCAAAGACGATTGTGTCGCTCACAGTGCTCTCCTTAGCGCGGCTTCTCCGAAAGACGCCCGGGAGAGGCGCCTAGCTCCGGACAGCATGGTACCTTCGTCTTTAGCGTCTTTTGTGGTCTACATCGAAGCAGAAATCTTTTCCACTATGTCTGGCAGGGAGAAACTGTGCCAGCACAGAAAACATCTCCCATCGCCTTCTAGAGGATGCACAGAGGTCTGCCAGGTGTTTGGCAGGGAGAAAAGAAAAGTTGTCCAAAACAGCTTCCAATCGAATGTTCATGTGATTGGAAAAGTCAGGAGAGTGCAAAGGTACTGTATTCTATCAGTTGGCAAGCTGCGCACACAATCCCAGTCTTGTACAGCTTCCTTCTTCACCTTTGCGAAGCTGCCGCTCTCGCCGGCTCCCGGAGGGGAAGAAGCGCCTTCTTCGCGCAAAGACGATTGTGCCTCTCACAGTACTCTCCTTAGCGCGGCTTCTCCGAAAGACGCCCGGGAGAGGCGCCTACCTCCGAACAGCATTGTACCTTCATCTTTAGCGTCACTTCTATTCTATATCTTAACAAAAAGCTTTTCCACGATGTCTGGCTAGAAAAAACTGTGCCAGCACAGAAAACATCTCCCATCGTTTTCTACACCTTGCAGGGAAAAGTGCCGAGTGTTTTGGAAGAAGGGAAAGAAACGTTCAAAAAAGCTTCCAATCAAATGTTCATGTGATTGGAAAAGTCAGGAGAGTGCAAAGGTACTGTTTTCTATCAGATGGCAAGCTGCGCACACAATCCCAGTCTTGTACAGCTTCCTTCTTCACCTTTCCGAAGCTGCCGCTCTCGGCAGCTCCCGGAGGGGAAGAAGCGCCTTCTTCGCGCAAAGACGATTGTGCCGCTCACAGTGCTCTCCTTAGCGCGGCTTCCCCGAAAGACGCCCGGGAGAGGCGCCTAGCTCCGAACAGCATGGTACCTTCATCTTTAGTGTCTCTTCTCGTCTACATCTTAGCAAAAAGCTTTTCCACTATGTCTGGCTAGAAAAAACTGTGCCAGCAAAGAAAACATCTCCCATCGTGTTCTAGACGTTCCACGGAAACATGCCGAGTGTTTTGGGAGAAGGGAAAGAAACTTGTCCAAAACAGCTTCCAATCGAATGTTCATGAGATTGGACAAGTCAGGAGAGTGCAAAGGTACTGTTTTCTATCAGTTGGCAAGCTGCGCACACAATCCCAGTCTTGTACAGCTTCCTTCTTCACCTTTCCGAAGCTGCCGCTCTCGCCGGCTCCCGGAGGGGAAGAAGCGCCTTCTTCGCGCAAAGACGATTGTGTCGCTCACAGTGCTCTCCTTAGCGCGGCTTCTCCGAAAGACGCCCGGGAGCAGCACTTAGCTCCGGAGAGCATGGTACCTTCGTCTTAACGTCTTTTGTGGTCTACATCTTAGCAAAAAGCTTTTCCACTATGTCTGGCAGGGAGAAACTGTGCCAGCACAGAAAACATCTCCCAACGTCTTCTAGAGGATGCACAGAGGTCTGCCGAATGTTTTGCAAGAAGGGACTGAAACTTGTCCAAAACAGCTTCCAATCGAATGCTCATGAGATTGGAAAAGTCAGTAGACGGCAAAGGTACTGTTTTCTATCCGTTGGCAAGCTGCGCACACAATCCCAGTCTTGTACAGCTTCCTTCTTCACCTTTCCGAAGCTGCCGCTCTCGCCGGCTCCCGGAGGGGAAGAAGCGCCTTCTTCGCGCAAAGACGATTGTGCCGCTCACAGTGCTCTCCTTAGCGCGGCTTCTCCGAAAGACGCCCGGGAGAGGCACCTAGCTCCGGACAGCATGGTACCTTCATCTTTAGCGTCTCTTCTCGTCTACATCTTAGCAAAAAGCTTTTCCACTATGTCTGGTTAGAAAAAATTGTTCCAGCAAACAAAACATCTCCCATCATGTTCTTGACTTTGCACGGAAATGTGCCGAGTGTTTTGGAAGATGAGAAAGAAACTTGTTCACAACAGCTTCCAATCGAATGTTCATGAGATTGGAAAAGTCAGGAGAGTGCAAAGGTACTGTTTTCTATCCGTTGGCAAGCTGCGCACACAATCCCAGTCTTATACAGCTTCCATCTTAACCTTTCCGAAGCTGCCGCTCTCGTCGGCTCCCGGAGGGGAAGAAGCGCCTTCTTCGCGCAAAGACGATTGTGCCGCTCACAGTGCTCTCCTTAGCGCGGCTTCTCCGAAAGACGCCCGGGAGAGGCGCCTAGCTCCGAACAGCATGGTACCTTCATCTTTATTGTCTCTTCTCGTCTACATCTTAGCAAAAAGCTTTTCCACTATATCTGGCTCGAAAAAACTATGCCAGCACAGAAAACATCTCCCATCGTGTTCTAGACGTTGCACGGAAATGTGCCGAGTGTTTTGGAAGAAGGGAAAGAAACTTGTTCAAAACAGCTTCCAATCGAATGTTCATGAGATTGGAAAAGTCAGGAGAGTGCAAAGGTACTGTTTTCTATCAGTTGGCAAGCTGCGCACACAATCCCAGTCTTGTACAGCTTCCTTCTTCACCTTTCCGAAGCTGCCGCTCTCGCCGGCTCCCGGAGGGGAAGAAGCGCCTTCTTCGCGCAAAGACGATTGTGCCGCTCACAGTGCTCTCCTTAGCGCCGCTTCTCCGAAAGACGCCCGGGAGCAGCACTTAGCTCCGGAGAGCATGGTACCTTCGTCTTAACGTCTTTTGTGGTCTACATCTTAGCAAAAAGCTTTTCCACTATGTCTGGCAGGGAGAAACTGTGCCAGCACAGAAAACATCTCCCAAACTGTTCTAGAGGATACACGGAGTTCTGCCGAGTGTTCTGGAAGAAGGGACAGAAACTTGTCCAAAACAGCTTCCAATCGAATGTTCATGAGATTGGAAAAGTCAGGAGAGTGCAAAGGTACTGTTTTCTATCAGTTGGCAAGCTGCGCACACAATCCCAGTCTTGTACAGCTTCCTTCTTCACCTTTCCGAAGCTGCCGCTCTCGCCGGCTCCCAGAGGGGAAGAGGCGCCTTCTTCGCGCAAAGACGATTGTGCCGCTCACAGTGCTCTCCTTAGCGCGGCTTCTCCGAAAGACACCCGGGAGAGGCGCTTAGCTCCGAACAGCATGGTACCTTCGTCTTTAGCTTCTCTTCTCTTCTACATATTAGCAAAAAGCTTTTCCACTATATCTGGCAGGGAGAAACTGTGCCAGCACAGAAAACATCTCCCATCGTCTTCTAGAGCATGCACAGAGGTCTGCCAGGTGTTTGGCAGGGAGAAAAGAAAAGTTGTCCAAAACAGCTTCCAATCAAATATTCATGAGATTGGAAAAGTCAGGAGAGTGCAAAGGTACTGTTTTCTATCAGATGGCAAGCTGCGCACACAATCCCAGTCTTGTACAGCTTCCTTCTTCACCTTTCCGAAGCTGCCGCTCTCGCCGGCTCCCGGAGGGGAAGAAGCGCCTTCTTCGAGCAAAGACGATTGTGCCGCTCACAGTGCTCCCCTTAGCGCGGCTTCTCCGAAAGACGCCCGGGAGCAGCGCTTAGCTCTGGACAGCATGATACCTTCATCTTTAGCGTCTCTTCTCTTCCACGTCTTAGCAAAAAAGCTTTTCCACTATATCTGGCTGGAAAAAATTGTTCCAGCAAAAAAAACATCTCCCATCATATTCTTGACTTTGCACGGAAAAGTGCCGAGTGTTTTGGAAGATGAGAAAGAAACTTGTTCACAACAGCTTCCAATCGAATGTTCATGAGATTGGAAAAGTCAGGAGAGTGCAAAGGTACTGTTTTCTATCCGTTGGCAAGCTGCGCACACAATCCCAGTCTTGTACAGCTTCCTTCTTCACCTTTCCGAAGCTGCCGCTCTCGCCGGCTCCCGGAGGGGAAGATGCGCCTTCTTCGCGCAAAGACGATTGTGCCGCTCACAGTGCTCTCCTTAGCGCGGCTTCTCCGAAAGACACCCGGGAGAGGCGCTTAGCTCCGAACAGCATGGTACCTTCGTCTTTAGCGTCTCTTCTCTTCTACATCTTAGCAAAAAGCTTTTCCACTATGTCTGGCAGGGAGAAACTGTGCCAGCACAGAAAACACCTCCCATCGTCTTCTAGAGGATGCACAGAGGTCTGCCAGGTGTTTGGCAGGGAGAAAAGAAAAGTTGTCCAAAACAGCTTCCAATCGAATGTTCATGTGATTGGAAAAGTCAGGAGAGTGCAAAGGTACTGTTCTCTATCAGTTGGCAAGCTGCGCACACAATCCCAGTCTTGTACAGCTTCCTTCTTCACCTTTCCGAAGCTGCCGCTCTGGCCGGCTCCCGGAGGGGAAGAAGCGCCTTCTTCGCGCAAAGACGATTGTGCCGCTCACAGTGCTCTCCTTAGCGCGGCTTCTCCGAAAGACGCCCGGGAGAGGCGCCTAGCTCCGGAAAGCATGGTGCTTTTATCTTTAGCGTCTCTTCCCGTCTACATCTTAGCAAAAAGCTTTTCCACTATGTCTGGCTAGAAAAAACTGTGCCAGCACAGAAAACATCTCCCATCGTGTTCTAGACGTTGCACGGAAAAGTGCCGAGTGTTTTGGAAGAAGGGAAAGAAGCTTGTCCAAAACAGCTTCCAATCGAATGTTCCTGAGATTGGAAAAGTCAGGAGAGTGCAAAGGTACTGTTTTCCATCAGTTGGCAAGCTGCGCACACAATCCCAGTCTTGTACAGCTTCCTTCTTCACCTTTCCGAAGCTGCCGCTCTCACCGGCTCCCGGAGGGGAAGAAGCGCCTTCTTCGCGCAAAGACGATTGTGCCGCTCACAGTGCTCTCCTTAGCGCGGCTTCTCTGAAAGACGCCCGGGAGCAGCACTTAGCTCCGGACAGCATGGTACCTTCGTCTTTAGCGTCTTTTGAGGTCTACATCGAAGGAGAAAGCTTTTCCACTATGTCTGGCTAGAAAAAACTGTGCCAGCACAGAAAACATCTCCCATCGTCTTCTAGAGAATGCACAGAGGTCTGCCAGGTGTTTGTCAGGGAGAAAAGAAAAGTTGTCCAAAACAGCTTCCAATCAAATATTCATGAGATTGGAAAAGTCAGGAGAGTGCAAAGGTACTGTTTTCTATCAGATGGCAAGCTGCGCACACAATCCCAGTCTTGTACAGCTTCCTTCTTCACCTTTCCGAAGCTGCCGCTCTCGCCGGCTCCCGGAGGGGAAGAAGCGCCTTCTTCGCGCAAAGACGATTGTGCCGCTCACAGTGCTCTCCTTAGCGCCGCTTCTCCGAAAGACGCCCGGGAGCAGCACTTAGCTCCGGACAGCATGGTACCTTCGCCTTAACGTCTTTTGTGGTCTACATCTTAGCAAAAATCTTTTCCACTATGTCTGGCAGGGAGAAAATGTGCCAGCACAGAAAACATCTCCCAAAGTGTTCTAGAGGATACACGGAGTTCTGCCGAGTGTTTTGCAAGAAGGGACTGAAACTTGTCCAAAACAGCTTCCAATCAAATGTTCATGAGATTGGAAAAGTCAGGAGAGTGCAAAGGTACTGTTTTCTATCAGTTGGCAAGCTGCGCACACAATCCCAGTCTTGTACAGCTTCCTTCTTCACCTTTCCGAAGCTGCCGCTCTCGCCGGCTCCCGGAGGGGAAGAAGCGCCTTCTTCGCGCAAAGACGATTGTGCCGCTCACAGTGCTCTCCTTAGCGCGGCTTCTCCGAAAGACGCCCGGGAGAGGCGCCTAGCTCCGAACAGCATGGTACATTCGTCTTTAGCGTCTTTTGTGGTGTACATCGAAGCAGAAAGCTTTTCCACTATGTCTGGCAAGAAAAAACGGTACCAGCACAGAAAACATATCCCATCGTGTTCTAGACGTTGCACGGAAATGTGCCGAGTGTTTTGGAAAAAGGGAAAGAAGCTTGTCCAAAACAGCTTCCAATCGAATGTTCATGAGATTGGAAAAGTCAGGAGAGTGCAAAGGTACTGTTTTCTATCAGTTGGCAAGCTGCGCACACAATCCCAGTCTTGTATAGCTTCCTTCTTCACCTTTCCGAAGCTGCCGCTCTCGCCGGCTCCCGGAGGGGAAGAAGCGCCTTCTTCGCGCAAAGACGATTGTGCCGCTCACAGTGCTCTCCTTAGCGCGGCTTCTCCGAAAGACGCCCGGTCGAGGCGCCTAGCTCCGGACACCATGGCACCTTCGTCTTTAGCGTCTCTTCTCTTCTACATCTTAGCAAAAATCTTTTCCACTATGTCTGGCTAGAAAAAACTGTGCCAGCACAGAAAACATCTCCCATCGTGTTCTAGACTTTGCACGGAAATGTGCCGAGTGTTTTGGAAGAAGGGAAAGAAGCTTGTCCAAAACAGCTTCCAATCGAATGTTTATGAGATTGGAAAAGTCAGGAGAGTGCAAAGGTACTGTTTTCTATCAGTTGGCAAGCTGCGCACACAATCCCAGTCTTGTACAGCTTCCTTCTTCACCTTTGCGAAGCTGCCGCTCTCGCCGGCTCCCGGAGGGGAAGAAGCGCCTTCTTCGCGCAAAGACGATTGTGCCGCTCACAGTGCTCTCCTTAGCGCGGCTTCTCCGAAAGACGCCCGGGGGCAGCACTTAGCTCAGGAGAGCATGGTACCTTCGTTTTAACGTCTTTTGTGGTCTACATCTTAGCAAAAAGCTTTTCCACTATGTCTGGCAGGGAGAAACTGTGCCAGCACAGAAAACATCTCCCAAAGTGTTCTAGAGGATACACGGAGTTCTGCCGAGTGTTTTGGAAGAAGGGAAAGAAGCTTGTCCAAAACAGCTTCCAATCGAATGTTCATGAGATTGGAAAAGTCAGGAGAGTGCAAAGGTACTGTTTTCTATCAGTTGGCAAGCTGCGCACACAATCCCAGTCTTGTACAGCTTCCTTCTTCACCTTTCCGAAGCTGCCGCTCTCGCCGGCTCCCGGAGGGGAAGAAGCGCCTTCTTCGCGCAAAGACGATTGTGCCGCTCACAGTGCTCTCCTTAGCGCGGCTTCTCCGAAAGACGCCCGGGAGAGGCGCCTAGTTTCGGACAGCATGGTACCTTCGTCTTTAGCGTCTTTTGTGGTGTACATCGAAGCAGAAAGCTTTTCCACTATGTCTGGCTAGAAAAAACTGTGCCAGCACAGAAAACATCTCCCATCGTGTTCTAGACGTTGCACGGAAAAGTGCCGAGTGTTTTGGAAGAAGGGAAAGAAGCTTGTCCAAAACAGCTTCCAATCGAATGTTCCTGAGATTGGAAAAGTCAGGAGAGTGCAAAGGTACTGTTTTCCATCAGTTGGCAAGCTGCGCACACAATCCCAGTCTTGTACAGCTTCCTTCTTCACCTTTCCGAAGCTGCCGCTCTCGCCGGCTCCCGGAGGGGAAGAAGCGCCTTCTTCGCGCAAAGACGATTGTGCCGCTCACAGTGCTCTCCTTAGCGCGGCTTCTCTGAAAGACGCCCGGGAGCAGCACTTAGCTCCGGACAGCATGGTACCTTCGTCTTTAGCGTCTTTTGAGGTCTACATCGAAGCAGAAAGCTTTTCCACTATGTCTGGCTAGAAAAAACTGTGCCAGCACAGAAAACATCTCCCATCGTCTTCTAGAGAATGCACAGAGGTCTGCCAGGTGTTTGGCAGGGAGAAAAGAAAAGTTGTCCAAAACAGCTTCCAATCAAATATTCATGAGATTGGAAAAGTCAGGAGAGTGCAAAGGTACTGTTTTCTATCAGTTGGCAAGCTGCGCACACAATCCCAGTCTTGTACAGCTTCCTTCTTCACCTTTCCGAAGCTGCCGCTCTCGCCGGCTCCCGGAGGGGAAGAAGCGCCTTCTTCGCGCAAATGCGATTGTGCAGCTCACAGTGCTCTCCTTAGCGCGGCTTCTCCGAAAGACGCCCGGGAGCAGCACTTAGCTCCGGAGAGCATGGTACCTTCGTCTTTAGCGTCTTTTGTGGTCTACATCTTAGCAAAAAGCTTTTCCACTATGTCTGGCAGGGAGAAACTGTGCCAGCACAGAAAACATCTCCCAAAGTGTTCTAGAGGATACACGGAGTTCTGCCGAGTGTTTTGGAAGAAGGGACTGAAACTTGTCCAAAACAGCTTCCAATCAAATGTTCATGAGATTGGAAAAGTCAGGAGAGTGCAAAGGTACTGTTTTCTATCAGTTGGCAAGCTGCGCACACAATCCCAGTCTTGTACAGCTTCCTTCTTCACCTTTCCGAAGCTGCCGCTCTCGCCGGCTCCCGGAGGGGAAGAAGCGCCTTCTTCGCGCAAAGACGATTGTGCCGCTCACAGTGCTCTCCTTAGCGCGGCTTCTCCGAAAGACGCCCGGGAGAGGCGCCTAGCTCCGAACAGCATGGTACCTTCATCTTTAGTGTCTCTTCTCGTCTACATCTTAGCAAAAAGCTTTTCCACTATGTCTGGCTAGAAAAAACTGTGCCAGCAAAGAAAACATCTCCCATCGTGTTCTAGACGTTCCACGGAAACATGCCGAGTGTTTTGGAAGAAGGGACTGAAACTTGTCCAAAACAGCTTCCAATCGAATGTTCATGAGATTGGAAAAGTCAGGAGAGTGCAAAGGTACTGTTTTCTATCAGTTGGCAAGCTGCGCACACAATCCCAGTCTTGTACAGCTTCCTTCTTCACCTTTCCGAAGCTGCCGCTCTCGCCGGCTCCCGGAGGGGAAGAAGCGCCTTCTTCGCGCAAAGACGATTGTGCCGCTCACAGTGCTCTCCTTAGCGCGGCTTCTCCGAAAGACGCCCGGGAGCAGCACTTAGCTCCGGAGAGCATGGTACCTTCGTCTTAACGTCTTTTGTGGTCTACATCTTAGCAAAAAGCTTTTCCACTATGTCTGGCTAGAAAAAACTGTGCCAGCACAGAAAACATCTCCCAAAGTGTTCTAGAGGATACACGGAGTTCTGCCGAGTGTTTTGGAAGAAGGGACTGAAACTTGTCCAAAACAGCTTCCAATCGAATGTTCATGAGATTGGAAAAGTCAGGAGAGTGCAAAGGTACTGTTTTCTATCAGTTGGCAAGCTGCGCACACAATCCCAGTCTTGTACAGCTTCCTTCTTCACCTTTCCGAAGCTGCCGCTCTCGCCGGCTCCCAGAGGGGAAGAAGCGCCTTCTTCGCGCAAAGACGATTGTGCCGCTCACAGTGCTCCCCTTAGCGCGGCTTCTCCGAAAGACGCCCGGGAGCAGCGCTTAGCTCTGGACAGCATGGTACCTTCATCTTTAGCGTCTCTTCTCTTCCACGTCTTAGCAAAAAAGCTTTTCCACTATATCTGGCTGGAAAAAATTGTTCCAGCAAAAAAAACATCTCCCATCATGTTCTTGACTTTGCACGGAAAAGTGCCGAGTGTTTTGGAAGATGAGAAAGAAACTTGTTCACAACAGCTTCCAATCGAAAGTTCATGAGATTGGAAAAGTCAGGAGAGTGCAAAGGTACTGTTTTCTATCAGTTGGCAAGCTGCGCACACAATCCCAGTCTTGTACAGCTTCCTTCTTCACCTTTCCGAAGCTGCCGCTCTCGCCGGCTCCCGGAGGGGAAGAAGCGCCTTCTTCGCGCAAAGACGATTGTGCCGCTCACAGTGCTCTCCTTAGCGCGGCTTCTCCGAAAGACGCCCGGGAGAGGCGCCTAGCTCCGAACAGCATGGTACCTTCGTCTTTAGCGTCTCTTCTCTTCTACCTCTTAGCAAAAAGCTTTTCCACTCTATCTGGCAGGGAGAAACTGTGCCAGCACAGAAAACATCTCCCATCGTCTTCTAGAGGATGCACAGAGGTCTGCCAGTTGTTTGGCAGGGAGAAAAGAAAAGTTGCCAAAACACCTTCCAATCGAATGTTCATGAGATTGGAAAAGTCAGGAGAGTGCAAAGGTACTGTTTTCCATCAGTTGGCAAGCTGCGCACACAATCCCAGTCTTGTACAGCTTCCTTCTTCACCTTTCCGAAGCTGCCGCTCTCGCCGGCTCCCGGAGGGGAAGAAGCGCCTTCTTCGCGCAAAGACGATTGTGCCGCTCACAGTGCTCTCCTTAGCGCGGTTTCTCTGAAAGACGCCCGGGAGCAGCACTTAGCTCCGGACAGCATGGTACCTTCGTCTTTAGCGTCTTTTGAGGTCTACATCGAAGCAGAAAGCTTTTCCACTATGTCTGGCTAGAAAAAACTGTGCCAGCACAGAAAACATCTCCCATCGTCTTCTAGAGAATGCACAGAGGTCTGCCAGGTGTTTGGCAGGGAGAAAAGAAAAGTTGTCCAAAACAGCTTCCAATCGAATGTTCATGAGATTGGAAAAGTCAGGAGAGTGCAAAGGTACTGTTTTCTATCAGTTGGCAAGCTGCGCACACAATCCCAGTCTTGTACAGCTTCCTTCTTCACCTTTCCGAAGCTGCCGCTCTCGCCGGCTCCCGGAGGGGAAGAAGCGCCTTCTTCGCGCAAAGGCGATTGTGCAGCTCACAGTGCTCTCCTTAGCGCGGCTTCTCCGAAAGACGCCCGGGAGCAGCACTTAGCTCCGGAGAGCATGGTACCTTCGTCTTTAGCGTCTTTTGTGGTCTACATCTTAGCAAAAAGCTTTTCCACTATGTCTGGCAGGGAGAAACTGTGCCAGCACAGAAAACATCTCCCAAAGTGTTCTAGAGGATACACGGAGTTCTGCCGAGTGTTTTGGAAGAAGGGACTGAAACTTGTCCAAAACAGCTTCCAATCAAATGTTCATGAGATTGGAAAAGTCAGGAGAGTGCAAAGGTACTGTTTTCTATCAGATGGCAAGCTGCGCACACAATCCCAGTCTTGTACAGCTTCCTTCTTCACCTTTCCGAAGCTGCCGCTCTCGCCGGCTCCCGGAGGGGATGAAGCGCCTTCTTCGCGCAAAGACGATTGTGCCGCTCACAGTGCTCTCCTTAGCGCCGCTTCTCCGAAAGACGCCCGGGAGCAGCACTTAGCTCCGGACAGCATGGTACCTTCGCCTTAACGTCTTTTGTGGTCTACATCTTAGCAAAAAGCTTTTCCACTATGTCTGGCTAGAAAAAACTGTGCCAGCACAGAAAACATCTCCCAAAGTGTTCTAGAGGATACACGGAATTCTGCCGAGTGTTTTGGAAGAAGGGACTGAAACTTGTCCAAAACAGCTTCCAATCAAATGTTCATGAGATTGGAAAAGTCAGGAGAGTGCAAAGGTACTGTTTTCTATCAGTTGGCAAGCTGCGCACACAATCCCAGTCTTGTACAGCTTCCTTCTTCACCTTTCCGAAGCTGCCGCTCTCGCCGGCTCCCGGAGGGGAAGAAGCGCCTTCTTCGCGCAAAGACGATTGTGCCGCTCACAGTGCTCTCCTTAGCGCGGCTTCTCCGAAAGACGCCCGGGAGAGGCGCCTAGCTCCGAACAGCATGGTACCTTCGTCTTTAGCGTCTTTTGTGGTCTACATCGAAGCAGAAAGCTTTTCCACTATGTCTGGCTAGAAAAAACTGTGCCAGCACAGAAAACATCTCCCATCGTCTTCTAGAGAATGCACAGAGGTCTGCCAGGTGTTTGGCAGGGAGAAAAGAAAAGTTGTCCAAAACAGCTTCCAATCAAATATTCATGAGATTGGAAAAGTCAGGAGAGTGCAAAGGTACTGTTTTCTATCAGTTGGCAAGCTGCGCACACAATCCCAGTCTTGTACAGCTTCCTTCTTCACCTTTCCGAAGCTGCCGCTCTCGCCGGCTCCCGGAGGGGAAGAAGCGCCTTCTTCGCGCAAATGCGATTGTGCAGCTCACAGTGCTCTCCTTAGCGCGGCTTCTCCGAAAGACGCCCGGGAGCAGCACTTAGCTCCGGAGAGCATGGTACCTTCGTCTTTAGCGTCTTTTGTGGTCTACATCTTAGCAAAAAGCTTTTCCACTATGTCTGGCAGGGAGAAACTGTGCCAGCACAGAAAACATCTCCCAAAGTGTTCTAGAGGATACACGGAGTTCTGCCGAGTGTTTTGGAAGAAGGGACTGAAACTTGTCCAAAACAGCTTCCAATCAAATGTTCATGAGATTGGAAAAGTCAGGAGAGTGCAAAGGTACTGTTTTCTATCAGTTGGCAAGCTGCGCACACAATCCCAGTCTTGTACAGCTTCCTTCTTCACCTTTCCGAAGCTGCCGCTCTCGCCGGCTCCCGGAGGGGAAGAAGCGCCTTCTTCGCGCAAAGACGATTGTGCCGCTCACAGTGCTCTCCTTAGCGCGGCTTCTCCGAAAGACGCCCGGGAGAGGCGCCTAGCTCCGAACAGCATGGTACCTTCATCTTTAGTGTCTCTTCTCGTCTACATCTTAGCAAAAAGCTTTTCCACTATGTCTGGCTAGAAAAAACTGTGCCAGCAAAGAAAACATCTCCCATCGTGTTCTAGACGTTCCACGGAAACATGCCGAGTGTTTTGGAAGAAGGGACTGAAACTTGTCCAAAACAGCTTCCAATCGAATGTTCATGAGATTGGAAAAGTCAGGAGAGTGCAAAGGTACTGTTTTCTATCAGTTGGCAAGCTGCGCACACAATCCCAGTCTTGTACAGCTTCCTTCTTCACCTTTCCGAAGCTGCCGCTCTCGCCGGCTCCCGGAGGGGAAGAAGCGCCTTCTTCGCGCAAAGACGATTGTGCCGCTCACAGTGCTCTCCTTAGCGCGGCTTCTCCGAAAGACGCCCGGGAGCAGCACTTAGCTCCGGAGAGCATGGTACCTTCGTCTTAACGTCTTTTGTGGTCTACATCTTAGCAGAAAGCTTTTCCACTATGTCTGGCTAGAAAAAACTGTGCCAGCACAGAAAACATCTCCCAAAGTGTTCTAGAGGATACACGGAGTTCTGCCGAGTGTTTTGGAAGAAGGGACTGAAACTTGTCCAAAACAGCTTCCAATCGAATGTTCATGAGATTGGAAAAGTCAGGAGAGTGCAAAGGTACTGTTTTCTATCAGTTGGCAAGCTGCGCACACAATCCCAGTCTTGTACAGCTTCCTTCTTCACCTTTCCGAAGCTGCCGCTCTCGCCGGCTCCCAGAGGGGAAGAAGCGCCTTCTTCGCGCAAAGACGATTGTGCCGCTCACAGTGCTCCCCTTAGCGCGGCTTCTCCGAAAGACGCCCGGGAGCAGCGCTTAGCTCTGGACAGCATGGTACCTTCATCTTTAGCGTCTCTTCTCTTCCACGTCTTAGCAAAAAAGCTTTTCCACTATATCTGGCTGGAAAAAATTGTTCCAGCAAAAAAAACATCTCCCATCATGTTCTTGACTTTGCACGGAAAAGTGCCGAGTGTTTTGGAAGATGAGAAAGAAACTTGTTCACAACAGCTTCCAATCGAAAGTTCATGAGATTGGAAAAGTCAGGAGAGTGCAAAGGTACTGTTTTCTATCAGTTGGCAAGCTGCGCACACAATCCCAGTCTTGTACAGCTTCCTTCTTCACCTTTCCGAAGCTGCCGCTCTCGCCGGCTCCCGGAGGGGAAGAAGCGCCTTCTTCGCGCAAAGACGATTGTGCCGCTCACAGTGCTCTCCTTAGCGCGGCTTCTCCGAAAGACGCCCGGGAGAGGCGCCTAGCTCCGAACAGCATGGTACCTTCGTCTTTAGCGTCTCTTCTCTTCTACCTCTTAGCAAAAAGCTTTTCCACTCTATCTGGCAGGGAGAAACTGTGCCAGCACAGAAAACATCTCCCATCGTCTTCTAGAGGATGCACAGAGGTCTGCCAGGTGTTTGGCAGGGAGAAAAGAAAAGTTGCCAAAACACCTTCCAATCGAATGTTCATGAGATTGGAAAAGTCAGGAGAGTGCAAAGGTACTGTTTTCCATCAGTTGGCAAGCTGCGCACACAATCCCAGTCTTGTACAGCTTCCTTCTTCACCTTTCCGAAGCTGCCGCTCTCGCCGGCTCCCGGAGGGGAAGAAGCGCCTTCTTCGCGCAAAGACGATTGTGCCGCTCACAGTGCTCTCCTTAGCGCGGTTTCTCTGAAAGACGCCCGGGAGCAGCACTTAGCTCCGGACAGCATGGTACCTTCGTCTTTAGCGTCTTTTGAGGTCTACATCGAAGCAGAAAGCTTTTCCACTATGTCTGGCTAGAAAAAACTGTGCCAGCACAGAAAACATCTCCCATCGTCTTCTAGAGAATGCACAGAGGTCTGCCAGGTGTTTGGCAGGGAGAAAAGAAAAGTTGTCCAAAACAGCTTCCAATCGAATGTTCATGAGATTGGAAAAGTCAGGAGAGTGCAAAGGTACTGTTTTCTATCAGTTGGCAAGCTGCGCACACAATCCCAGTCTTGTACAGCTTCCTTCTTCACCTTTCCGAAGCTGCCGCTCTCGCCGGCTCCCGGAGGGGAAGAAGCGCCTTCTTCGCGCAAAGGCGATTGTGCAGCTCACAGTGCTCTCCTTAGCGCGGCTTCTCCGAAAGACGCCCGGGAGCAGCACTTAGCTCCGGAGAGCATGGTACCTTCGTCTTTAGCGTCTTTTGTGGTCTACATCTTAGCAAAAAGCTTTTCCACTATGTCTGGCAGGGAGAAACTGTGCCAGCACAGAAAACATCTCCCAAAGTGTTCTAGAGGATACACGGAGTTCTGCCGAGTGTTTTGGAAGAAGGGACTGAAACTTGTCCAAAACAGCTTCCAATCAAATGTTCATGAGATTGGAAAAGTCAGGAGAGTGCAAAGGTACTGTTTTCTATCAGATGGCAAGCTGCGCACACAATCCCAGTCTTGTACAGCTTCCTTCTTCACCTTTCCGAAGCTGCCGCTCTCGCCGGCTCCCGGAGGGGATGAAGCGCCTTCTTCGCGCAAAGACGATTGTGCCGCTCACAGTGCTCTCCTTAGCGCCGCTTCTCCGAAAGACGCCCGGGAGCAGCACTTAGCTCCGGACAGCATGGTACCTTCGCCTTAACGTCTTTTGTGGTCTACATCTTAGCAAAAAGCTTTTCCACTATGTCTGGCTAGAAAAAACTGTGCCAGCACAGAAAACATATCCCATCGTGTTCTAGACGTTGCACGGAAATGTGCCGAGTGTTTTGGAAAAAGGGAAAGAAGCTTGTCCAAAACAGCTTCCAATCGAATGTTCATGAGATTGGAAAAGTCAGGAGAGTGCAAAGGTACTGTTTTCTATCAGTTGGCAAGCTGCGCACACAATCCCAGTCTTGTACAGCTTCCTTCTTCACCTTTCCGAAGCTGCCGCTCTCGCCGGCTCCCGGAGGGGAAGAAGCGCCTTCTTCGCGCAAAGACGATTGTGCCGCTCACAGTGCTCTCCTTAGCGCGGCTTCTCCGAAAGACGCCCGGTCGAGGCGCCTAGCTCCGGACAGCATGGCACCTTCGTCTTTAGCGTCTCTTCTCTTCTACATCTTAGCAAAAAGCTTTTCCACTATGTCTGGCTAGAAAAAACTGTGCCAGCACAGAAAACATCTCCCATCGTGTTCTAGACTTTGCACGGAAATGTGCCGAGTGTTTTGGAAGAAGGGAAAGAAGCTTGTCCAAAACAGCTTCCAATCGAATGTTCATGAGATTGGAAAAGTCAGGAGAGTGCAAAGGTACTGTTTTCTATCAGTTGGCAAGCTGCGCACACAATCACAGTCTTGTACAGCTTCCTTCTTCACCTTTCCGAAGCTGCCGCTCTCGCCGGCTCCCGGAGTGGAAGAAGCGCCTTCTTCGCGCAAAGACGATTGTGCCGCTCACAGTGCTCTCCTTAGCGCGGCTTCTCCGAAAGACGCCCGGGGGCAGCACTTAGCTCCGGAGAGCATGGTACCTTCGTCTTAACGTCTTTTGTGGTCTACATCTTAGCAAAAAGCTTTTCCACTATGTCTGGCAGGGAGAAACTGTGCCAGCACAGAAAACATCTCCCAAAGTGTTCTAGAGGATACATGGAGTTCTGCCGAGTGTTTTGGAAGAAGGGAAAGAAGCTTGTCCAAAACAGCTTCCAATCGAATGTTCATGAGATTGGAAAAGTCAGGAGAGTGCAAAGGTACTGTTTTCTATCAGTTGGCAAGCTGCGCACACAATCCCAGTCTTGTACAGCTTCCTTCTTCACCTTTCCGAAGCTGCCGCTCTCGCCGGCTCCCGGAGGGGAAGAAGCGCCTTCTTCGCGCAAAGACGATTGTGCCGCTCACAGTGCTCTCCTTAGCGCGGCTTCTCCGAAAGACGCCCGGGAGAGGCGCCTAGTTTCGGACAGCATGGTACCTTCGTCTTTAGCGTCTTTTGTGGTCTACATCGAAGCAGAAAGCTTTTCCACTATGTCTGGCTAGAAAAAACTGTGCCAGCACAGAAAACATCTCCCATCGTGTTCTAGACGTTGCACGGAAAAGTGCCGAGTGTTTTGGAAGAAGGGAAAGAAGCTTGTCCAAAACAGCTTCCAATCGAATGTTCCTGAGATTGGAAAAGTCAGGAGAGTGCAAAGGTACTGTTTTCCATCAGTTGGCAAGCTGCGCACACAATCCCAGTCTTGTACAGCTTCCTTCTTCACCTTTCCGAAGCTGCCGCTCTCGCCGGCTCCCGGAGGGGAAGAAGCGCCTTCTTCGCGCAAAGACGATTGTGCCGCTCACAGTGCTCTCCTTAGCGCGGCTTCTCTGAAAGACGCCCGGGAGCAGCACTTAGCTCCGGACAGCATGGTACCTTCGTCTTTAGCGTCTTTTGAGGTCTACATCGAAGCAGAAAGCTTTTCCACTATGTCTGGCTAGAAAAAACTGTGCCAGCACAGAAAACATCTCCCATCGTCTTCTAGAGAATGCACAGAGGTCTGCCAGGTGTTTGGCAGGGAGAAAAGAAAAGTTGTCCAAAACAGCTTCCAATCAAATATTCATGAGATTGGAAAAGTCAGGAGAGTGCAAAGGTACTGTTTTCTATCAGTTGGCAAGCTGCGCACACAATCCCAGTCTTGTACAGCTTCCTTCTTCACCTTTCCGAAGCTGCCGCTCTCGCCGGCTCCCGGAGGGGAAGAAGCGCCTTCTTCGCGCAAAGGCGATTGTGCAGCTCACAGTGCTCTCCTTAGCGCGGCTTCTCCGAAAGACGCCCGGGAGCAGCACTTAGCTCCGGAGAGCATGGTACCTTCGTCTTTAGCGTCTTTTGTGGTCTACATCTTAGCAAAAAGCTTTTCCACTATGTCTGGCAGGGAGAAACTGTGCCAGCACAGAAAACATCTCCCAAAGTGTTCTAGAGGATACACGGAGTTCTGCCGAGTGTTTTGGAAGAAGGGACTGAAACTTGTCCAAAACAGCTTCCAATCAAATGTTCATGAGATTGGAAAAGTCAGGAGAGTGCAAAGGTACTGTTTTCTATCAGTTGGCAAGCTGCGCACACAATCCCAGTCTTGTACAGCTTCCTTCTTCACCTTTCCGAAGCTGCCGCTCTGGCCGGCTCCCGGAGGGGAAGAAGCGCCTTCTTCGCGCAAAGACGATTGTGCCGCTCACAGTGCTCTCCTTAGCGCGGCTTCTCCGAAAGACGCCCGGGAGAGGCGCCTAGCTCCGAACAGCATGGTACCTTCATCTTTAGTGTCTCTTCTCGTCTACATCTTAGCAAAAAGCTTTTCCACTATGTCTGGCTAGAAAAAACTGTGCCAGCAAAGAAAACATCTCCCATCATGTTCTAGACGTTCCACGGAAACATGCCGAGTGTTTTGGAAGAAGGGACTGAAACTTGTCCAAAACAGCTTCCAATCGAATGTTCATGAGATTGGAAAAGTCAGGAGAGTGCAAAGGTACTGTTTTCTATCAGTTGGCAAGCTGCGCACACAATCCCAGTCTTGTACAGCTTCCTTCTTCACCTTTCCGAAGCTGCCGCTCTCGCCGGCTCCCGGAGGGGAAGAAGCGCCTTCTTCGCGCAAAGACGATTGTGCCGCTCACAGTGCTCTCCTTAGCGCGGCTTCTCCGAAAGACGCCCGGGAGCAGCACTTAGCTCCGGAGAGCATGGTACCTTCGTCTTTACGTCTTTTGTGGTCTACATCTTAGCAGAAAGCTTTTCCACTATGTCTGGCTAGAAAAAACTGTGCCAGCACAGAAAACATCTCCCAAAGTGTTCTAGAGGATACACGGAGTTCTGCCGAGTGTTTTGGAAGAAGGGACTGAAACTTGTCCAAAACAGCTTCCAATCGAATGTTCATGAGATTGGAAAAGTCAGGAGAGTGCAAAGGTACTGTTTTCTATCAGTTGGCAAGCTGCGCACACAATCCCAGTCTTGTACAGCTTCCTTCTTCACCTTTCCGAAGCTGCCGCTCTCGCCGGCTCCCGGAGGGGAAGAAGCGCCTTCTTCGCGCAAAGACGATTGTGCCGCTCACAGTGCTCCCCTTAGCGCGGCTTCTCCGAAAGACGCCCGGGAGCAGCGCTTAGCTCTGGACAGCATGGTACCTTCATCTTTAGCGTCTCTTCTCTTCCACGTCTTAGCAAAAAAGCTTTTCCACTATATCTGGCTGGAAAAAATTGTTCCAGCAAAAAAAACATCTCCCATCATGTTCTTGACTTTGCACGAAAAAGTGCCGAGTGTTTTGGAAGATGAGAAAGAAACTTGTTCACAACAGCTTCCAATCGAAAGTTCATGAGATTGGAAAAGTCAGGAGAGTGCAAAGGTACTGTTTTCTATCAGTTGGCAAGCTGCGCACACAATCCCAGTCTTGTACAGCTTCCTTCTTCACCTTTCCGAAGCTGCCGCTCTCGCCGGCTCCCGGAGGGGAAGAAGCGCCTTCTTCGCGCAAAGACGATTGTGCCGCTCACAGTGCTCTCCTTAGCGCGGCTTCTCCGAAAGACGCCCGGGAGAGGCGCCTAGCTCCGAACAGCATGGTACCTTCGTCTTTAGCGTCTCTTCTATTCTACCTCTTAGCAAAAAGCTTTTCCAATCTATCTGGCAGGGAGAAACTGTGCCAGCACAGAAAACATCTCCCATCGTCTTCTAGAGGATGCACAGAGGTCTGCCAGGTGTTTGGCAGGGAGAAAAGAAAAGTTGCCAAAACACCTTCCAATCGAATGTTCATGAGATTGGAAAAGTCAGGAGAGTGCAAAGGTACTGTTTTCCATCAGTTGGCAAGCTGCGCACACAATCCCAGTCTTGTACAGCTTCCTTCTTCACCTTTCCGAAGCTGCCGCTCTCGCCGGCTCCCGGAGGGGAAGAAGCGCCTTCTTCGCGCAAAGACGATTGTGCCGCTCACAGTGCTCTCCTTAGCGCGGCTTCTCTGAAAGACGCCCGGGAGCAGCACTTAGCTCCGGACAGCATGGTACCTTCGTCTTTAGCGTCTTTTGAGGTCTACATCGAAGCAGAAAGCTTTTCCACTATGTCTGGCTAGAAAAAACTTTGCCAGCAGAGAAAACAGCTCCCATCGTCTTCTAGAGAATGCACAGAGGTCTGCCAGGTGTTTGGCAGGGAGAAAAGAAAAGTTGTCCAAAACAGCTTCCAATCAAATATTCATGAGATTGGAAAAGTCAGGAGAGTGCAAAGGTACTGTTTTCTATCAGTTGGCAAGCTGCGCACACAATCCCAGTCTTGTACAGCTTCCTTCTTCACCTTTCCGAAGCTGCCGCTCTCGCCGGCTCCCGGAGGGGAAGAAGCGCCTTCTTCGCGCAAAGACGATTGTGCCGCTCACAGTGCTCTCCTTAGCGCGGCTTCTCCGAAAGACGCCCGGGAGCAGCACTTAGCTCCGGAGAGCATGGTACCTTCGTCTTTACGTCTTTTGTGGTCTACATCTTAGCAGAAAGCTTTTCCACTATGTCTGGCTAGAAAAAACTGTGCCAGCACAGAAAACATCTCCCATCGTGTTCTAGAGGATACACGGAGTTCTGCCGAGTGTTTTGGAAGAAGGGACTGAAACTTGTCCAAAACAGCTTCCAATCGAATGTTCATGAGATTGGAAAAGTCAGGAGAGTGCAAAGGTACTGTTTTCTATCAGTTGGCAAGCTGCGCACACAATCCCAGTCTTGTACAGCTTCCTTCTTCACCTTTCCGAAGCTGCCGCTCTCGCCGGCTCCCGGAGGGGAAGAAGCGCCTTCTTCGCGCAAAGACGATTGTGCCGCTCACAGTGCTCCCCTTAGCGCGGCTTCTCCGAAAGACGCCCGGGAGCAGCGCTTAGCTCTGGACAGCATGGTACCTTCATCTTTAGCGTCTCTTCTCTTCCACGTCTTAGCAAAAAAGCTTTTCCACTATATCTGGCTGGAAAAAATTGTTCCAGCAAAAAAAACATCTCCCATCATGTTCTTGACTTTGCACGAAAAAGTGCCGAGTGTTTTGGAAGATGAGAAAGAAACTTGTTCACAACAGCTTCCAATCGAAAGTTCATGAGATTGGAAAAGTCAGGAGAGTGCAAAGGTACTGTTTTCTATCAGTTGGCAAGCTGCGCACACAATCCCAGTCTTGTACAGCTTCCTTCTTCACCTTTCCGAAGCTGCCGCTCTCGCCGGCTCCCGGAGGGGAAGAAGCGCCTTCTTCGCGCAAAGACGATTGTGCCGCTCACAGTGCTCTCCTTAGCGCGGCTTCTCCGAAAGACGCCCGGGAGAGGCGCCTAGCTCCGAACAGCATGGTACCTTCGTCTTTAGCGTCTCTTCTATTCTACCTCTTAGCAAAAAGCTTTTCCAATCTATCTGGCAGGGAGAAACTGTGCCAGCACAGAAAACATCTCCCATCGTCTTCTAGAGGATGCACAGAGGTCTGCCAGGTGTTTGGCAGGGAGAAAAGAAAAGTTGCCAAAACACCTTCCAATCGAATGTTCATGAGATTGGAAAAGTCAGGAGAGTGCAAAGGTACTGTTTTCCATCAGTTGGCAAGCTGCGCACACAATCCCAGTCTTGTACAGCTTCCTTCTTCACCTTTCCGAAGCTGCCGCTCTCGCCGGCTCCCGGAGGGGAAGAAGCGCCTTCTTCGCGCAAAGACGATTGTGCCGCTCACAGTGCTCTCCTTAGCGCGGCTTCTCTGAAAGACGCCCGGGAGCAGCACTTAGCTCCGGACAGCATGGTACCTTCGTCTTTAGCGTCTTTTGAGGTCTACATCGAAGCAGAAAGCTTTTCCACTATGTCTGGCTAGAAAAAACTGTGCCAGCACAGAAAACATCTCCCATCGTCTTCTAGAGAATGCACAGAGGTCTGCCAGGTGTTTGGCAGGGAGAAAAGAAAAGTTGTCCAAAACAGCTTCCAATCAAATATTCATGAGATTGGAAAAGTCAGGAGAGTGCAAAGGTACTGTTTTCTATCAGTTGGCAAGCTGCGCACACAATCCCAGTCTTGTACAGCTTCCTTCTTCACCTTTCCGAAGCTGCCGCTCTCGCCGGCTCCCGGAGGGGAAGAAGCGCCTTCTTCGCGCAAAGGCGATTGTGCAGCTCACAGTGCTCTCCTTAGCGCGGCTTCTCCGAAAGACGCCCGGGAGCAGCACTTAGCTCCGGAGAGCATGGTACCTTCGTCTTTAGCGTCTTTTGTGGTCTACATCTTAGCAAAAAGCTTTTCCACTATGTCTGGCAGGGAGAAACTGTGCCAGCACAGAAAACATCTCCCAAAGTGTTCTAGAGGATACACGGAGTTCTGCCGAGTGTTTTGGAAGAAGGGACTGAAACTTGTCCAAAACAGCTTCCAATCAAATGTTCATGAGATTGGAAAAGTCAGGAGAGTGCAAAGGTACTGTTTTCTATCAGTTGGCAAGCTGCGCACACAATCCCAGTCTTGTACAGCTTCCTTCTTCACCTTTCCGAAGCTGCCGCTCTGGCCGGCTCCCGGAGGGGAAGAAGCGCCTTCTTCGCGCAAAGACGATTGTGCCGCTCACAGGTCTCTCCTTAGCGCGGCTTCTCCGAAAGACGCCCGGGAGAGGCGCCTAGCTCCGAACAGCATGGTACCTTCATCTTTAGTGTCTCTTCTCGTCTACATCTTAGCAAAAAGCTTTTCCACTATGTCTGGCTAGAAAAAACTGTGCCAGCAAAGAAAACATCTCCCATCGTGTTCTAGACGTTCCACGGAAACATGCCGAGTGTTTTGGAAGAAGGGACTGAAACTTGTCCAAAACAGCTTCCAATCGAATGTTCATGAGATTGGAAAAGTCAGGAGAGTGCAAAGGTACTGTTTTCTATCAGATGGCAAGCTGCGCACACAATCCCAGTCTTGTACAGCTTCCTTCTTCACCTTTCCGAAGTTGCCGCTCTGGCCGGCTCCCGGAGGGGAAGAAGCGCCTTCTTCGCGCAAAGACGATTGTGCCGCTCACAGTGCTCTCCTTAGCGCGGCTTCTCCGAAAGACGCCCGGGAGCAGCACTTAGCTCCGGAGAGCATGGTACCTTCGTCTTAACGTCTTTTGTGGTCTACATCTTAGCAGAAAGCTTTTCCACTATGTCTGGCTAGAAAAAACTGTGCCAGCACAGAAAACATCTCCCAAAGTGTTCTAGATGATACACGGAGTTCTGCCGAGTGTTTTGGAAGAAGGGACTGAAACTTGTCCAAAACAGCTTCCAATCGAATGTTCATGAGATTGGAAAAGTCAGGAGAGTGCAAAGGTACTGTTTTCTATCAGTTGGCAAGCTGCGCACACAATCCCAGTCTTGTACAGCTTCCTTCTTCACCTTTCCGAAGCTGCCGCTCTCGCCGGCTCCCGGAGGGGAAGAAGCGCCTTCTTCGCGCAAAGACGATTGTGCCGCTCACAGTGCTCCCCTTAGCGCGGCTTCTCCGAAAGACGCCCGGGAGCAGCGCTTAGCTCTGGACAGCATGGTACCTTCATCTTTAGCGTCTCTTCTCTTCCACGTCTTAGCAAAAAAGCTTTTCCACTATATCTGGCTGGAAAAAATTGTTCCAGCAAAAAAAACATCTCCCATCATGTTCTTGACTTTGCACGGAAAAGTGCCGAGTGTTTTGGAAGATGAGAAAGAAACTTGTTCACAACAGCTTCCAATCGAATGTTCATGAGATTGGAAAAGTCAGGAGAGTGCAAAGGTACTGTTTTCTATCAGTTGGCAAGCTGCGCACACAATCCCAGTCTTGTACAGCTTCCTTCTTCACCTTTCCGAAGCTGCCGCTCTCGCCGGCTCCCGGAGGGGAAGAAGCGCCTTCTTCGCGCAAAGACGATTGTGCCGCTCACAGTGCTCTCCTTAGCGCGGCTTCTCCGAAAGACGCCCGGGAGAGGCGCCTAGCTCCGAACAGCATGGTACCTTCGTCTTTAGTGTCTCTTCTCTTCTACCTCTTAGCAAAAAGCTTTTCCACTCTATCTGGCAGGGAGAAACTGTGCCAGCACAGAAAACATCTCCCATCGTCTTCTAGATGATGCACAGAGGTCTGCCAGGTGTTTGGCAGGGAGAAAAGAAAAGTTGTCCAAAACAGCTTCCAATCGAATGTTCATGTGATTGGAAAAGTCAGGAGAGTGCAAAGGTACTGTTTTCTATCAGTTGGCAAGCTGCGCACACAATCCCAGTCTTGTACAGCTTCCTTCTTCACCTTTCCGAAGCTGCCGCTCTCGCCGGCTCCCGGAGGGGAAGAAGCGCCTTCTTCGCGCAAAGACGATTGTGCCGCTCACAGTGCTCTCCTTAGCGCGGCTTCTCCGAAAGACGCCCGGGAGAGGCGCCTAGCTCCGGAAAGCATGGTGCTTTTATCTTTAGCGTCTCTTCCCGTCTACATCTTAGCAAAAAGCTTTTCCACTATGTCTGGCTAGAAAAAACTGTGCCAGCACAGAAAACATCTCCCATCGTGTTCTAGTCGTTGCACGGAAAAGTGCCGAGTGTTTTGGAAGAAGGGAAAGAAGCTTGTCCAAAACAGCTTCCAATCAAATGTTCATGAGATTGGAAAAGTCAGGAGAGTCCAAAGGTACTGTTTTCTATCAGTTGGCAAGCTGCGCACACAATCCCAGTCTTGTACAGCTTCCTTCTTCACCTTTCCGAAGCTGCCGCTCTGGCCGGCTCCCGGAGGGGAAGAAGCGCCTTCTTCGCGCAAAGACGATTGTGCCGCTCACAGTGCTCCCCTTAGCGCGGCTTCTCCGAAAGACGCCCGGGAGCAGCGCTTAGCTCTGGACAGCATGGTACCTTCATCTTTAGCGTCTCTTCTCTTCCACGTCTTAGCAAAAAAGCTTTTCCACTATATCTGGCTGGAAAAAATTGTTCCAGCAAAAAAAACATCTCCCATCATGTTCTTGACTTTGCACGGAAAAGTGCCGAGTGTTTTGGAAGATGAGAAAGAAACTTGTTCACAACAGCTTCCAATCGAATGTTCATGAGATTGGAAAAGTCAGGAGAGTGCAAAGGTACTGTTTTCTATCAGTTGGCAAGCTGCGCACACAATCCCAGTCTTGTACAGCTTCCTTCTTCACCTTTCCGAAGCTGCCGCTCTGGCCGGCTCCTGGAGGGGAAGAAGCGCCTTCTTCGCGCAAAGACGATTGTGCCGCTCACAGTGCTCTCCTTAGCGCGGCTTCTCCGAAAGACGCCCGGGAGAGGCGCCTAGCTCCGAACAGCATGGTACCTTCGTCTTTAGCGTCTCTTCTCTTCTACATCTTAGCAAAAAGCTTTTCCACTATATCTGGCAGGGAGAAACTGTGCCAGCACAGAAAACATCTCCCATCGTCTTCTAGAGGATGCACAGAGGTCTGCCAGGTGTTTGGCAGGGAGAAAAGAAAAGTTGTCCAAAACAGCTTCCAATCGAATGTTCATGTAATTGGAAAACTCAGGAGAGTGCAAAGGTACTGTTTTCTATCAGTTGGCAAGCTGCGCACACAATCCCAGTCTTGTACAGCTTCCTTCTTCACCTTTCCGAAGCTGCCGCTCTCGCCGGCTCCCGGAGGGGAAGAAGCGCCTTCTTCGCGCAAAGACGATTGTGCCGCTCACAGTGCTCTCCTTAGCGCGGCTTCTCTGAAGGACGCCCGGGAGAGGCGCCTAGCTCCGGAAAGCATGGTGCTTTTATCTTTAGCGTCTCTTCCCGTCTACATATTAGTTAAAAGCTTTTCCACAATGTCTGGCTAGAAAAAACTGTGCCAGCACAGAAAACATCTCCCATCGTGTTCTAGACGTTGCACGGAAAAGTGCCGAGTGTTTTGGAAGAAGGGAAAGAAGCTTGTCCAAACAGCTTCCAATCGAATATTCCTGAGATTGGAAAAGTCAGGAGAGTGCAAAGGTACTGTTTTCCATCAGTTGGAAAGCTGCGCACACAATCCCAGTCTTGTACAGCTTCCTTCTTCACCTTTCCGAAGCTGCCGCTCTGGCCGGCTCCCGGAGGGGAAGAAGCGCCTTCTTCGCGCAAAGACGATTGTGCCGCTCACAGTGCTCTCCTTAGCGCGGCTTCCCCGAAAGACGCCCGGGAGAGGCGCCTAGCTCCGAACAGCATGGTACCTTCATCTTTAGTGTCTCTTCTCGTCTACATCTTAGCAAAAAGCTTTTCCACTATGTCTGGCTAGAAAAAACTGTGCCAGCAAAGAAAACATCTCCCATCGTGTCTAGACGTTCCACGGAAACATGCCGAGTGTTTTGGAACAAGGGAAAGAAACTTGTCCAAAACAGCTTCCAATCGAATGTTCATGAGATTGGAAAAGTCAGGAGAGTGCAAAGGTACTGTTTTCTATCAGTTGGCAAGCTGCGCACACAATCCCAGTCTTGTACAGCTTCCTTCTTCACCTTTCCGAAGCTGCCGCTCTGGCCGGCTCCCGGAGGGGAAGAAGCGCCTTCTTCGCGCAAAGACGATTGTGCAGCTCACAGTGCTCTCCTTAGCGCGGCTTCTCCGAAAGACGCCCGGGAGCATCACTTAGCTCCGGAGAGCATGGTACCTTCGTCTTTAGCGTCTTTTGTGGTCTACATCTTAGCAAAAAGCTTTTCCACTATGTCTGGCTAGAAAAAACTGTGCCAGCACAGAAAACATCTCCCATCGTGTTCTAGACGTTGCACGGAAAATGCCGAGTGTTTTGGAAGAAGGGAAAGAAGCTTGTCCAAAACAGCTTCCAATAGAATGTTCCTGAGATTGGAAAAGTCAGGAGAGTGCAAAGGTACTGTTTTCCATCAGTTGGAAAGCTGCGCACACAATCCCAGTCTTGTACAGCTTCCTTCTTCACCTTTCCGAAGCTGCCGCTCTCGCCGGCTCCCGGAGGGGAAGAAGCGCCTTCTTCGCGCAAAGACGATTGTGCCGCTCACAGTGCTCTCCTTAGCGCGGCTTCTCTGAAAGACGCCCGGGAGCAGCACTTAGCTCCGGACAGCATGGTACCTTCGTCTTTAGCGTCTTTTGAGGTCTACATCGAAGCAGAAAGCTTTTCCACTATGTCTGGCTAGAAAAAACTGTGCCAGCACAGAAAACATCTCCCATCGTCTTCTAGAGAATGCACAGAGGTCTGCCAGGTGTTTGGCAGGGAGAAAAGAAAAGTTGTCCAAAACAGCTTCCAATCAAATATTCATGAGATTGGAAAAGTCAGGAGAGTGCAAAGGTACTGTTTTCTATCAGATGGCAAGCTGCGCACACAATCCCAGTCTTGTACAGCTTCCTTCTTCACCTTTCCGAAGCTGCCGCTCTGGCCGGCTCCCGGAGGGGAAGAAGCGCCTTCTTCGCGCAAAGACGATTGTGCCGCTCACAGTGCTCTCCTTAGCGCGGCTTCCCCGAAAGACGCCCGGGAGAGGCGCCTAGCTCCGAACAGCATGGTACCTTCATCTTTAGTGTCTCTTCTCGTCTACATCTTAGCAAAAAGCTTTTCCACTATGTCTGGCTAGAAAAAACTGTGCCAGCAAAGAAAACATCTCCCATCGTGTCTAGACGTTCCACGGAAACATGCCGAGTGTTTTGGAACAAGGGAAAGAAACTTGTCCAAAACAGCTTCCAATCGAATGTTCATGAGATTGGAAAAGTCAGGAGAGTGCAAAGGTACTGTTTTCTATCAGTTGGCAAGCTGCGCACACAATCCCAGTCTTGTACAGCTTCCTTCTTCACCTTTCCGAAGCTGCCGCTCTCGCCGGCTCCCGGAGGGGAAGAAGCGCCTTCTTCGCGCAAAGACGATTGTGCAGCTCACAGTGCTCTCCTTAGCGCGGCTTCTCCGAAAGACGCCCGGGAGCAGCACTTAGCTCCGGACAGCATGGTACCTTCGTCTTTAGCGTCTTTTGAGGTCTACATCGAAGCAGAAAGCTTTTCCACTATGTCTGGCTAGAAAAAACTGTGCCAGCACAGAAAACATCTCCCATCGTCTTCTAGAGAATGCACAGAGGTCTGCCAGGTGTTTGGCAGGGAGAAAAGAAAAGTTGTCCAAAACAGCTTCCAATCAAATATTCATGAGATTGGAAAAGTCAGGAGAGTGCAAAGGTACTGTTTTCTATCAGATGGCAAGCTGCGCACACAATCCCAGTCTTGTACAGCTTCCTTCTTCACCTTTCCGAAGCTGCCGCTCTGGCCGGCTCCCGGAGGGGAAGAAGCGCCTTCTTCGCGCAAAGACGATTGTGCCGCTCACAGTGCTCTCCTTAGCGCGGCTTCCCCGAAAGACGCCCGGGAGAGGCGCCTAGCTCCGAACAGCATGGTACCTTCATCTTTAGTGTCTCTTCTCGTCTACATCTTAGCAAAAAGCTTTTCCACTATGTCTGGCTAGAAAAAACTGTGCCAGCAAAGAAAACATCTCCCATCGTGTCTAGACGTTCCACGGAAACATGCCGAGTGTTTTGGAACAAGGGAAAGAAACTTGTCCAAAACAGCTTCCAATCGAATGTTCATGAGATTGGAAAAGTCAGGAGAGTGCAAAGGTACTGTTTTCTATCAGTTGGCAAGCTGCGCACACAATCCCAGTCTTGTACAGCTTCCTTCTTCACCTTTCCGAAGCTGCCGCTCTCGCCGGCTCCCGGAGGGGAAGAAGCGCCTTCTTCGCGCAAAGACGATTGTGCAGCTCACAGTGCTCTCCTTAGCGCGGCTTCTCCGAAAGACGCCCGGGAGAGGCGCCTAGCTCCGGAAAGCATGGTGCTTTTATCTTTAGCGTCTCTTCCCGTCTACATCTTAGCAAAAAGCTTTTCCACTATGTCTGGCTAGAAAAAACTGTGCCAGCACAGAAAACATCTCCCATCGTGTTCTAGACGTTGCACGGAAAAGTGCCGAGTGTTTTGGAAGAAGGGAAAGAAGCTTGTCCAAAACAGCTTCCAATCGAATGTTCCTGAGATTGGAAAAGTCAGGAGAGTGCAAAGGTACTGTTTTCCATCAGTTGGAAAGCTGCGCACACAATCCCAGTCTTGTACAGCTTCCTTCTTCACCTTTCCGAAGCTGCCGCTCTCGCCGGCTCCCGGAGGGGAAGAAGCGCCTTCTTCGCACAAAGACGATTGTGCCGCTCACAGTGCTCTCCTTAGCGCGGCTTCTCTGAAAGACGCCCGGGAGCAGCACTTAGCTCCGGACAGCATGGTACCTTCGTCTTTAGCGTCTTTTGAGGTCTACATCGAAGCAGAAAGCTTTTCCACTATGTCTGGCTAGAAAAAACTGTGCCAGCACAGAAAACATCTCCCATCGTCTTCTAGAGAATGCACAGAGGTCTGCCAGGTGTTTGGCAGGGAGAAAAGAAAAGTTGTCCAAAACAGCTTCCAATCAAATATTCATGAGATTGGAAAAGTCAGGAGAGTGCAAAGGTACTGTTTTCTATCCGTTGGCAAGCTGCGCACACAATCCCAGTCTTGTACAGCTTCCTTCTTCACCTTTTCGAAGCTGCCGCTCTGGCCGGCTCCCGGAGGGGAAGAAGCGCCTTCTTCGCGCAAAGACGATTGTGCCGCTCACAGTGCTCTCCTTAGCGCGGCTTCCCCGAAAGACGCCCGGGAGCAGCACTTAGCTCCGGAGAGCATGGTACCTTCGTCTTAACGTCTTTTGTGGTCTACATCTTAGCAGAAAGCTTTTCCAATATGTCTGGCTAGAAAAAACTGTGCCAGCACAGAAAACATCTCCCAAAGTGTTCTAGAGGATACACGGAGTTCTGCCGAGTGTTTTGGAAGAAGGGACTGAAACTTGTCCAAAACAGCTTCCAATCGAATGTTCATGAGATTGGAAAAGTCAGGAGAGTGCAAAGGTACTGTTTTCTATCAGTTGGCAAGCTGTGCACACAATCCCAGTCTTGTACAGCTTCCTTCTTCACCTTTCCGAAGCTGCCGCTCTCGCCGGCTCCCGGAGGGGAAGAAGCGCCTTCTTCGCGCAAAGACGATTGTGCCGCTCACAGTGCTCCCCTTAGCGCGGCTTCTCCGAAAGACGCCCGGGAGCAGCGCTTAGCTCTGGACAGCATGGTACCTTCATCTTTAGCGTCTCTTCTCTTCCACGTCTTAGCAAAAAAGCTTTTCCACTATATCTGGCTGGAAAAATTGTTCCAGCAAAAAAAACATCTCCCATCATGTTCTTGACTTTGCACGGAAAAGTGCCGAGTGTTTTGGAAGATGAGAAAGAAACTTGTTCACAACAGCTTCCAATCGAATGTTCATGAGATTGGAAAAGTCAGGAGAGTGCAAAGGTACTGTTTTCTATCCGTTGGCAAGCTGCGCACACAATCCCAGTCTTGTACAGCTTCCTTCTTCACCTTTCCGAAGCTGCCGCTCTCGCCGGCTCCCGGAGGGGAAGAAGCGCCTTCTTCGCGCAAAGACGATTGTGCCGCTCACAGTGCTCTCCTTAGCGCGGCTTCTCCGAAAGACGCCCGGGAGAGGCGCCTAGCTCCGAACAGCATGGTACCTTCGTCTTTAGCGTCTCTTCTCTTCTACATCTTAGCAAAAAGCTTTTCCACTATATCTGGCAGGGAGAAACTGTGCCAGCACAGAAAACATCTCCCATCGTATTCTAGAGGATGCACAGAATCTGCCAGGTGTTTGGCAGGGAGAAAAGAAAAGTTGTCAAAAACAGCTTCCAATCGAATATTCATGTGATTGGAAACGTCAGGAGAGTGCAAAGGTACTGTTTTCTATCAGTTGTCAAGCTGCGCACACAATCCCAGTCTTGTACAGCTTCCTTCTTCACCTTTCCGAAGCTGCCGCTCTTGCCGGCTCCCGGAGGGGAAGAAGCGCCTTCTTCGCGCAAAGACGATTGTGCCGCTCACAGTGCTCTCCTTAGCGCGGCTTCTCCGAAAGACGCCCGGGAGAGGCGCCTAGCTCCGAACAGCATGGTACCTTCGTCTTTAGCGTCTCTTCTCTTCTACATCTTAGCAAAAAGCTTTTCCACTCTATCTGGCAGGGAGAAACTGTGCCAGCACAGAAAACATCTCCCATCGTCTTCTAGAGGGTGCACAGAGGTCTGCCAGGTGTTTGGCAGGGAGAAAAGAAAAGTTGTCCAAAACAGCTTCCAATCGAATGTTCATGTGATTGGAAAAGTCAGGAGAGTGCAAAGGTACTGTTTTCTATCAGTTGGCAAGCTGCGCACACAATCCCAGTCTTGTACAGCTTCCTTCTTCACCTTTCCGAAGCTGCCGCTCTCGCCGGCTCCCGGAGGGGAAGAAGCGCCTTCTTCGCGCAAAGACGATTGTGCCGCTCACAGTGCTCTCCTTAGCGCGGCTTCTCCGAAAGACGCCCGGGAGAGGCGCCTAGCTCCGGAAAGCATCGTGCTTTTATCTTTAGCGTCTCTTCCCGTCTACATCTTAGCAAAAAGCTTTTCCACTATGTCTGGCTAGAAAAAACTGTGCCAGCACAGAAAACATCTCCCAAAGTGTTCTAGAGGATACACGGAAAAGTGCCGAATGTTTTGGAAGAAGGGAAAAAAGCTTGTCCAAAACAGCTTCCAATCAAATGTTCATGAGATTGGAAAAGTCAGGAGAGTGCAAAGGTACTGTTTTCTATCAGTTGGCAAGCTGCGCACACAATCCCAGTCTTGTACAGCTTCCTTCTTCACCTTTCCGAAGCTGCCGCTCTGGCCGGCTCCCGGAGGGGAAGAAGCGCCTTCTTCGCACAAAGACGATTGTGCCGCTCACAGTGCTCTCCTTAGCGCGGCTTCTCCGAAAGACGCCCGGGAGAGGCGCCTAGCTCCGAACAGCATGGTACCTTCATCTTTAGTGTCTCTTCTCGTCTACATCTTAGCAAAAAGCTTTTCCACTATGTCTGGCTAGAAAAAACTGTGCCAGCAAAGAAAACATCTCCCATGGTGTTCTAGACGTTCCACGGAAACATGCCGAGTGTTTTGGAAGAAGGGACTGAAACTTGTCCAAAACAGCTTCCAATCGAATGTTCATGAGATTGGAAAAGTCAGGAGAGTGCAAAGGTACTGTTTTCTATCAGTTGGCAAGCTGCGCACACAATCCCAGTCTTGTACAGCTTCCTTCTTCACCTTTCCGAAGCTGTCGCTCTCGCCGGCTCCCGGAGGGGAAGAAGCGCCTTCTTCGCGCAAAGACGATTGTGCCGCTCACAGTGCTCTCCTTAGCGCGGCTTCTCCGAAAGACGCCCGGGAGCAGCACTTAGCTCCGGAGAGCATGGTACCTTCGTCTTAACGTCTTTTGTGGTCTACATCTTAGCAGAAAGCTTTTCCAATATGTCTGGCTAGAAAAAACTGTGCCAGCACAGAAAACATCTCCCAAAGTGTTCTAGAGGATACACGGAGTTCTGCCGAGTGTTTTGGAAGAAGGGACTGAAACTTGTCCAAAACATGTTCCAATCGAATGTTCATGAGATTGGAAAAGTCAGGAGAGTGCAAAGGTACTGTTTTCTATCAGTTGGCAAGCTGCGCACACAATCCCAGTCTTGTACAGCTTCCTTCTTCACCTTTCCGAAGCTGCCGCTCTCGCCGGCTCCCAGAGGGGAAGAAGCGCCTTCTTCGCGCAAAGACGATTGTGCCGCTCACAGTGCTCCCCTTAGCGCGGCTTCTCCGAAAGACGCCCGGGAGCAGCGCTTAGCTCTGGACAGCATGGTACCTTCATCTTTAGCGTCTCTTCTCTTCCACGTCTTAGCAAAAAAGCTTTTCCACTATATCTGGCTGGAAAAAATTGTTCCAGCAAAAAAAACATCTCCCATCATGTTCTTGACTTTGCACGGAAAAGTGCCGAGTGTTTTGGAAGATGAGAAAGAATCTTGTTCACAACAGCTTCCAATCGAATGTTCATGAGATTGGAAAAGTCAGGAGAGTGCAAAGGTACTGTTTTCTATCAGTTGGCAAGCTGCGCACACAATCCCAGTCTTGTACAGCTTCCTTCTTCACCTTTCCGAAGCTGCCGCTCTGGCCGGCTCCCGGAGGGGAAGAAGCGCCTTCTTCGCGCAAAGACGATTGTGCCGCTCACAGTGCTCTCCTTAGCGCGGCTTCTCCGAAAGACGCCCGGGAGAGGCGCCTAGCTCCGAACAGCATGGTACCTTCGTCTTTAGCGTCTCTTCTCTTCTACATCTTAGCAAAAAGCTTTTCCACTCTATCTGGCAGGGAGAAACTGTGCCAGCACAGAAAACATCTCCCATCGTCTTCTAGAGGATGCACAGAGGTCTGCCAGGTGTTTGGCAGGGAGAAAAGAAAAGTTGTCCAAAACAGCTTCCAATCGAATGTTCATGTGATTGGAAAAGTCAGGAGAGTGCAAAGGTACTGTTTTCTATCAGTTGGCAAGCTGCGCACACAATCCCAGTCTTGTACAGCTTCCTTCTTCACCTTTCCGAAGCTGCCGCTCTCGCCGGCTCCCGGAGGGGAAGAAGCGCCTTCTTCGCGCAAAGACGATTGTGCCGCTCACAGTGCTCTCCTTAGCGCGGCTTCTCTGAAAGACGCCCGGGAGCAGCACTTAGCTCCGGACAGCATGGTACCTTCGTCTTTAGCGTCTTTTGAGGTCTACATCGAAGCAGAAAGCTTTTCCACTATGTCTGGCTAGAAAAAACTGTGCCAGCACAGAAAACATCTCCCATCGTCTTCTAGAGAATGCACAGAGGTCTGCCAGGTGTTTGGTAGGGAGAAAAGAAAAGTTGTCCAAAACAGCTTCCAATCAAATATTCATGAGATTGGAAAAGTCAGGAGAGTGCAAAGGTACTGTTTTCTATCAGTTGGCAAGCTGCGCACACAATCCCAGTCTTGTACAGCTTCCTTCTTCACCTTTCCGAAGCTGCCGCTCTGGCCGGCTCCCGGAGAGGAAGAAGCGCCTTCTTCGCGCAAAGACGATTGTGCCGCTCACAGTGCTCTCCTTAGTGCGGCTTCTCCGAAAGACGCCCGGGAGAGGCGCCTAGCTCCGAACAGCATGGTACCTTCATCTTTATTATCTCTTCTCGTCTACATCTTAGCAAAAAGCTCTTCCACTATGTCTGGCTAGAAAAAACTGTGCCAGCAAAGAAAACATCTCCCATCGTGTTCTAGACGTTCCACGGAAACATGCCGAGTGTTTTGGAAGAAGGGACTGAAACTTGTCCAAAACAGCTTCCAATCGAATGTTCATGAGATTGGAAAAGTCAGGAGAGTGCAAAGGTACTGTTTTCTATCAGTTGGCAAGCTGCGCACACAATCCCAGTCTTGTACAGCTTCCTTCTTCACCTTTCCGAAGCTGCCGCTCTCGCCGGCTCCCGGAGGGGAAGAAGCGCCTTCTTCGCGCAAAGACGATTGTGCCGCTCACAGTGCTCTCCTTAGCGCGGCTTCTCCGAAAGACGCCCGGGAGCAGCACTTAGCTCCGGAGAGCATGGTACCTTCGTCTTAACGTCTTTTGTGGTCTACATCTTAGCAAAAAGCTTTTCCACTATGTCTGGCAGGGAGAAACTGTGCCAGCACAGAAAACATCTCCCAAAGTGTTCTAGAGGATACACGGAGTTCTGCCGAGTGTTTTGGAAGAAGGGAAAGAAGCTTGTCCAAAACAGCTTCCAATCGAATGTTCATGAGATTGGAAAAGTCAGGAGAGTGCAAAGGTACTGTTTTCTATCAGTTGGCAAGCTGCGCACACAATCCCAGTCTTGTACAGCTTCCTTCTTCACCTTTCCGAAGCTGCCGCTCTCGCCGGCTCCCAGAGGGGAAGAAGCGCCTTCTTCGCGCGAAGACGATTGTGCCGCTCACAGTGCTCCCCTTAGCGCGGCTTCTCCGAAAGACGCCCGGGAGCAGCGCTTAGCTCTGGACAGCATGGTACCTTCATCTTTAGCGTCTCTTCTCTTCCACGTCTTAGCAAAAAAGCTTTTCCACTATATCTGGCTGGAAAAAATTGTTCCAGCAAAAAAAACATCTCCCATCATGTTCTTGACTTTGCACGGAAAAGTGACGAGTGTTTTGGAAGATGAGAAAGAAACTTGTTCACAACAGCTTCCAATCGAATGTTCATGAGATTGGAAAAGCCAGGAGAGTGCAAAGGTACTGTTTTCTATCAGTTGGCAAGCTGCGCACACAATCCCAGTCTTGTACAGCTTCCTTCTTCACCTTTCCGAAGCTGCCGCTCTCGCCGGCTCCCAGAGGGGAAGAAGCGCCTTCTTCGCGCAAAGACGATTGTGCCGCTCACAGTGCTCCCCTTAGCGCGGCTTCTCCGAAAGACGCCCGGGAGCAGCGCTTAGCTCTGGACAGCATGGTACCTTCATCTTTAGCGTCTCTTCTCTTCCACGTCTTAGCAAAAAAGCTTTTCCACTATATCTGGCTGGAAAAAATTGTTCCAGCACAGAAAACATCTCCCATCATGTTCTTGACTTTGCACGGAAAAGTGCCGAGTGTTTTGGAAGATGAGAAAGAAACTTGTTCACAACAGCTTCCAATCGAATGTTCATGAGATTGGAAAAGTCAGGAGAGTGCAAAGGTACTGTTTTCTATCAGATGGCAAGCTGCGCACACAATCCCAGTGTTGTACAGCTTCCTTCTTCACCTTTCCGAAGCTGCCGCTCTGGCCGGCTCCCGGAGGGGAAGAAGCGCCTTCTTCGCGCAAAGACGATTGTGCCGCTCACAGTGCTCTCCTTAGCGCGGCTTCTCCGAAAGACGCCCGGGAGAGGCGCCTAGCTCCGAACAGCATGGTACCTTCGTCTTTAGCGTCTCTTCTCTTCTACATCTTAGCAAAAAGCTTTTCCACTATATCTGGCAGGGAGAAACTGTGCCAGCACAGAAAACATCTCCCATCGTATTCTAGAGGATGCACAGAATCTGCCAGGTGTTTGGCAGGGAGAAAAGAAAAGTTGTCCAAAACAGCTTCCAATCGAATGTTCATGTGATTGGAAAAGGCAGGAGAGTGCAAAGGTACTGTTTTCTATCAGTTGGCAAGCTGCGCACACAATCCCAGTCTTGTACAGCTTCCTTCTTCACCTTTCCGAAGCTGCCGCTCTCGCCGGCTCCCGGAGGGGAAGAAGCGCCTTCTTCGCGCAAAGACGATTGTGCCGCTCACAGTGCTCTCCTTAGCGCGGCTTCTCCGAAAGACGCCCGGGAGAGGCGCCTAGCTCCGAACAGCATGGTACCTTCGTCTTTAGCGTCTCTTCTCTTCTACATCTTAGCAAAAAGCTTTTCCACTATATCTGGCAGGGAGAAACTGTGCCAGCACAGAAAACATCTCCCATCGTCTTCTAGAGGATGCACAGAGGTCTGCCAGGTGTTTGGCAGGGAGAAAAGAAAAGTTGTCCAAAACAGCTTCCAATCGAATGTTCCTGAGATTGGAAAAGTCAGGAGAGTGCAAAGGTACTGTTTTCTATCAGATGGCAAGCTGCGCACACAATCCCAGTCTTGTACAGCTTCCTTCTTCACCTTTCCGAAGCTGCCGCTCTCGCCGGCTCCCGGAGGGGAAGAAGCGCCTTCTTCGCGCAAAGACGATTGTGCCGCTCACAGTGCTCTCCTTAGCGCGGCTTCTCCGAAAGACGCCCGGGAGCAGCACTTAGCTCCGGAGAGCATGGTATCTTCGTCTTTAGCGTCTTTTGTGGTCTACATCTTAGCAAAAAGCTTTTCCACTATGTCTGGCAGGGAGAAACTGTGCCAGCACAGAAAACATCTCCCAAAGTGTTCTAGAGGATACACGGAGTTCTGCCGAGTGTTTTGGAAGAAGGGACTGAAACTTGTCCAAAACAGCTTCCAATCGAATGTTCATGAGATTGGAAAAGTCAGGAGAGTGCAAAGGTACTGTTTTCTATCAGTTGGCAAGCTGCGCACACAATCCCAGTCTTGTACAGCTTCCTTCTTCACCTTTCCGAAGCTGCCGCTCTGGCCGGCTCCCGGAGGGGAAGAAGCGCCTTCTTCGCGCAAAGACGATTGTGCCGCTCACAGTGCTCCCCTTAGCGCGGCTTCTCCGAAAGACGCCCGGGAGAGGCGCCTAGCTCCGAACAGCATGGTACCTTCATCTTTAGTGTCTCTTCTCGTCTACATCTTAGCAAAAAGCTTTTCCACTATGTCTGGCTAGAAAAAACTGTGCCAGCAAAGAAAACATCTCCCATCGTGTTCTAGACGTTCCACGGAAACATGCCGAGTGTTTTGGAAGAAGGGACTGAAACTTGTCCAAAACAGCTTCCAATCGAATGTTCATGAGATTGGAAAAGTCAGGAGAGTGCAAAGGTACTGTTTTCTATCAGTTGGCAAGCTGCGCACACAATCCCAGTCTTGTACAGCTTCCTTCTTCACCTTTCCGAAGCTGCCGCTCTCGCCGGCTCCCGGAGGGGAAGAAGCGCCTTCTTCGCGCAAAGACGATTGTGCCGCTCACAGTGCTCTCCTTAGCGCGGCTCCTCCGAAAGACGCCCGGGAGCAGCACTTAGCTCCGGAGAGCATGGTACCTTCGTCTTAACGTCTTTTGTGGTCTACATCTTAGCAAAAAGCTTTTCCACTATGTCTGGCAGGGAGAAACTGTGCCAGCACAGAAAACATATCCCAAAGTGTTCTAGAGGATACACGGAGTTCTGCCGAGTGTTTTGGAAGAAGGGAAAGAAGCTTGTCCAAAACAGCTTCCAATCGAATGTTCATGAGATTGGAAAAGTCAGGAGAGTGCAAAGGTACTGTTTTCTATCAGTTGGCAAGCTGCGCACACAATCCCAGTCTTGTACAGCTTCCTTCTTCACCTTTCCGAAGCTGCCGCTCTCGCCGGCTCCCGGAGGGGAAGAAGCGCCTTCTTCGCGCAAAGACGATTGTGCCGCTCACAGTGCTCCCCTTAGCGCGGCTTCTCCGAAAGACGCCCGGGAGCAGCGCTTAGCTCTGGACAGCATGGTACCTTCATCTTTAGCGTCTCTTCTCTTCCACGTCTTAGCAAAAAAGCTTTTCCACTATATCTGGCTGGAAAAAATTGTTCCAGCAAAAAAAACATCTCCCATCATGTTCTTGACTTTGCACGGAAAAGTGCCGAGTGTTTTAGAAGATGAGAAAGAAACTTGTTCACAACAGCTTCCAATCGAATGTTCATGAGATTGGAAAAGTCAGGAGAGTGCAAAGGTACTGTTTTCTATCAGTTGGCAAGCTGCGCACACAATCCCAGTCTTGTACAGCTTCCTTCTTCACCTTTCCGAAGCTGCCGCTCTCGCCGGCTCCCGGAGGGGAAGAAGCGCCTTCTTCGCGCAAAGACGATTGTGCCGCTCACAGTGCTCTCCTTAGCGCGGCTTCTCCGAAAGACGCCCGGGAGAGGCGCCTAGCTCCGAACAGCATGGTACCTTCGTCTTTAGCGTCTCTTCTCTTCTACATCTTAGCAAAAAGCTTTTCCACTATATCTGGCAGGGAGAAACTGTGCCAGCACAGAAAACATCTCCCATCGTATTCTAGAGGATGCACAGAATCTGCCAGGTGTTTGGCAGGGAGAAAAGAAAAGTTGTCCAAAACATGTTCCAATCGAATGTTCATGTGATTGGAAAAGGCAGGAGAGTGCAAAGGTACTGTTTTCTATCAGTTGGCAAGCTGCGCACACAATCCCAGTCTTGTACAGCTTCCTTCTTCACCTTTCCGAAGCTGCCGCTCTCGCCGGCTCCCGGAGGGGAAGAAGCGCCTTCTTCGCGCAAAGACGATTGTGCCGCTCACAGTGCTCTCCTTAGCGCGGCTTCCCCGAAAGACGCCCGGGAGAGGCGCCTAGCTCCGAACAGCATGGTACCTTCATCTTTAGTGTCTCTTCTCGTCTACATTTTAGCAAAAAGCTTTTCCACTATGTCTGGCTAGAAAAAACTGTGCCAGCAAAGAAAACATCTCCCATCGTGTCTAGACGTTCCACGGAAACATGCCGAGTGTTTTGGAACAAGGGAAAGAAACTTGTCCAAAACAGCTTCCAATCGAATGTTCATGAGATTGGAAAAGTCAGGAGAGTGCAAAGGTACTGTTTTCTATCAGTTGGCAAGCTGCGCACACAATCCCAGTCTTGTACAGCTTCCTTCTTCACCTTTCCGAAGCTGCCGCTCTCGCCGGCTCCCGGAGGGGAAGAAGCGCCTTCTTCGCGCAAAGACGATTGTGCCGCTCACAGTGCTCTCCTTAGCGCGGCTTCTCCGAAAGAGGCCCGGGAGCAGCACTTAGCTCCGGAGAGCATGGTACCTTCGTCTTTAGCGTCTTTTGTGGTCTACATCTTAGCAAAAAGCTTTTCCACTATGTCTGGCAGGGAGAAACTGTGCCAGCACAGAAAACATCTCCCAAAGTGTTCTAGAGGATACACGGGGTTCTGCCGAGTGTTTTGGAAGAAGGGACTGAAACTTGTCCAAAACAGCTTCCAATCAAATGTTCATGAGATTGGAAAAGTCAGGAGAGTGCAAAGGTACTGTTTTCTATCAGTTGGCAAGCTGCGCACACAATCCCAGTCTTGTACAGCTTCCTTCTTCACCTTTCCGAAGCTGCCGCTCTGGCCGGCTCCCGGAGAGGAAGAAGCGCCTTCTTCGCGCAAAGACGATTGTGCCGCTCACAGTGCTCTCCTTAGCGCGGCTTCTCCGAAAGACGCCCGGGAGAGGCGCCTAGCTCCGAACAGCATGGTACCTTCATCTTTAGTGTCTCTTCTCGTCTACATCTTAGCAAAAAGCTTTTCCACTATGTCTGGCTAGAAAAAACTGTGCCAGCAAAGAAAACATCTCCCATCGTGTTCTAGACGTTCCACGGAAACATGCCGAGTGTTTTGGAAGAAGGGACTGAAACTTGTCCAAAACAGCTTCCAATCGAATGTTCATGAGATTGGAAAAGTCAGGAGAGTGCAAAGGTACTGTTTTCTATCAGTTGGCAAGCTGCGCACACAATCCCAGTCTTGTACAGCTTCCTTCTTCACCTTTCCGAAGCTGCCGCTCTCGCCGGCTCCCGGAGGGGAAGAAGCGCCTTCTTCGCGCAAAGACGATTGTGCCGCTCACAGTGCTCTCCTTAGCGCGGCTTCTCCGAAAGACGCCCGGGAGCAGCACTTAGCTCCGGAGAGCATGGTACCTTCGTCTTAACGTCTTTTGTGGTCTACATCTTAGCAAAAAGCTTTTCCACTATGTCTGGCAGGGAGAAACTGTGCCAGCACAGAAAACATCTCCCAAAGTGTTCTAGAGGATACACGGAGTTCTGCCGAGTGTTTTGGAAGAAGGGAAAGAAGCTTGTCCAAAACAGCTTCCAATCGAATGTTCATGAGATTGGAAAAGTCAGGAGAGTGCAAAGGTACTGTTTTCTATCAGTTGGCAAGCTGCGCACACAATCCCAGTCTTGTACAGCTTCCTTCTTCACCTTTCTGAAGCTGCCGCTCTCGCCGGCTCCCAGAGGGGAAGAAGCGCCTTCTTCGCGCGAAGACGATTGTGCCGCTCACAGTGCTCCCCTTAGCGCGGCTTCTCCGAAAGACGCCCGGGAGCAGCGCTTAGCTCTGGACAGCATGGTACCTTCATCTTTAGCGTCTCTTCTCTTCCACGTCTTAGCAAAAAAGCTTTTCCACTATATCTGGCTGGAAAAAATTGTTCCAGCAAAAAAAACATCTCCCATCATGTTCTTGACTTTGCACGGAAAAGTGCCGAGTGTTTTGGAAGATGAGAAAGAAACTTGTTCACAACAGCTTCCAATCGAATGTTCATGAGATTGGAAAAGTCAGGAGAGTGCAAAGGTACTGTTTTCTATCAGTTGGCAAGCTGCGCACACAATCCCAGTCTTGTACAGCTTCCTTCTTCACCTTTCCGAAGCTGCCGCTCTGGCCGGCTCCCAGAGGGGAAGAAGCGCCTTCTTCGCGCAAAGACGATTGTGCCGCTCACAGTGCTCCCCTTAGCGCGGCTTCTCCGAAAGACGCCCGGGAGCAGCGCTTAGCTCTGGACAGCATGGTACCTTCATCTTTAGCGTCTCTTCTCTTCCACGTCTTAGCAAAAAAGCTTTTCCACTATATCTGGCTGGAAAAATTTGTTCCAGCAAAAAAAACATCTCCCATCATGTTCTTGACTTTGCACGGAAAAGTGCCGAGTGTTTTGGAAGATGAGAAAGAAACTTGTTCACAACAGCTTCCAATCGAATGTTCATGAGATTGGAAAAGTCAGGAGAGTGCAAAGGTACTGTTTTCTATCAGATGGCAAGCTGCGCACACAATCCCAGTGTTGTAGAGCTTCCTTCTTCACCTTTCCGAAGCTGCCGCTCTGGCCGGCTCCCGGAGGGGAAGAAGCGCCTTCTTCGCGCAAAGACGATTGTGCCGCTCACAGTGCTCTCCTTAGCGCGGCTAATCCGAAAGACGCCCGGGAGAGGCGCCTAGCTCCGAACAGCATGGTACCTTCGTCTTTAGCGTCTCTTCTCTTCTACATCTTAGCAAAAAGCTTTTCCACTATATCTGGCAGGGAGAAACTGTGCCAGCACAGAAAACATCTCCCATCGTATTCTAGAGGATGCACAGAATCTGCCAGGTGTTTGGCAGGGAGAAAAGAAAAGTTGTCCAAAACATGTTCCAATCGAATGTTCATGTGATTGGAAAAGGCAGGAGAGTGCAAAGGTACTGTTTTCTATCAGTTGGCAAGCTGCGCACACAATCCCAGTCTTGTACAGCTTCCTTCTTCACCTTTCCGAAGCTGCCGCTCTCGCCGGCTCCCGGAGGGGAAGAAGCGCCTTCTTCGCGCAAAGACGATTGTGCCGCTCACAGTGCTCTCCTTAGCGCGGCTTCTCCGAAAGACGCCCGGGAGAGGCGCCTAGCTCCGAACAGCATGGTACCTTCGTCTTTAGCGTCTCTTCTCTTCTACATCTTAGCAAAAAGCTTTTCCACTATATCTGGCAGGGAGAAACTGTGCCAGCACAGAAAACATCTCCCATCGTCTTCTAGAGGATGCACAGAGGTCTGCCAGGTGTTTGGCAGGGAGAAAAGAAAAGTTGTCCAAAACAGCTTCCAATCGAATGTTCCTGAGATTGGAAAAGTCAGGAGAGTGCAAAGGTACTGTTTTCTATCAGATGGCAAGCTGCGCACACAATCCCAGTCTTGTACAGCTTCCTTCTTCACCTTTCCGAAGCTGCCGCTCTCGCCGGCTCCCGGAGGGGAAGAAGCGCCTTCTTCGCGCAAAGACGATTGTGCCGCTCACAGTGCTCTCCTTAGCGCGGCTTCTCCGAAAGACGCCCGGGAGCAGCACTTAGCTCCGGAGAGCATGGTATCTTCGTCTTTAGCGTCTTTTGTGGTCTACATCTTAGCAAAAAGCTTTTCCACTATGTCTGGCAGGGAGAAACTGTGCCAGCACAGAAAACATCTCCCAAAGTGTTCTAGAGGATACACGGAGTTCTGCCGAGTGTTTTGGAAGAAGGGACTGAAACTTGTCCAAAACAGCTTCCAATCGAATGTTCATGAGATTGGAAAAGTCAGGAGAGTGCAAAGGTACTGTTTTCTATCAGTTGGCAAGCTGCGCACACAATCCCAGTCTTGTACAGCTTCCTTCTTCACCTTTCCGAAGCTGCCGCTCTCGCCGGCTCCCGGAGGGGAAGAAGCGCCTTCTTCGCGCAAAGACGATTGTGCCGCTCACAGTGCTCTCCTTAGCGCGGCTTCTCCGAAAGACGCCCGGGAGAGGCGCCTAGCTCCGAACAGCATGGTACCTTCATCTTTAGTGTCTCTTCTCGTCTACATCTTAGCAAAAAGCTTTTCCACTATGTCTGGCTAGAAAAAACTGTGCCAGCAAAGAAAACATCTCCCATGGTGTTCTAGACGTTCCACGGAAACATGCCGAGTGTTTTGGAAGAAGGGACTGAAACTTGTCCAAAACAGCTTCCAATCGAATGTTCATGAGATTGGAAAAGTCAGGAGAGTGCAAAGGTACTGTTTTCTATCAGTTGGCAAGCTGCGCACACAATCCCAGTCTTGTACAGCTTCCTTCTTCACCTTTCCGAAGCTGCCGCTCTCGCCGGCTCCCGGAGGGGAAGAAGCGCCTTCTTCGCGCAAAGACGATTGTGCCGCTCACAGTGCTCTCCTTAGCGCGGCTTCTCCGAAAGACGCCCGGGAGCAGCACTTAGCTCCGGAGAGCATGGTACCTTCGTCTTAACGTCTTTTGTGGTCTACATCTTAGCAAAAAGCTTTTCCACTATGTCTGGCAGGGAGAAACTGTGCCAGCACAGAAAACATCTCCCAAAGTGTTCTAGAGGATACACGGAGTTCTGCCGAGTGTTTTGGAAGAAGGGAAAGAAGCTTGTCCAAAACAGCTTCCAATCGAATGTTCATGAGATTGGAAAAGTCAGGAGAGTGCAAAGGTACTGTTTTCTATCAGTTGGCAAGCTGCGCACACAATCCCAGTCTTATACAGCTTCCTTCTTCACCTTTCCGAAGCTGCCGCTCTCGCCGGCTCCCAGAGGGGAAGAAGCGCCTTCTTCGCGCAAAGACGATTGTGCCGCTCACAGTGCTCCCCTTAGCGCGGCTTCTCCGAAAGACGCCCGGGAGCAGCGCTTAGCTCTGGACAGCATGGTACCTTCATCTTTAGCGTCTCTTCTCTTCCACGTCTTAGCAAAAAAGCTTTTCCACTATATCTGGCTGGAAAAAATTGTTCCAGCAAAAAAAACATCTCCCATCATGTTCTTGACTTTGCACGGAAAAGTGCCGAGTGTTTTAGAAGATGAGAAAGAAACTTGTTCACAACAGCTTCCAATCGAATGTTCATGAGATTGGAAAAGTCAGGAGAGTGCAAAGGTACTGTTTTCTATCAGTTGGCAAGCTGCGCACACAATCCCAGTCTTGTACAGCTTCCTTCTTCACCTTTCCGAAGCTGCCGCTCTCGCCGGCTCCCGGAGGGGAAGAAGCGCCTTCTTCGCGCAAAGACGATTGTGCCGCTCACAGTGCTCTCCTTAGCGCGGCTTCTCCGAAAGACGCCCGGGAGAGGCGCCTAGCTCCGAACAGCATGGTACCTTCATCTTTAGTGTCTCTTCTCGTCTACATTTTAGCAAAAAGCTTTTCCACTATGTCTGGCTAGAAAAAACTGTGCCAGCAAAGAAAACATCTCCCATCGTGTCTAGACGTTCCACGGAAACATGCCGAGTGTTTTGGAACAAGGGAAAGAAACTTGTCCAAAACAGCTTCCAATCGAATGTTCATGAGATTGGAAAAGTCAGGAGAGTGCAAAGGTACTGTTTTCTATCAGTTGGCAAGCTGCGCACACAATCCCAGTCTTGTACAGCTTCCTTCTTCACCTTTCCGAAGCTGCCGCTCTCGCCGGCTCCCGGAGGGGAAGAAGCGCCTTCTTCGCGCAAAGACGATTGTGCCGCTCACAGTGCTCTCCTTAGCGCGGCTTCTCCGAAAGAGGCCCGGGAGCAGCACTTAGCTCCGGAGAGCATGGTACCTTCGTCTTTAGCGTCTTTTGTGGTCTACATCTTAGCAAAAAGCTTTTCCACTATGTCTGGCAGGGAGAAACTGTGCCAGCACAGAAAACATCTCCCAAAGTGTTCTAGAGGATACACGGGGTTCTGCCGAGTGTTTTGGAAGAAGGGACTGAAACTTGTCCAAAACAGCTTCCAATCAAATGTTCATGAGATTGGAAAAGTCAGGAGAGTGCAAAGGTACTGTTTTCTATCAGTTGGCAAGCTGCGCACACAATCCCAGTCTTGTACAGCTTCCTTCTTCACCTTTCCGAAGCTGCCGCTCTGGCCGGCTCCCGGAGAGGAAGAAGCGCCTTCTTCGCGCAAAGACGATTGTGCCGCTCACAGTGCTCTCCTTAGCGCGGCTTCTCCGAAAGACGCCCGGGAGAGGCGCCTAGCTCCGAACAGCATGGTACCTTCATCTTTAGTGTCTCTTCTCGTCTACATCTTAGCAAAAAGCTTTTCCACTATGTCTGGCTAGAAAAAACTGTGCCAGCAAAGAAAACATCTCCCATCGTGTTCTAGACGTTCCACGGAAACATGCCGAGTGTTTTGGAAGAAGGGACTGAAACTTGTCCAAAACAGCTTCCAATCGAATGTTCATGAGATTGGAAAAGTCAGGAGAGTGCAAAGGTACTGTTTTCTATCAGTTGGCAAGCTGCGCACACAATCCCAGTCTTGTACAGCTTCCTTCTTCACCTTTCCGAAGCTGCCGCTCTCGCCGGCTCCCGGAGGGGAAGAAGCGCCTTCTTCGCGCAAAGACGATTGTGCCGCTCACAGTGCTCTCCTTAGCGCGGCTTCTCCGAAAGACGCCCGGGAGCAGCACTTAGCTCCGGAGAGCATGGTACCTTCGTCTTAACGTCTTTTGTGGTCTACATCTTAGCAAAAAGCTTTTCCACTATGTCTGGCAGCGAGAAACTGTGCCAGCACAGAAAACATCTCCCAAAGTCTTCTAGAGGATACACGGATTTCTGCCGAGTGTTTTGGAAGAAGGGAAAGAAGCTTGTCCAAAACAGCTTCCAATCGAATGTTCATGAGATTGGAAAAGTCAGGAGAGTGCAAAGGTACTGTTTTCTATCAGTTGGCAAGCTGCGCACACAATCCCAGTCTTGTACAGCTTCCTTCTTCACCTTTCCGAAGCTGCCGCTCTCGCCGGCTCCCAGAGGGGAAGAAGCGCCTTCTTCGCGCAAAGACGATTGTGCCGCTCACAGTGCTCCCCTTAGCGCGGCTTCTCCGAAAGACGCCCGGGAGCAGCGCTTAGCTCTGGACAGCATGGTACCTTCATCTTTAGCGTCTCTTCTCTTCCACGTCTTAGCAAAAAAGCTTTTCCACTATATCTGGCTGGAAAAAATTGTTCCAGCAAAAAAAACATCTCCCATCATGTTCTTGACTTTGCACGGAATAGTGCCGAGTGTTTTGGAAGATGAGAAAGAAACTTGTTCACAACAGCTTCCAATCGAATGTTCATGAGATTGGAAAAGTCAGGAGAGTGCAAAGGTACTGTTTTCTATCAGTTGGCAAGCTGCGCACACAATCCCAGTCTTGTACAGCTTCCTTCTTCACCTTTCCGAAGCTGCCGCTCTCGCCGGCTCCCAGAGGGGAAGAAGCGCCTTCTTCGCGCAAAGACGATTGTGCCGCTCACAGTGCTCCCCTTAGCGCGGCTTCTCCGAAAGACGCCCGGGAGCAGCGCTTAGCTCTGGACAGCATGGTACCTTCATCTTTAGCGTCTCTTCTCTTCCACGTCTTAGCAAAAAAGCTTTTCCACTATATCTGGCTGGAAAAAATTGTTCCAGCAAAAAAAACATCTCCCATCATGTTCTTGACTTTGCACGGAAAAGTGCCGAGTGTTTTGGAAGATGAGAAAGAAACTTGTTCACAACAGCTTCCAATCGAATGTTCATGAGATTGGAAAAGTCAGGAGAGTGCAAAGGTACTGTTTTCTATCAGTTGGCAAGCTGCGCACACAATCCCAGTCTTGTACAGCTTCCTTCTTCACCTTTCCGAAGCTGCCGCTCTGGCCGGCTCCCGGAGGGGAAGAAGCGCCTTCTTCGCGCAAAGACGATTGTGCCGCTCACAGTGCTCTCCTTAGCGCGGCTAATCCGAAAGACGCCCGGGAGAGGCGCCTAGCTCCGAACAGCATGGTACCTTCGTCTTTAGCGTCTCTTCTCTTCTACATCTTAGCAAAAAGCTTTTCCACTATATCTGGCAGGGAGAAACTGTGCCAGCACAGAAAACATCTCCCATCGTATTCTAGAGGATGCACAGAATCTGCCAGGTGTTTGGCAGGGAGAAAAGAAAAGTTGTCCAAAACAGCTTCCAATCGAATGTTCATGTGATTGGAAAAGGCAGGAGAGTGCAAAGGTACTGTTTTCTATCAGTTGGCAAGCTGCGCACACAATCCCAGTCTTGTACAGCTTCCTTCTTCACCTTTCCGAAGCTGCCGCTCTCGCCGGCTCCCGGAGGGGAAGAAGCGCCTTCTTCGCGCAAAGACGATTGTGCCGCTCACAGTGCTCTCCTTAGCGCGGCTTCTCCGAAAGACGCCCGGGAGAGGCGCCTAGCTCCGAACAGCATGGTACCTTCGTCTTTAGCGTCTCTTCTCTTCTACATCTTAGCAAAAAGCTTTTCCACTATATCTGGCAGGGAGAAACTGTGCCAGCACAGAAAACATCTCCCATCGTCTTCTAGAGGATGCACAGAGGTCTGCCAGGTGTTTGGCAGGGAGAAAAGAAAAGTTGTCCAAAACAGCTTCCAATCGAATGTTCCTGAGATTGGAAAAGTCAGGAGAGTGCAAAGGTACTGTTTTCTATCAGATGGCAAGCTGCGCACACAATCCCAGTCTTGTACAGCTTCCTTCTTCACCTTTCCGAAGCTGCCGCTCTCGCCGGCTCCCGGAGGGGAAGAAGCGCCTTCTTCGCGCAAAGACGATTGTGCCGCTCACAGTGCTCTCCTTAGCGCGGCTTCTCCGAAAGACGCCCGGGAGCAGCACTTAGCTCCGGAGAGCATGGTATCTTCGTCTTTAGCGTCTTTTGTGGTCTACATCTTAGCAAAAAGCTTTTCCACTATGTCTGGCAGGGAGAAACTGTGCCAGCACAGAAAACATCTCCCAAAGTGTTCTAGAGGATACACGGAGTTCTGCCGAGTGTTTTGGAAGAAGGGACTGAAACTTGTCCAAAACAGCTTCCAATCGAATGTTCATGAGATTGGAAAAGTCAGGAGAGTGCAAAGGTACTGTTTTCTATCAGTTGGCAAGCTGCGCACACAATCCCAGTCTTGTACAGCTTCCTTCTTCACCTTTCCGAAGCTGCCGCTCTGGCCGGCTCCCGGAGGGGAAGAAGCGCCTTCTTCGCGCAAAGACGATTGTGCCGCTCACAGTGCTCTCCTTAGCGCGGCTTCTCCGAAAGACGCCCGGGAGAGGCGCCTAGCTCCGAACAGCATGGTACCTTCATCTTTAGTGTCTCTTCTCGTCTACATCTTAGCAAAAAGCTTTTCCACTATGTCTGGCTAGAAAAAACTGTGCCAGCAAAGAAAACATCTCCCATCGTGTTCTAGACGTTCCACGGAAACATGCCGAGTGTTTTGGAAGAAGGGAAAGAAACTTGTCCAAAACAGCTTCCAATCGAATGTTCATGAGATTGGAAAAGTCAGGAGAGTGCAAAGGTACTGTTTTCTATCAGTTGGCAAGCTGCGCACACAATCCCAGTCTTGTACAGCTTCCTTCTTCACCTTTCCGAAGCTGCCGCTCTCGCCGGCTCCCGGAGGGGAAGAAGCGCCTTCTTCGCGCAAAGACGATTGTGCCGCGCACAGTGCTCTCCTTAGCGCGGCTTCTCCGAAAGACGCCCGGGAGCAGCACTTAGCTCCGGAGAGCATGGTACCTTCGTCTTAACGTCTTTTGTGGTCTACATCTTAGCAAAAAGCTTTTCCACTATGTCTGGCAGGGAGAAACTGTGCCAGCACAGAAAACATCTCCCAAAGTGTTCTAGAGGATACACGGAGTTCTGCCGAGTGTTTTGGAAGAAGGGAAAGAAGCTTGTCCAAAACAGCTTCCAATCGAATGTTCATGAGATTGGAAAAGTCAGGAGAGTGCAAAGGTACTGTTTTCTATCAGTTGGCAAGCTGCGCACACAATCCCAGTCTTGTACAGCTTCCTTCTTCACCTTTCCGAAGCTGCCGCTCTCGCCGGCTCCCAGAGGGGAAGAAGCGCCTTCTTCACGCAAAGACGATTGTGCCGCTCACAGTGCTCCCCTTAGCGCGGCTTCTCCGAAAGACGCCCGGGAGCAGCGCTTCGCTCTGGACAGCATGGTACCTTCATCTTTCGCGTCTCTTCTCTTCCACGTCTTAGCAAAAAAGCTTTTCCACTATATCTGGCTGGAAAAAATTGTTCCAGCAAAAAAAACATCTCCCATCATGTTCTTGACTTTGCACGGAAAAGTGCCGAGTGTTTTAGAAGATGAGAAAGAAACTTGTTCACAACAGCTTCCAATCGAATGTTCATGAGATTGGAAAAGTCAGGAGAGTGCAAAGGTACTGTTTTCTATCAGTTGGCAAGCTGCGCAAACAATCCCAGTCTTGTACAGCTTCCTTCTTCACCTTTCCGAAGCTGCCGCTCTCGCCGGCTCCCGGAGGGGAAGAAGCGCCTTCTTCGCGCAAAGACGATTGTGCCGCTCACAGTGCTCTCCTTAGCGCGGCTTCTCCGAAAGACGCCCGGGAGAGGCGCCTAGCTCCGAACAGCATGGTACCTTCGTCTTTAGTGTCTCTTCTCTTCTACATCTTAGCAAAAAGCTTTTCCACTATATCTGGCAGGGAGAAACTGTGCCAGCACAGAAAACATCTCCCATCGTATTCTAGAGGATGCACAGAATCTGCCAGGTGTTTGGCAGGGAGAAAAGAAAAGTTGTCCAAAACATGTTCCAATCGAATGTTCATGTGATTGGAAAAGGCAGGAGAGTGCAAAGGTACTGTTTTCTATCAGTTGGCAAGCTGCGCACACAATCCCAGTCTTGTACAGCTTCCTTCTTCACCTTTCCGAAGCTGCCGCTCTCGCCGGCTCCCGGAGGGGAAGAAGCGCCTTCTTCGCGCAAAGACGATTGTGCCGCTCACAGTGCTCTCCTTAGCGCGGCTTCTCCGAAAGACGCCCGGGAGAGGCGCCTAGCTCCGGAAAGCATGGTGCTTTTATCTTTAGCGTCTCTTCCCATCTACATCTTAGCAAAAAGCTTTTCCACTATGTCTGGCTAGAAAAAACTGTGCCAGCACAGAAAACATCTCCCATCGTGTTCTAGACGTTGCACGGAAAAGTGCCGAGTGTTTTGGAAGAAGGGAAAGAAGCTTGTCCACAACAGCTTCCAATCGAATGTTCCTGAGATTGGAAAAGTCAGGAGAGTGCAAAGGTACTGTTTTCCATCAGTTGGAAAGCTGCGCACACAATCCCAGTCTTGTACAGCTTCCTTCTTCACCTTTCCGAAGCTGCCGCTCTCGCCGGCTCCCGGAGGGGAAGAAGCGCCTTCTTCGCGCAAAGACGATTGTGCCGCTCACAGTGCTCTCCTTAGCGCGGCTTCTCTGAAAGACGCCCGGGAGCAGCACTTAGCTCCGGACAGCATGGTACCTTCGTCTTTAGCGTCTTTTGAGGTCTACATCGAAGCAGAAAGCTTTTCCACTATGTCTGGCTAGAAAAAACTGTGCCAGCACAGAAAACATCTCCCATCGTCTTCTAGAGAATGCACAGAGGTCTGCCAGGTCTTTGGCAGGGAGAAAAGAAAAGTTGTCCAAAACAGCTTCCAATCGAATGTTCATGAGATTGGAAAAGTCAGGAGAGTGCAAAGGTACAGTTTTCTATCAGTTGGCAAGCTGCGCACACAATCCCAGTCTTGTACAGCTTCCTTCTTCACCTTTCCGAAGCTGCCGCTCTCGCCGGCTCCCGGAGGGGAAGAAGCGCCTTCTTCGCGCAAAGACCATTGTGCCGCTCACAGTGCTCCCCTTAGCGCGGCTTCTCCGAAAGACGCCCGGGAGCAGCGCTTAGCTCTGGACAGCATGGTACCTTCATCTTTAGCGTCTCTTCTCTTCCACGTCTTAGCAAAAAAGCTTTTCCACTATATCTGGCTGGAAAAAATTGTTCCAGCAAAAAAAACATCTCCCATCATGTTCTTGACTTTGCACGGAAAAGTGCCGAGTGTTTTAGAAGATGAGAAAGAAACTTGTTCACAACAGCTTCCAATCGAATGTTCATGAGATTGGAAAAGTCAGGAGAGTGCAAAGGTACTGTTTTCTATCAGTTGGCAAGCTGCGCACACAATCCCAGTCTTGTACAGCTTCCTTCTTCACCTTTCCAAAGCTGCCGCTCTCGCCGGCTCCCGGAGGGGAAGAAGCGCCTTCTTCGCGCAAAGACGATTGTGCCGCTCACAGTGCTCTCCTTAGCGCGGCTTCTCCGAAAGACGCCCGGGAGAGGCGCCTAGCTCCGAACAGCATGGTACCTTCGTCTTTAGCGTCTCTTCTCTTCTACATCTTAGCAAAAAGCTTTTCCACTATATCTGGCAGGGAGAAACTGTGCCAGCACAGAAAACATCTCCCATCGTATTCTAGAGGATGCACAGAATCTGCCAGGTGTTTGGCAGGGAGAAAAGAAAAGTTGTCCAAAACATGTTCCAATCGAATGTTCATGTGATTGGAAAAGGCAGGAGAGTGCAAAGGTACTGTTTTCTATCAGTTGGCAAGCTGCGCACACAATCCCAGTGTTGTACAGCTTCCTTCTTCACCTTTCCGAAGCTGCCGCTCTCGCCGGCTCCCGGAGGGGAAGAAGCGCCTTCTTCGCGCAAAGACGATTGTGCCGCTCACAGTGCTCTCCTTAGCGCGGCTTCTCCGAAAGACGCCCGGGAGAGGCGCCTGGCTCCGAACAGCATGGTACCTTCATCTTTAGCGTCTCTTCTCTTCTACATCTTAGCAAAAAGCTTTTCCACTATATCTGGCAGGGAGAAACTGTGCCAGCACAGAAAACATCTCCCATCGTCTTCTAGAGGATGCACAGAGGTCTGCCAGGTGTTTGGCAGGGAGAAAAGAAAAGTTGTCCAAAACAGCTTCCAATCGAATGTTCATGTGATTGGAAAAGTCAGGAGAGTGCAAAGGTACTGTTTTCTATCAGTTGGCAAGCTGCGCACACAATCCCAGTCTTGTACAGCTTCCTTCTTCACCTTTCCGAAGCTGCCGCTCTCGCCGGCTCCCGGAGGGGAAGAAGCGCCTTCTTCGCGCAAAGACGATTGTGCCGCTCACAGTGCTCTCCTTAGCGCGGCTTCTCCGAAAGACGCCCGGGAGAGGCGCCTAGCTCCGGAAAGCATGGTGCTTTTATCTTTAGCGTCTCTTCCCGTCTACATCTTAGCAAAAAGCTTTTCCACTATGTCTGGCTAGAAAAAACTGTGCCAGCACAGAAAACATCTCCCATCGTGTTCTAGACGTTGCACGGAAAAGTGCCGAGTGTTTTGGAAGAAGGGAAAGAAGCTTGTCCAAAACAGCTTCCAATCGAATGTTCCTGAGATTGGAAAAGTCAGGAGAGTGCAAAGGTACTGTTTTCCATCAGTTGGAAAGCTGCGCACACAATCCCAGTCTTGTACAGCTTCCTTCTTCACCTTTCCGAAGCTGCCGCTCTCGCCGGCTCCCGGAGGGGAAGAAGCGCCTTCTTCGCGCAAAGACGATTGTGCCGCTCACAGTGCTCTCCTTAGCGCGGCTTCTCTGAAAGACGCCCGGGAGCAGCGCTTAGCTCCGGACAGCATGGTACCTTCGTCTTTAGCGTCTTTTGAGGTCTACATCGAAGCAGAAAGCTTTTCCACTATGTCTGGCTAGAAAAAACTGTGACAGCACAGAAAACATCTCCCATCGTCTTCTAGAGAATGCACAGAGGTCTGCCAGGTCTTTGGCAGGGAGAAAAGAAAAGTTGTCCAAAACAGCTTCCAATCAAATATTCATGAGATTGGAAAAGTCAGGAGAGTGCAAAGGTACTGTTTTCTATCAGATGGCAAGCTGCGCACACAATCCCAGTGTTGTACAGCTTCCTTCTTCACCTTTCCGAAGCTGCCGCTCTCGCCGGCTCCCGGAGGGGAAGAAGCGCCTTCTTCGCGCAAACACGATTGTGCCGCTCACAGTGCTCTCCTTAGCGCGGCTTCTCCGAAAGACGCCCGGGAGAGGCGCCTAGCTCCGAACAGCATGGTACCTTCATCTTTAGTGTCTCTTCTCGTCTACATCTTAGCAAAAAGCTTTTCCACTATGTCTGGCTAGAAAAAACTGTGCCAGCAAAGAAAACATCTCCCATCGTGTTCTAGACGTTCCACGGAAACATGCCGAGTGTTTTGGAACAAGGGAAAGAAACTTGTCCAAAACAGCTTCCAATCGAATGTTCATGAGATTGGAAAAGTCAGGAGAGTGCAAAGGTACTGTTTTCTATCAGTTGGCAAGCTGCGCACACAATCCCAGTCTTGTACAGCTTCCTTCTTCACCTTTCCTAAGCTGCCGCTCTCGCCGGCTCCCGGAGGGGAAGAAGCGCCTTCTTCGCGCAAAGACGATTGTGCCGCTCACAGTGCTCTCCTTAGCGCGGCTTCTCCGAAAGACGCCCGGGAGAGGCGCCTAGCTCCGGAAAGCATGGTGCTTTTATCTTTAGCGTCTCTTCCCGTCTACATCTTAGCAAAAAGCTTTTCCACTATGTCTGGCTAGAAAAAACTGTGCCAGCACAGAAAACATCTCCCATCGTGTTCTAGACGTTGCACGGAAAAGTGCCGAGTGTTTTGGAAGAAGGGAAAGAAGCTTGTCCACAACAGCTTCCAATCGAATGTTCCTGAGATTGGAAAAGTCAGGAGAGTGCAAAGGTACTGTTTTCCATCAGTTGGAAAGCTGCGCACACAATCCCAGTCTTGTACAGCTTCCTTCTTCACCTTTCCGAAGCTGCCGCTCTCGCCGGCTCCCGGAGGGGAAGAAGCGCCTTCTTCGCGCAAAGACGATTGTGCCGCTCACAGTGCTCTCCTTAGCGCGGCTTCTCTGAAAGACGCCCGGGAGCAGCACTTAGCTCCGGACAGCATGGTACCTTCGTCTTAGCGTCTTTTGTGGTCTACATCTTAGCAAAAAGCTTTTCCACTATGTCTGGCAGGGAGAAACTGTGCCAGCACAGAAAACATCTCCCAAAGTGTTCTAGAGGATACACGGAGTTCTGCCGAGTGTTTTGGAAGAAGGGACTGAAACTTGTCCAAAACAGCTTCCAATCGAATATACATGAGATTGGAAAAGTCAGGAGAGTGCAAAGGTACTGTTTTCTATCAGATGGCAAGCTGCGCACACAATCCCAGTGTTGTACAGCTTCCTTCTTCACCTTTCCGAAGCTGCCGCTATGGCCGGCTCCCGGAGGGGAAAAAGCGCCTTCTTCGCGCAAAGACGATTGTGCCGCTCACAGTGCTCTCCTTAGCGCGGCTTCCCCGAAAGACGCCCGGGAGAGGCGCCTAGCTCCGAACAGCATGGTACCTTCATCTTTAGTGTCTCTTCTCGTCTACATCTTAGCAAAAAGCTTTTCCACTATGTCTGGCTAGAAAAAGCTGTGCCAGCAAAGAAACATCTCCCATCGTGTTCTAGACGTTCCACGGAAACATGCCGAGTGTTTTGGAACAAGGGAAAGAAACTTGTCCAAAACAGCTTCCAATCGAATGTTCATGAGATTGGAAAAGTCAGGAGAGTGCAAAGGTACTGTTTTCTATCAGTTGGCAAGCTGCGCACACAATCCCAGTCTTGTACAGCTTCCTTCTTCACCTTTCCGAAGCTGCCGCTCTCGCCGGCTCCCGGAGGGGAAGAAGCGCCTTCTTCGCGCAAAGACGATTGTGCCGCTCACAGTGCTCTCCTTAGCGCGGCTTCTCCGAAAGACGCCCGGGAGCAGCACTTAGCTCCGGAGAGCATGGTACCTTCGTCTTTACCGTCTTTTGTGGTCTACATCTTAGCAAAAAGCTTTTCCACTATGTCTTGCAGGGAGAAACTGTGCCAGCACAGAAAACATCTCCCAAAGTGTTCTAGAGGATACACGGAGTTCTGCCGAGTGTTTTGGAAGAAGGGACTGAAACTTGTCCAAAACAGCTTCCAATCAAATGTTCATGAGATTGGAAAAGTCAGGAGAGTGCAAAGGTACTGTTTTCTATCAGTTGGCAAGCTGCGCACACAATCCCAGTCTTGTACAGCTTCCTTCTTCACCTTTCCGAAGCTGCCGCTCTCGCCGGCTCCCGGAGGGGAAGAAGCGCCTTCTTCGCGCAAAGACGATTGTGCCGCTCACAGTGCTCTCCTTAGCGCGGCTTCTCCGAAAGACGCCCGGGAGCAGCACTTAGCTCCGGAGAGCATGGTACCTTCGTCTTAACGTCTTTTGTGGTCTACATCTTAGCAAAAAGCTTTTCCACTATGTCTGGCAGGGAGAAACTGTGCCAGCACAGAAAACATCTCCCAAAGTGTTCTAGAGGATACACGGAGTTCTGCCGAGTGTTTTGGAAGAAGGGAAAGAAGCTTGTCCAAAACAGCTTCCAATCGAATGTTCATGAGATTGGAAAAGTCAGGAGAGTGCAAAGGTACTGTTTTCTATCAGTTGGCAAGCTGCGCACACAATCCCAGTCTTGTACAGCTTCCTTCTTCACCTTTCCGAAGCTGCCGCTCTCGCCGGCTCCCAGAGGGGAAGAAGCGCCTTCTTCGCGCAAAGACGATTGTGCCGCTCACAGTGCTCCCCTTAGCGCGGCTTCTCCGAAAGACGCCCGGGAGCAGCGCTTAGCTCTGGACAGCATGGTACCTTCATCTTTAGCGTCTCTTCTCTTCCACGTCTTAGCAAAAAAGCTTTTCCACTATATCTGGCTGGAAAAAATTGTTCCAGCAAAAAAAACATCTCCCATCATGTTCTTGACTTTGCACGGAAAAGTGCCGAGTGTTTTGGAAGATGAGAAAGAAACTTGTTCACAACAGCTTCCAATCGAATGTTCATGAGATTGGAAAAGTCAGGAGAGTGCAAAGGTACTGTTTTCTATCAGTTGGCAAGCTGCGCACACTATCCCAGTCTTGTACAGCTTCCTTCTTCACCTTTCCGAAGCTGCCGCTCTCGCCGGCTCCCGGAGGGGAAGAAGCGCCTTCTTCGCGCAAAGACGATTGTGCCGCTCACAGTGCTCTCCTTAGCGCGGCTTCTCCGAAAGACGCCCGGGAGCAGCACTTAGCTCCGGAGAGCATGGTACCTTCGTCTTTAGCGTCTTTTGTGGTCTACATCTTAGCAAAAAGCTTTTCCACTATGTCTGGCAGGGAGAAACTGTGCCAGCACAGAAAACATCTCCCAAAGTGTTCTAGAGGATACACGGAGTTCTGCCGAGTGTTTTGGAAGAAGGGACTGAAACTTGTCCAAAACAGCTTCCAATCAAATGTTCATGAGATTGGAAAAGTCAGGAGAGTGCAAAGGTACTGTTTTCTATCAGTTGGCAAGCTGCGCACACAATCCCAGTCTTGTACAGCTTCCTTCTTCACCTTTCCGAAGCTGCCGCTCTGGCCGGCTCCCGGAGGGGAAGAAGCGCCTTCTTCGCGCAAAGACGATTGTGCCGCTCACAGTGCTCTCCTTAGCGCGGCTTCTCCGAAAGACGCCCGGGAGAGGCGCCTAGCTCCGAACAGCATGGTACCTTCATCTTTAGTGTCTCTTCTCGTCTACATCTTAGCAAAAAGCTTTTCCACTATGTCTGGCTAGAAAAAACTGTGCCAGCAAAGAAAACATCTCCCATCGTGTTCTAGACGTTCCACGGAAACATGCCGAGTGTTTTGGAAGAAGGGACTGAAACTTGTCCAAAACAGCTTCCAATCGAATGTTCATGAGATTGGAAAAGTCAGGAGAGTGCAAAGGTACTGTTTTCTATCAGTTGGCAAGCTGCGCACACAATCCCAGTCTTGTACAGCTTCCTTCTTCACCTTTCCGAAGCTGCCGCTCTCGCCGGCTCCCGGAGGGGAAGAAGCGCCTTCTTCGCGCAAAGACGATTGTGCCGCTCACAGTGCTCTCCTTAGCGCGGCTTCTCCGAAAGACGCCCGGGAGCAGCACTTAGCTCCGGAGAGCATGGTACCTTCGTCTTTAGCGTCTTTTGTGGTCTACATCTTAGCAAAAAGCTTTTCCACTATGTCTGGCAGGGAGAAACTGTGCCAGCACAGAAAACATCTCCCAAAGTGTTCTAGAGGATACACGGAGTTCTGCCGAGTGTTTTGGAAGAAGGGACTGAAACTTGTCCAAAACAGCTTCCAATCAAATGTTCATGAGATTGGAAAAGTCAGGAGAGTGCAAAGGTACTGTTTTCTATCAGTTGGCAAGCTGCGCACACAATCCCAGTCTTGTACAGCTTCCTTCTTCACCTTTCCGAAGCTGCCGCTCTCGCCGGCTCCCGGAGGGGAAGAAGCGCCTTCTTCGCGCAAAGACGATTGTGCCGCTCACAGTGCTCTCCTTAGCGCGGCTTCTCCGAAAGACGCCCGGGAGAGGCGCCTAGCTCCGAACAGCATGGTACCTTCATCTTTAGTGTCTCTTCTCGTCTACATCTTAGCAAAAAGCTTTTCCACTATGTCTGGCTAGAAAAAACTGTGCCAGCAAAGAAAACATCTCCCATCGTGTTCTAGACGTTCCACGGAAACATGCCGAGTGTTTTGGAACAAGGGAAAGAAACTTGTCCAAAACAGCTTCCAATCGAATGTTCATGAGATTGGAAAAGTCAGGAGAGTGCAAAGGTACTGTTTTCTATCAGTTGGCAAGCTGCGCACACAATCCCAGTCTTGTACAGCTTCCTTCTTCACCTTTCCGAAGCTGCCGCTCTCGCCGGCTCCCGGAGGGGAAGAAGCGCCTTCTTCGCGCAAAGACGATTGTGCCGCTCACAGTGCTCTCCTTAGCGCGGCTTCTCCGAAAGACGCCCGGGAGCAGCACTTAGCTCCGGAGAGCATGGTACCTTCGTCTTTACCGTCTTTTGTGGTCTACATCTTAGCAAAAAGCTTTTCCACTATGTCTTGCAGGGAGAAACTGTGCCAGCACAGAAAACATCTCCCAAAGTGTTCTAGAGGATACACGGAGTTCTGCCGAGTGTTTTGGAAGAAGGGACTGAAACTTGTCCAAAACAGCTTCCAATCAAATGTTCATGAGATTGGAAAAGTCAGGAGAGTGCAAAGGTACTGTTTTCTATCAGTTGGCAAGCTGCGCACACAATCCCAGTCTTGTACAGCTTCCTTCTTCACCTTTCCGAAGCTGCCGCTCTCGCCGGCTCCCGGAGGGGAAGAAGCGCCTTCTTCGCGCAAAGACGATTGTGCCGCTCACAGTGCTCTCCTTAGCGCGGCTTCTCCGAAAGACGCCCGGGAGCAGCACTTAGCTCCGGAGAGCATGGTACCTTCGTCTTAACGTCTTTTGTGGTCTACATCTTAGCAAAAAGCTTTTCCACTATGTCTGGCAGGGAGAAACTGTGCCAGCACAGAAAACATCTCCCAAAGTGTTCTAGAGGATACACGGAGTTCTGCCGAGTGTTTTGGAAGAAGGGAAAGAAGCTTGTCCAAAACAGCTTCCAATCGAATGTTCATGAGATTGGAAAAGTCAGGAGAGTGCAAAGGTACTGTTTTCTATCAGTTGGCAAGCTGCGCACACAATCCCAGTCTTGTACAGCTTCCTTCTTCACCTTTCCGAAGCTGCCGCTCTCGCCGGCTCCCAGAGGGGAAGAAGCGCCTTCTTCGCGCAAAGACGATTGTGCCGCTCACAGTGCTCCCCTTAGCGCGGCTTCTCCGAAAGACGCCCGGGAGCAGCGCTTAGCTCTGGACAGCATGGTACCTTCATCTTTAGCGTCTCTTCTCTTCCACGTCTTAGCAAAAAAGCTTTTCCACTATATCTGGCTGGAAAAAATTGTTCCAGCAAAAAAAACATCTCCCATCATGTTCTTGACTTTGCACGGAAAAGTGCCGAGTGTTTTGGAAGATGAGAAAGAAACTTGTTCACAACAGCTTCCAATCGAATGTTCATGAGATTGGAAAAGTCAGGAGAGTGCAAAGGTACTGTTTTCTATCAGTTGGCAAGCTGCGCACACTATCCCAGTCTTGTACAGCTTCCTTCTTCACCTTTCCGAAGCTGCCGCTCTCGCCGGCTCCCGGAGGGGAAGAAGCGCCTTCTTCGCGCAAAGACGATTGTGCCGCTCACAGTGCTCTCCTTAGCGCGGCTTCTCCGAAAGACGCCCGGGAGCAGCACTTAGCTCCGGAGAGCATGGTACCTTCGTCTTTAGCGTCTTTTGTGGTCTACATCTTAGCAAAAAGCTTTTCCACTATGTCTGGCAGGGAGAAACTGTGCCAGCACAGAAAACATCTCCCAAAGTGTTCTAGAGGATACACGGAGTTCTGCCGAGTGTTTTGGAAGAAGGGACTGAAACTTGTCCAAAACAGCTTCCAATCAAATGTTCATGAGATTGGAAAAGTCAGGAGAGTGCAAAGGTACTGTTTTCTATCAGTTGGCAAGCTGCGCACACAATCCCAGTCTTGTACAGCTTCCTTCTTCACCTTTCCGAAGCTGCCGCTCTGGCCGGCTCCCGGAGGGGAAGAAGCGCCTTCTTCGCGCAAAGACGATTGTGCCGCTCACAGTGCTCTCCTTAGCGCGGCTTCTCCGAAAGACGCCCGGGAGAGGCGCCTAGCTCCGAACAGCATGGTACCTTCATCTTTAGTGTCTCTTCTCGTCTACATCTTAGCAAAAAGCTTTTCCACTATGTCTGGCTAGAAAAAACTGTGCCAGCAAAGAAAACATCTCCCATCGTGTTCTAGACGTTCCACGGAAACATGCCGAGTGTTTTGGAAGAAGGGACTGAAACTTGTCCAAAACAGCTTCCAATCGAATGTTCATGAGATTGGAAAAGTCAGGAGAGTGCAAAGGTACTGTTTTCTATCAGTTGGCAAGCTGCGCACACAATCCCAGTCTTGTACAGCTTCCTTCTTCACCTTTCCGAAGCTGCCGCTCTCGCCGGCTCCCGGAGGGGAAGAAGCGCCTTCTTCGCGCAAAGACGATTGTGCCGCTCACAGTGCTCTCCTTAGCGCGGCTTCTCCGAAAGACGCCCGGGAGCAGCACTTAGCTCCGGAGAGCATGGTACCTTCGTCTTTAGCGTCTTTTGTGGTCTACATCTTAGCAAAAAGCTTTTCCACTATGTCTGACTAGAAAAAACTGTGCCAGCACAGAAAACATCTCCCAAAGTGTTCTAGAGGATACACGGAGTTCTGCCGAGTGTTTTGGAAGAAGGGACTGAAACTTGTCCAAAACAGCTTCCAATCAAATGTTCATGAGATTGGAAAAGTCAGGAGAGTGCAAAGGTACTGTTTTCTATCAGTTGGCAAGCTGCGCACACAATCCCAGTCTTGTACAGCTTCCTTCTTCACCTTTCCGAAGCTGCCGCTCTCGCCGGCTCCCGGAGGGGAAGAAGCGCCTTCTTCGCGCAAAGACGATTGTGCCGCTCACAGTGCTCTCCTTAGCGCGGCTTCTCCGAAAGACGCCCGGGAGAGGCGCCTAGCTCCGAACAGCATGGTACCTTCATCTTTAGTGTCTCTTCTCGTCTACATCTTAGCAAAAAGCTTTTCCACTATGTCTGGCTAGAAAAAACTGTGCCAGCAAAGAAAACATCTCCCATCGTGTTCTAGACGTTCCACGGAAACATGCCGAGTGTTTTGGAAGAAGGGACTGAAACTTGTCCAAAACAGCTTCCAATCGAATGTTCATGAGATTGGAAAAGTCAGGAGAGTGCAAAGGTACTGTTTTCTATCAGTTGGCAAGCTGCGCACACAATCCCAGTCTTGTACAGCTTCCTTCTTCACCTTTCCGAAGCTGCCGCTCTCGCCGGCTCCCAGAGGGGAAGAAGCGCCTTCTTCGTGCAAAGACGATTGTGCCGCTCACAGTGCTCCCCTTAGCGCGGCTTCTCCGAAAGACGCCCGGGAGCAGCGCTTAGCTCTGGACAGCATGGTACCTTCATCTTTAGCGTCTCTTCTCTTCCACGTCTTAGCAAAAAAGCTTTTCCACTATATCTGGCTGGAAAAAATTGTTCCAGCAAAAAAAACATCTCCCATCATGTTCTTGACTTTGCACGGAAAAGTGCCGAGTGTTTTGGAAGATGAGAAAGAAACTTGTTCACAACAGCTTCCAATCGAATGTTCATGAGATTGGAAAAGTCAGGAGAGTGCAAAGGTACTGTTTTCTATCCGTTGGCAAGCTGCGCACACAATCCCAGTCTTGTACAGCTTCCTTCTTCACCTTTCTGAAGCTGCCGCTCTCGCCGGCTCCCGGAGGGGAAGAAGCGCCTTCTTCGCGCAAAGACGATTGTGCCGCTCACAGTGCTCTCCTTAGCGCGGCTTCTCCGAAAGACGCCCGGGAGAGGCGCCTAGCTCCGAACAGCATGGTACCTTCGTCTTTAGCGTCTCTTCTCTTCTACATCTTAGCAAAAAGCATTTCCACTATATCTGGCAGGGAGAAACTGTGCCAGCACAGAAAACATCTCCCATCGTATTCTAGAGGATGCACAGAATCTGCCAGGTGTTTGGCAGGGAGAAAAGAAAAGTTGTCCAAAACATGTTCCAATCGAATGTTCATATGATTGGAAAAGGCAGGAGAGTGCAAAGGTACTGTTTTCTATCAGTTGGCAAGCTGCGCACACAATCCCAGTCTTGTACAGCTTCCTTCTTCACCTTTCCGAAGCTGCCGCTCTCGCCGGCTCCCGGAGGGGAAGAAGCGCCTTCTTCGCGCAAAGACGATTGTGCCGCTCACAGTGCTCTCCTTAGCGCGGCTTCTCCGAAAGACGCCCGGGAGAGGCGCCTAGCTCCGAACAGCATGGTACGTTCGTCTTCAGCGTCTCTTCTCTTCTACATCTTAGCAAAAAGCTTTTCCACTATATCTGGCAGGGAGAAACTGTGCCAGCACAGAAAACATCTCCCATCGTCTTCTAGAGGATGCACAGAGGTCTGCCAGGTGTTTGGCAGGGAGAAAAGAAAAGTTGTCCAAAACAGCTTCCAATCGAATGTTCATGTGATTGGAAAAGTCAGGAGAGTGCAAAGGTACTGTTTTCTATCAGTTGGCAAGCTGCGCACACAATCCCAGTCTTGTACAGCTTCCTTCTTCACCTTTCCGAAGCTGCCGCTCTGGCCGGCTCCCGGAGGGGAAGAAGCGCCTTCTTCGCGCAAAGACGATTGTGCCGCTCACAGTGCTCTCCTTAGCGCGGCTTCTCCGAAAGACGCCCGGGAGAGGCGCCTAGCTCCGGAAAGCATGGTGCTTTTATCTTTAGCGTCTCTTCCCGTCTACATCTTAGCAAAAAGCTTTTCCACTATGTCTGGCTAGAAAAAACTGTGCCAGCACAGAAAACATCTCCCATCGTGTTCTAGACGTTGCACGGAAAAGTGCCGAGTGTTTTGGAAGAAGGGAAAGAAGCTTGTCCAAAACAGCTTCCAATCGAATGTTCCTGAGATTGGAAAAGTCAGGAGAGTGCAAAGGTACTGTTTTCCATCAGTTGGAAAGCTGCGCACACAATCCCAGTCTTGTACAGCTTCCTTCTTCACCTTTCCGAAGCTGCCGCTCTCGCCGGCTCCCGGAGGGGAAGAAGCGCCTTCTTCGCGCAAAGACGATTGTGCCGCTCACAGTGCTCTCCTTAGCGCGGCTTCTCTGAAAGACGCCCGGGAGCAGCACTTAGCTCCGGACAGCATGGTACCTTCGTCTTTAGCGTCTTTTGAGGTCTACATCGAAGCAGAAAGCTTTTCCACTATGTCTGGCTAGAAAAAACTGTGCCAGCACAGAAAACATCTCCCATCGTCTTCTAGAGAATGCACAGAGGTCTGCCAGGTGTTTGGCAGGGAGAAAAGAAAAGTTGTCCAAAACAGCTTCCAATCAAATATTCATGAGATTGGAAAAGTCAGGAGAGTGCAAAGGTACTGTTTTCTATCAGATGGCAAGCTGCGCACACAATCCCAGTGTTGTACAGCTTCCTTCTTCACCTTTCCGAAGCTGCCGCTCTGGCCGGCTCCCGGAGGGGAAGAAGCGCCTTCTTCGCGCAAAGACGATTGTGCCGCTCACAGTGCTCTCCTTAGCGCGGCTTCTCCGAAAGACGCCCGGGAGAGGCGCCTAGCTCCGAACAGCATGGTACCTTCATCTTTAGTGTCTCTTCTCGTCTACATCTTAGCAAAAAGCTTTTCCACTATGTCTGGCTAGAAAAAACTGTGCCAGCAAAGAAAACATCTCCCATCGTGTTCTAGACGTTCCACGGAAACATGCCGAGTGTTTTGGAACAAGGGAAAGAAACTTGTCCAAAACAGCTTCCAATCGAATGTTCATGAGATTGGAAAAGTCAGGAGAGTGCAAAGGTACTGTTTTCTATCAGTTGGCAAGCTGCGCACACAATCCCAGTCTTGTAGAGCTTCCTTCTTCACCTTTCCGAAGCTGCCGCTCTCGCCGGCTCCCGGAGGGGAAGAAGCGCCTTCTTCGCGCAAAGACGATTGTGCCGCTCACAGTGCTCTCCTTAGCGCGGCTTCTCCGAAAGACGCCCGGGAGCAGCACTTAGCTCCGGAGAGCATGGTACCTTCGTCTTTAGCGTCTTTTGTGGTCTACATCTTAGCAAAAAGCTTTTCCACTATGTCTGGCAGGGAGAAACTGTGCCAGCACAGAAAACATCTCCCAAAGTGTTCTAGAGGATACACGGAGTTCTGCCGAGTGTTTTGGAAGAAGGGACTGAAACTTGTCCAAAACAGCATCCAATCAAATGTTCATGAGATTGGAAAAGTCAGGAGAGTGCAAAGGTACTGTTTTCTATCAGTTGGCAAGCTGCGCACACAATCCCAGTCTTGTACAGCTTCCTTCTTCACCTTTCCGAAGCTGCCGCTCTCGCCGGCTCCCGGAGGGGAAGAAGCGCCTTCTTCGCGCAAAGACGATTGTGCCGCTCACAGTGCTCTCCTTAGCGCGGCTTCTCCGAAAGACGCCCGGGAGAGGCGCCTAGCTCCGAACAGCATGGTACCTTCATCTTTAGTGTCTCTTCTCGTCTACATCTTAGCAAAAAGCTTTTCCACTATGTCTGGCTAGAAAAAACTGTGCCAGCAAAGAAAACATCTCCCATCGTGTTCTAGACGTTCCACGGAAACATGCCGAGTGTTTTGGAAGAAGGGACTGAAACTTGTCCAAAACAGCTTCCAATCGAATGTTCATGAGATTGGAAAAGTCAGGAGAGTGCAAAAGTACTGTTTTCTATCAGTTGGCAAGCTGCGCACACAATCCCAGTCTTGTACAGCTTCCTTCTTCACCTTTCCGAAGCTGCCGCTCTCGCCGGCTCCCGGAGGGGAAGAAGCGCCTTCTTCGCGCAAAGATGATTGTGCCGCTCACAGTGCTCTCCTTAGCGCGGCTTCTCCGAAAGACGCCCGGGAGCAGCACTTAGCTCCGGAGAGCATGGTACCTTCGTCTTAACGTCTTTTGTGGTCTACATCTTAGCAAAAAGCTTTTCCACTATGTCCGGCAGGGAGAAACTGTGCCAGCACAGAAAACATCTCCCAAAGTGTTCTAGAGGATACACGGAGTTCTGCCGAGTGTTTTGGAAGAAGGGAAAGAAGCTTGTCCAAAACAGCTTCCAATCGAATGTTCATGAGATTGGAAAAGTCAGGAGAGTGCAAAGGTACTGTTTTCTATCAGTTGGCAAGCTGCGCACACAATCCCAGTCTTGTACAGCTTCCTTCTTCACCTTTCCGAAGCTGCCGCTCTCGCCGGCTCCCAGAGGGGAAGAAGCGCCTTCTTCGCGCAAAGACGATTGTGCCGCTCACAGTGCTCCCCTTAGCGCGGCTTCTCCGAAAGACGCCCGGGAGCAGCGCTTAGCTCTGGACAGCATGGTACCTTCATCTTTAGCGTCTCTTCTCTTCCACGTCTTAGCAAAAAAGCTTTTCCACTATATCTGGCTGGAAAAAATTATTCCAGCAAAAAAAACATCTCCCATCATGTTCTTGACATTGCACGGAAAAGTGCCGAGTGTTTTGGAAGATGAGAAAGAAACTTGTTCACAACAGCTTCCAATCGAATGTTCATGAGATTGGAAAAGTCAGGAGAGTGCAAAGGTACTGTTTTCTATCAGTTGGCAAGCTGCGCACACAATCCCAGTCTTGTATAGCTTCCTTCTTCACCTTTCCGAAGCTGCCGCTCTCGCCGGCTCCCGGAGGGGAAGAAGCGCCTTCTTCGCGCAAAGACGATTGTGCCGCTCACAGTGCTCTCCTTAGCGCGGCTTCTCCGAAAGACGCCCGGGAGAGGCGCCTAGCTCCGGAAAGCATGGTGCTTTTATCTTTAGCGTCTCTTCCCGTCTACATCTTAGCAAAAAGCTTTTCCACTATGTCTGGCTAGAAAAAACTGTGCCAGCACAGAAAACATCTCCCATCGTGTTCTAGACGTTGCACGGAAAAGTGCCGAGTGTTTTGGAAGAAGGGAAAGAAGCTTGTCCAAAACAGCTTCCAATCGAATGTTCCTGAGATTGGAAAAGTCAGGAGAGTGCAAAGGTACTGTTTTCCATCAGTTGGAAAGCTGCGCACACAATCCCAGTCTTGTACAGCTTCCTTCTTCACCTTTCCGAAGCTGCCGCTCTCGCCGGCTCCCGGAGGGGAAGAAGCGCCTTCTTCGCGCAAAGACGATTGTGCCGCTCACAGTGCTCTCCTTAGCGCGGCTTCTCTGAAAGACGCCCGGGAGCAGCACTTAGCTCCGGACAGCATGGTACCTTCGTCTTTAGCGTCTTTTGAGGTCTACATCGAAGCAGAAAGCTTTTCCACTATGTCTGGCTAGAAAAAACTGTGCCAGCACAGAAAACATCTCCCATCGTCTTCTAGAGAATGCACAGAGGTCTGCCAGGTGTTTGGCAGGGAGAAAAGAAAAGTTGTCCAAAACAGCTTCCAATCAAATATTCATGAGATTGGAAAAGTCAGGAGAGTGCAAAGGTACTGTTTTCTATCAGATGGCAAGCTGCGCACACAATCCCAGTGTTGTACAGCTTCCTTCTTCACCTTTCCGAAGCTGCCGCTCTCGCCGGCTCCCGGAGGGGAAGAAGCGCCTTCTTCGCGCAAAGACGATTGTGCCGCTCACAGTGCTCTCCTTAGCGCGGCTTCCCCGAAAGACGCCCGGGAGAGGCGCCTAGCTCCGAACAGCATGGTACCTTCATCTTTAGTGTCTCTTCTCGTCTACATCTTAGGAAAAAGCTTTTCCACTATGTCTGGCTAGAAAAAACTGTGCCAGCAAAGAAAACATCTCCCATCGTGTTCTAGACGTTCCACGGAAACATGCCGAGTGTTTTGGAACAAGGGAAAGAAACTTGTCCAAAACAGCTTCCAATCGAATGTTCATGAGATTGGAAAAGTCAGGAGAGTGCAAAGGTACTGTTTTCTATCAGTTGGCAAGCTGCGCACACAATCCCAGTCTTGT